>NC_142579.1:31613500-31956500 GCF_041283825.1 Pyrus communis
CAAAAATACACTCAATTTTAGTATACTATTTGTTCTGTCTAATAGTTTCATATATATGTGTGTGTACATATATATATATATATATATATATTTTTTTTTTTTTTTTGCACGGAAATAAGAAAGAAAGAAGCGTATAGTGAATCATTGTGTGAGTTCCAAAGGAAAAAGGGTAGGCAAGAAAGGTGGTAGTCTGGTTGAGATAAAACTGGTGTCTCCATGAAGTTCTTTATGATTACAGAAGGTAATGGCTTCCTTATATTTGACTAGAAAAACACATATAAAGTGGCCCATTGTTGTATATTTTCAAAAGAAGCAGGTATCTTTTAAACTACTAGCCTACTACCGCAGTGACATGGTACTAGCCTATTAGGTGCAACAAATATGGATACGACATATCCATAATTCAATAAATAATTTTAAACTTAACCGTTCTTTTGGGTTCCACCAATAGGATTGTTCTATTGGCCATCTAGTTACAAAGAAATTTTTAAATCTAAGGATTGAGAGAATATGAATTCTTGACACCGAGTAATAACCAAGAGAACAAAAATATAATGCCAATATTATAAGATCATATAATCCACTAATGGTAAATATTTAGCTTTTTAGGTGGTCACGGTTTTTAATTTTTTTACTTTTTTTTATCTTAACTAGTTACTGTAATAATATAATTCCTCGATCTCCCATTTTGTAAAACTTTCAGTTATAATGCTATCAAATAAGGTGGGCAACTTTCCGAGCAACCCGAATAACCTGAACATTGCATGTGTCAATTGGTAGGATTCGAGTTTTTTCAAGATTCTATTTGAGTAGCCGAAATTTCGCTTCAGTGTCAAATTCCATATGTTTGACTCATGGAAGTAAACTACAATCGAGTATTTTTATTTGTGTTGTATCCTTATTGGCCATCACCAAACATCTTCCTCCCACCCATACAGTGGTGGACGCCCGCGGGGGGTGGGGGAGGGGGGTGTTTGGGGAAGGAGGTGCTGATCCTCCGAACTTCGGTAAATATTCATGGATACCATAGATGCTGCTTTTTTGAAGATTAGAGTTGAATTCATACATGCCCTCCAACGGTTTGATAAAATATCTGAAAGAAGAGTAAATAAAATGGTGATCTCAGTGACTAACAAAGCATCATCATTCTTGGACAAACATATTAATGTAATGCAATGATATCAAACATTGTTAGTGTGTTTTTTTGTTAAGCATTCATATGGGAGCAGTCTTGGAACATGTTAGTTACCCTCGCAAATGAGGCATTAACAAGAGTACAGTATGCCTTTTCAAATGACTTGCTTACCAAAACTTAATGAAATGACGATATGCATGCTATTTTTGGTAAAAAAAAAAATTTGCGCACACTATTCTTACTGACTCCCTAACATTATTTCTTGGATCTACCACTGCTCCCATAAACAATTCGATTACCTTCTTCAATTATTTAAAATTTGAAGTAAAAAGGAGAAATAATTATTTGTGAAAATAAAAAGGGTGTAGATTGTCCCAAATTTGAATGCATGGGCCCATATCTTGAAATATTTGAAGCGCTTTTGTCATTCCTTGGAAGTTCTGAAACTGTCTCAGTTTTGGCATTTAGGGCACACGGGGTCTTTCTGGACCAGGGCTCTTCTGGACTACTGCTGCTGGAAAAGTCTGGTTGAACCTGCAATTACCATAGAGTGCATGCATTTTCTATCTAATGGACGTATTAATTATAGAAGTTTGACCCAAAGAAAAGCTCATTTACCTACACTGATTGTCTGTTTCACAGTTTCACTCATTATCTTGAGGAAATTAAAAGTGGATTAAATATTCCAACCTTACTGTGGCATGCGTTACCTCTATCATAAAAAAGATAGGAGGAAGATCCAGTATTTTCCATAATTTCCTGAAGTATCTTCCTCCCAGGCCTTAAATGAAAATTTCAGTTCCTCCTAATGATTATTTTATTCTAGGAAAACAAAAACTTGAAGCACAGGCAATCGATGATACGAGAAGATGTGCACGAGAAGCTTTAGGTACAAGAATTTGCTAAGATTATTAGTCGACTCGTGTGTGCAACTAACCCTAATATTGTCCTTTTAAGTGATATTTTTTTCTATTTAGAATTACTAAAATCATGTGATCAGCTACGTACTAATATTGCATACCCTATCTGCACCTAAGAGGATCGGGTAAGAGAATAGGACGTAGGGGCCAACAGAGAATGTAGATTTAACTTTGAATTAATGATACGCAGCCGACCATGTGAAATGCATTGCGTATATTCTGGCACATAGAGAGATTAAAGTTAGAGTACCAGCCCCATAATTTAGGCTTCAGAAAACAGAAAAGTAAGATATGATGGCACATAAAGCCATGTTTAGATCATTTCAGGTGCCCTCCTCTTGCCCCCCACCCCCCCTCTCTCTATCATTTTCCAACCTCGTGAGCTTTTGTTTTTCCCAGTCTGGAGGTTAGGTTACACAAACCAATGGGGCTTAAAGTGCATGTAAACCTCTCTTTAGTCTTTATGCATAACCATCATAACCCTTCAAAACAAAGACTCCTCATTCCCGCGAACGGGTCATACAAACTTTTACACGTGTCAGACCAAAATCGAGAATAAATTATGACACGGCATATAAACAATTTACTTTTACCATAACATCTGAATTTGTTATTCATACTGTCAATCGCATAGCGTAAACTCGTTCTCCATCCTATCATACCTCATAACACGTAGATTAAGTATTGTGTGAATTAGTGTTCCAATACCATACAATAACTACGAGAAAAGTTGGTGTAGAATTTGATCAGCGGGTAAGGTGCAAGGAAGGTATATTCTTATAGGCCCAGAAATTTTCCAAATAGATGATAAGAGAAGACTAGTCAGCCCAGATGATAGAAATTGCTCACATAAAAGAGTGAATTGCCAGTAAAAGCAACTACGCATAGGGACCATTGGGACCCCTCAGAGTATCCAATTGAGAACCCTCAGGGAGCGTTTGTTTGCCCTCACTAAGTTGGACTGGACTGGACTGGACTAGCTATTAGTCCAATATTGTGTTTGTTCCATGCTGGGACTAACATTAATGAGACTAAAGGGGACTAGCATGGACAAAACCCTTCACTAAGAGGTCTTAGCGAGACCCCCCAATAACCATGGGACTAGCTAAGACTATCCTCTCTTTCTCGTCCTCGTCATGCTCAACGACCACTCCCGACAGACTCCTCATCATCTCCGGTCACCTAGATCAATCATTAACTTTCCGACTCTCTTTTAGATCCATTTCACAACCAACTTTCATATAAAATATACCAAATTGAAGCTGGGAGTGACAAAATTACGATTTTACCTGAATTGAGGCCAAAATGTGGTCGAATGTGGCCGGAAAATGGCCTGGAAGTCTCGGCCTGTTTGGGCTTCTTCAAATCCATGACAGATTCGAGCATTCAAAGCTAAGATCTCGATCTAGGGATGGTGATGAATTTTTTGGCGGTGCTAACTTCATCCAATTTAACGAGGGTTGGTCGGAAAACACATCGGGAAACCTGCAACTCGTCAGGAAAATTGGAGCCATGAGGTTCCATTCGAACAACGCATTGCTAGAGAGGGAGGGAGGACAGAGAAATAGAGATTGGAATCAATAAGGAGTTTGACCAGGAATGAGAAAGAGACATGAATTGAGAGGTCTAAGAGGAAAAAAAGAGGGAGAGGGTGGGACGATGAGAGAAGAGGAAAAGAGTGGGACGGAAATGGTAGGAAAAGATGAAGAAAAAGATAAGATCATAATAAAATATTAATAATTTATATATTAAATAATATAATATTAGAATTTTTTATTATCCAGCTTCTTAGTCCAATACTGCACCAAACGCTTCACTAAGTTAGTCCAATTTAGTCTAGTCTAAGCCAGTCCAGCTTAGTCCTTGAAGCTAATCCAGTCCGAGATAGTCCGGCGCAACAAACACCCCCTCAAATGATTGATTGTCCCAGTTCCAGACCCCTTCCGCACCTTCATCCTCAGTTCATTGAATAAAAATTCATAAAGATTTTTTAGCTTCATTATTGCAATGCCTAGTATTATTTGGGGTTGAAGGGGAAGACCCAACAAACAAATTGACAACCCGAAAAGATTATCGCCAATTAAGAATCTCCAACCTCGAAAATTCAAGATTAAGATTTAACGACAAAAATCTCAAAATATAAGATCCCACAAAACATACTAAAAAAAATCTCCATCTTTGTTACATTAGGGTTTGAAATTTGAATGCATTAATTCTGCATGTGGGTTTGTGGTCTCAAAGTATGAGAGTGGACCACTATAATTGGCAAGTGTGATAGCTTCATTGACATTTGACATTCCATGCATGCAAGATGTACCAAGAGACAAAAAAAAGAACCATCGTGTAACTGGCCTACCATTGCTTCATACGGGAAACGATCCAATTATTTTTATTGAACATATTTTCTGACTCCATTTTTGCGGATGCATTAGGAAATAGAAGAGCTGATTACATTATTGTTAATCATCTCAAAAATCACGATCAATGACCAAACCAAAGCATCAGCTAACTCTTTATTGTTTTGATAGAATTAATTATCTTCAACACTTGCTTGTTAATAATAACTTTCTATCTTATTGTACTTTTGATGGTTGCGTTACAGTATTTCTGACTTGATTAATACAATAATTAAGTAATGCATTAAACAAACTGCAGTCTCGTTGGGATAATCTTGAAAATTCATTCGAGAATAATAGATTTAATGGATGGAGTTGACCTGAAGAAGAGTGAAGAGAAGATGAATGGTGCATCTGGTGCAGAACTGAAGGTACTTTTCTTTTTATCTGAGGGGTGTATCACTACGAGAAGTTTTGTCTGCTGTATCAAATCTTTTATGCTCTTTTTTTCCCCATAGTGCAGGCCGTTTGCACAGAAGCTGGCATGTTTGCTTTGAGGGAGAGACGGGTTCATGTAACGAAGGAAGATTTTGAGATTGCAGTTGGCAAGGTAATGATGGAGGTAACCAAGAAGAACATGTCGTCGTGCAAGATGTACAAGTAAAGTATGTTATCATGGTGTTTATTGAGCCAATGCAAGGCGTGTCTTTAACGTTTAGAAATTAGAACGCCAGTGAATATTATGAGGATACTTGCAGGCATGCAATACTAGTACAAAAAACACTTTGCGCGATGGAGGTCATTCATCGCGCAAAGTCAAAAAAACGTCGCGCAAAAATTAGCACAACGAACCTTCATCACGCATAAGTCGTCGTGCCAAGGCAGTGATAGTAGGGTTTGCGCGACGAAGAAGTGACCTATGTCGCACTAAGTGGTTTTATGCGACGTAGATCACTTCTTCGTCGCAGAAACCCTTTTTTTTTTGGCAATTTTTATTTATTTAATTTTTTATAAATATTGTAATTAAATTCTAAACAATAATTAATAAACCAAGAAAAAGTATTTAATTATAAAATATATGAAAATGTACACACAATATGTCTGAACAAAAAAGAAAAAACTACAAGTCTTCTAAGTTTAATACATCATGCTACTAGGTATCAGCTAGGCAAAGTGGCTGGCAAGTCGAAGGCGGAGCAAGATCAGGTGCTATCATCGGGATTTGAAGGCCGAACATCTTTAAGACCTGTACAATCACACTCATCTTCTCGTTCTGGGCCCTTATCTGCTCATCATAGGCACTCAGCTGCTCACCCTGGGCCCTCATCTGCTCGCCCTGGGCTGCAAGCTGACCTTTTAGAGTTGTCACTTCCTCCTTCAGGGCATTGACCTCTCATGTGGATGATCTGGAAGATGAGGCACCCGTCTCACGAACCCCTACCTTCCCCATACATCGAACAACCTTGCCATGACACCGAACTTCT
Organism: Pyrus communis; assembly: GCF_041283825.1. NCBI lineage: Eukaryota > Viridiplantae > Streptophyta > Magnoliopsida > Rosales > Rosaceae > Pyrus > Pyrus communis. Next base: position 31,619,376 of record NC_142579.1, read on the forward strand.
GATCCAGGACCTAAATCACGATCCGAAGACTTGCATCCTCGGGTACAGTGACGTCCTCAATCGGGGTCTCCGGGAGAAGCTGCGATGTTGCTTCTTGGAGAACAACAATGCCCTTATCCACCATAGAACAAAGAACAAGCAATGGCTGAATACATCGCAAAGGTGAAGCAGCTGCAACAACAAGAAGTAGGGGTGGGCATAAAAACCGCCAAACCGCAAAACCGCATCGAACCGTAAGAAAAAAAACCGAAAAAAACCGTGTTGACCGGAAAAGTCAACTTTGAGTGAAAAACTGAACCGAACCGTTCAAACCGGTTCCGGTTCCGGTTTCGAAGGACCAAGAACCGTTCGAACCGAACCGAACCGTTTTATTAATAATAAATAAATAAATTATATATACACACACATGTTGTGGTATAATAGGTTGAAAAAATTGGTTTCACTAAATTGCAAAGCAGAGGATCCTATCCCAATTAGGGTTCATTTTCACTTACACACACACGGAGACACCTAACACCTTCATCACGGCTTCACCTTCACGCACGCCGCTCATTTCTGCCTGCCAAACCCTCGCTTTCTGCAGCTTCGACCTCTCTCCTCGCCCTCGGGTACTCCCTACCTTTTTTTGTTATTGTTTCAGCCATTGTTCAAAGTTTCAATTTTTGAATTTTGGGTTTTGGAATAGCTCATTAAATTGAATTCTTGATTAACTTGAATTTCAGGTTCCACAAACATTGTTGTCATTAAGTCAGAGGATGAATACAGCAGCGCAATCAGCAAAGCTAAAGGTAATTTTTCTGGGTTTTTCGAATTGTTTTGTTGTAAGAAAACTTATCAAACATTTATGCAAGTAGCTTTTGAAAAACGTGGTAGTTGCATAATTCATTTGCACTTTATCTTTGGAGCTTACTACTGGACCAAATGATATACCATTTTGAGAATCAAAAACCAAAAAACTCTCCGCAATGTGGAACCTTCTGTGGTTTTTTGGTGTTATTGTTATGTGATGATGGTGTAGGTGGTCAACTGTGTTCCTCCTACATTTATGTCAATTTTGTCTCTTTTTTACGGTTATGGCACTTAATTATGCATTTACTAGCTACTTGATTGTCTGTTAAAAAAAAATTTTGCAAAAAAAAATTTGGCTGGAGTTCTAAGCTAGAAATCTTGTCTTATGATTTATTAAGTTTCTGCATTAAGTAATAGCTGCCGACATGGTGGTTGTTCAGGAGGTCTACTTTGAAATCTACTTTTAACCAGACTTTTTTCAATTATCCTCTGACTGCTATTTCAAGCCGTGATTACAGTTACAATGATTTTGGATTTTGTAGTAGGAGCAGTCGTGGAGGGAACAGAAATGGTCGTGGCAAACCACGTGGGAGTGGCAACGGCAGTGGTCGTGGACGCGGGCGTGGTCGTGGTGGAGAAGGGAGGAAGAAGCCTGTGGAGAAGTCGGTTGATGAACTCGACAAGGAACTCGATAGCTATCACGCAGATAACATGCAGGGTTAGTTCAAAACTGGAGCTGTGGAACTTTGCTTGCTGGTATCAGTCAGTGTTTGAGCTATGGTAGCTGTACAAAATATGACGGTTGTGATTTTCGGGATATAGACTAATTTCTGCTTGGATGTTAATGTGGATCAAACTAGATGTGGTTCAAATAATTTATTATTAGGAACCGTAAACCGGCAAGAACCGGATCGGAACCGGTGTAGACCGAACCGTAAAGTTCTAGTAATAAATTTAAGTGGAACCGCACCGAATCGAACCGTTAATATATTTCGGTTCCGGTTTCAGTTTAGGGGTGGAACCGCACCGAACCGCACCGTGCCCACCCCTAACAAGAAGTAGCCTCCACATAGATCATACAACATTAATGAAGTTCTATATCTATATCTTAAACATTTCCCAAGTGTTTCAAACTGTCAAGAAGAAAACACATACCAGAATGTAATAAACCAATAATTTTCAATTTCCACAGCTTCTGCTTTATAATTAAGTCATGATTTAAAGGTGTCAAAATGCTTGTGTAGTCATCCTCACAAGATTAAGGAATGGAATGCACAAGTATAAAAGTATTAAGCGAGAAAGTATATAACCTAACTAAATCAGGGCGGCTATGGAATTGTCTCAAAAATTGCAGCCCAGTATCAAAGTGAGAACAAACATCTAGTTTATTTTCATTACCAATGAACACACCATGTTTAATCAAGTGAAATGTTCATCTGACTGTAAATGTGGACAAGGAAATGCTCAACTGATAAAACAAAATGGAATTTAGGGTATGCCTATGTGTATCGAGCAGCTAAACATTTTCTATACATTTCCTCCAAGCATTTGAGTCAAATACTGTAAATTCTAACAAGAAAATGACACGCATAATATTGTATTTAGAAAGAAAAAAATTGAGGACATTCAAAGAAGAAAATAGTGAAGAAATAGAACCAAGTCCTTGAGCAATATGCTAACCTGGGTCAATACCTGTTGGCTGGCTGGGAATTGAAAATCTATACCGAAATTGCTTCAAACTACAAACAAGAAACAACGATGAAATTCTTAAACCTTGAAATTCAACCCATTTCCTAATAATTTATCCCAAATAAAAACCCTGATTCAATCCCCATTTCAACCATTCACAAATTTTTAAACCCTGAATACCATTCCATGCCGTAATAATTTATCCCAAATTAAAACCCTAAATTCTAAAATTCATCTCAATTCACAATCAAAATCCTTAATTTCACAATTTCATAATTTGTAATTAGACTTACTTTAAGTAGAGAGACGAGCATGACAAAGGGGTGATGGCTGAGAAAAAAATGGTGCAAACAAAAACATTTTAGTAGTGTGATGAGAAAAAAAATGGTGCAAACAAAAGCATCCAATCCCCTAATAGAATGACACCTTAATAGTTGGAACACACCTCACGACTAGCAAAATAGTCGAAAGATGATTTACCAATACCAGAAAAATATTATGCATAAGTACAAAATTCATAACCCGAACAATCACGAAACCTAGCATTGGATATGAGGCATGAGGATGGATTAGTCGGAGATAGAACGACGATTGGAATAAATATTTTCATCATAAAATTGAAATTCTAGAAAAACCCTTTCCAGTTACAATAGCAAAACTTCCAACTAAAACCCTAATCCTTCTTCTTCTTCTTCTCCTTCATTCCCCCCCTCCAGCAAAACCCTCCCAAATCCTACAAAACAATTTGAACCCCTAATTTGAATTGCATTGATACATTGCTTAAAATTCACAAATTTGCACAAACCCTTATTCTTCTTCTTCGTCTTCTTCTTGTTCCAACCACCCAAAGCTAGTTATCGCAACATATAAACCGCTGATACTCAAACAAGGGAAGAAAACGAAAAGGTTCCTTTTTATGCACTACAACACTAGATAGCTCCAATTACGTCCCAAAGACTGCGAAAGACATTCGGAGATATGGTGCTTATAAATGTTTTACTACATTCAGCCCCATACCAAACAATTATAGTGTTCAGCTCTAATGTCAATGTAACTTTTTTCATACAAGCATAAAACGTTTTACCAGCTGCTAACCAATTCTACACGCATACTTGTTGATGTTTTTGGGGCATCGTTCAAATTAATCTCAAACAATTTATCAAGGAACAAATAGCATAAAAATCCCCAAATTAACAATTCACAGAAATATTGTATTGTACGTACCATCTGAGATAACAACATTTCCTACAACACTGAAAGCCCCACTGCATTTAGAACATCAAAGACTCTAATTTGTTGCCTTTCCAAGCCCCAATTAAATTACACAAATGCAATTAACTTATTTTTAATTTGGATGTGGGAACATCTGAATGCAAAAACCTTTTGCAAGTAAAAGGCAAATGCTAGAATCTTAGTTCCCATCTTCTTATCAGCAACGTACAACACTAATTATGCTATCGAAACAAGTGAATCAGATACTCTAATTTGTTGCCTTTCCAATGACCCAATCGTTTAAAAACCAAAATCAACACAAAAAATTCAGAAATTATGTATTAAAAAAAAAAAAAAAAGGCTCAGAGTGTAAAGTCAGCATCAACAAGCACGAAAAGCAGAGCTCTCAAAACATCAAAACATCACAGGCCAATTTCAATAATGATACAATATCAAAACATCACATGCCAATTTCAAAACGATATGACAAAATCAAAGTGACACCATTAGGCAATTTCCAATAATTCACAGAAACCCTAGATAAAATATTCCCAATTTGCCATTGGGTTTTAGGGAAATGGAGAAAATCGATAGAAAGAATGAGAGAGATTGAGATTTACCGGCCGGCGCAGTCCTTGAGAAGCTGCTTAGCCTTTTCGCACTTCCTGACGAATTTCCAGGCTCTACCTCCTCAGTCTTGCACTGCGTCTTCACCACCTTCCTCGTCAAGAGGATGAGGAGGAAGGCTACGGAGTGAGATAGAGGGAAGAGAGACCGGAGGAAGGCTATGGAGTGAGAAAGAGGGCGAGATGAGCGAGAGGGAAGAGAGAGACTGAGTGAGATATGAGATCCTGCTGGTTATTAAACTTTTGTACTAAGTGAGGATATTTATAACTTATCATGGTTGATAATAGCCCTTAAGAGTAGTTGGCTATGTTTTATGGTTTTTGTGTTTGTTCTGTTTGGTTTGAAGTTTGCACTTTTTATGGACGTTCTAATAAAACCGTTATTGTTTTACCTAAAAAATATATTATAATTATATAACAAAAAATGCATTGCCAATCAATGGCTTTCGTTTATATTGTGTTGTGAAAATAATTTGAGAATGAGAAAGAGGGGCCTGCTATACTTGTGAATTCTTCTTGTCACATCTCGACCTAGGGTCCACCACATCCCGGGTCCGTTCCACCACTGTAGCATGATATTGTCTGCTTTGGGCCCTGAGCATGCCCTTACGGTTTTGTTTCTGGGAACTCACACGAGAACTTTCCAGTGGGTCACCTATCATGGAAGTGCTCTCGCACGCTACTCGCTTAACTTCGGAGTTCCTACGGAACCCGAAGCCAATGAACTCCCAAAAAGCCTCGTGCTAGGTAGAGATAAGAATATATATATATATATATATATATATATATATATATATATATATATATATATAAGGATCACTCCCCTGGACGATGTGGGATCTTACAATCCACCCCCCCTTAGGGGCCCGACGTCTTTGTCGGCACACCACGGCCAGGGTTAGGCTCTGATACCAAATTGTCACATCCACGCCTAGGGTCTACCACATCCCGGGCCCGCTCCACCACCGTAGCACGATATTGTCCGCTTTGGGCCCCGATCATGCCTTCACGGTTTTGTTTATGGGAACTTACACGAGAACTTCCCAGTGGGTTACCCATCATGGGAGTGCTCTCGCGCACTACTCACTTAACTTCAAAGTTCCTACGAAACCCGAAGCCAGTGAGCTCCCAAAAAGCCTCGTGCTAGGTAGAGATGAGAATATACATAGAAGGATCACTCCCCTGGGCGATGTGGGATCTTACACTCCTACTTAGACTTTACTTGCCCTCCAAGTAATACAAATCATAATGTAATTAGATCTCCCAAATTGTATTAGATTTCTATTTCTAGTTTACACACAATCACAATCACATTCTTATTATTATCATTTTTTAAACAAAAGATATTATCTAAGGGTTGACTTAGCCTCACAATGGGCTAGCAATAATGTCGTTTAAATTTGCCTTTGGCGAAAATTGAACCTAAGACCTCTCACTTACAAATGAAGATGAATATCATTAGACCGTAGTACGAAGTGTTACGAAGTGGCACAGTCACATTCTTATTACAATACTATTTACAATATGTACTTAATTATTATTATTTTTGGATAAGATGCGTTATTAATCAGCAAGAGATAGTACATATGATTGCAGAAGCCAGAAACCATCCATACACAAGTGAATATTATAAATCAAAGTTGCACTTAAGAAAAGAATTATCATCATGGAACATAAAATACAAAAAAATGCATTAGCATCAACATATGACACAGTTTTAAAGGAGGGTTAATGCTACAACCGTGTTAAGAAAAGTTAGAAATTGCATGGAATAAAACTTAAAACTAGTTGTTACGTTTTTTAAAAAATAAAAAAGAAAACTGGTTTTTTTTCTTTTAATTATTTTCCAACGATTTTCCAGCATTAATTATTAATTAAAGAGTGAAGATTTTTCGGTTTTTCAAAACGACAAGATAAAGAGTGGAGATTTTCGCCAAAACAAGAAATTGCATGGAATAAAAAAATAAATAATTGAGAGAATTTTGTCAACGAAAAAAAGGAAAGAGGGAATTGAACCGACTCCAACAAAAGATCGCTATAAATTGGGAGTGCATCCCACCCTCTTGTAAAATTCAAAATCTTCGTCTGCTAACTTTCTCGTTGGCGTCTTGCTTCTTATTCTCTCTCATATCTCACGACTCCCTACCTCGAACCTGATGGTAAGTTTCTCTCTGTCTCGCTCAGACGATAGATCAATTTCTTTCTGGCAAGATTGTTGATTACGAATTTTTGTTGTTGTAGGCTTCCGGCAAGCTTGTTGATTACGATCCATTACGCGCTGTGTATGTCAATTATCCACCACCACATGAAGAAACTGGTAAATTTCTGTTTCATGCTGTTATTTTTGGGAATATGTTTCTCTAAAGAATTTGATTGACTAGAATATTTAAATTGTGGTGTAGTACTTTTAGCAAACGAAAAGGGGCCAAAAAGATTTGTTTTGAAACTTATAAAAACTCGTATCCTCTTGTTGCCCTTAAAAACTACTTAGCCTATGTTCGATTGCTCCGGCCAATAGTGTAATTTTGGGTCCAAACACTTATATAACATGATGAAGCAATTTGGAGTTTGAATTAGAGTTTGTCAACGAACACCCTTCTTGATGTTAAATTAGGATTCGTCGACAAATACCGTGTCAATTTAGGGTTTCAATTAGGGCTTTTCGACAAACACCTTTCTCGATGTTGAATTGGTTTGTCGATGAACACCGTGTCAATTTAGGATTTCAATTAGGGTTTTTCGACGGACTCCCTTCTTGATGTTGAATTAGTGTTCTTGCATATATGACTGACAATATTTAGCAAAAGAAAAAAATAGTACATAAATATTTTTTATGATCTATAGGATTTGTTCCAATCTTACGAGAAAAACCAAGTAAATTGAAGGTTCTATGAAGGACACTTTATGCATATTACTCGTTTTTAACTAGTTGGAGTTTGAGATTTTTATCTGCCTCTTTCTATTCATATACATAGATTAATTTGATAATCTGTAAATTAATGATTTACACATAAATATATATGTACATATTGATCAGACTTGAGGAGGGAGGCTGCTGGTGATAATACTCATAGGAGAATTAGTGCTTCGCAGCATTTCACAACTGCCAAGAGGACTACAGAGTCAAATGATGAAGTGACTTATGTGGCTAGGAAAAAGGTGGTCTATCGTGACTATGGACCTCCTGGTGGCGGCGGTATTTGGTCCAGACGAAAGGAGCGAAAGGAGTATTTTGCAAAGCTTAGGGCTAAAGGATTGCTCGAAAATCTTGGGTTTAAAATTTGCGAGGAACCTTTTGCTGAGAAATATGAAGCCAAGTATACCGCTTGGTTGGAGTGTGCCAAGAAAATTGTCAACAAAAGTGGACGCCAAGAAACTTGTGGGATTTTGGAGACGTCGATCGAAAGCAGTTCTTGAGGAGGGAGGCTGCTAGATTACATTAATAATATAGTATCAAACCATACATTTTTATTAATTTGAACTGGAAGGCTTGATGTTTTGAGTTTGGTAGATTTTGAAGAATTAATGTTGTCAAGAATTTATGGTTAGTTGATATTTGTTGTGTTGGCAATGGCATGGAAAACAAGTTTGTTTTGACATTTTGGGATTTTATTGTTAGCTGAAAAAATGTGTCCCCAATCATGACCTATACACATTCTCACATCTTATAGCAATGCCGTTCACCTATGATCCTCATTTTGAGGACCTTGTGAAATTCTCCTTAATATAAGTCATCGGATTAATCTAACAGTAGATTAATTTATAAGCTTAAATCATTTATCTTATACCTAATCAAAACACTCATTTGCAAAAATATAAAATAAAATAAGAACTAGAAAAGCAAGCGGCGTTCAAGCCGTGTCTGGACTTCCAGCGGCAAAGCTTCTTTCATGCGCGAAAAACTTTTCATGCGACGAAATCAACTGCAACATCCCAAATTGAAGAATCAAGTTGAGAGGACGTTAAAGAAAGCATACAATTGCTCACTATTTCAGAACAATCTAAATTAATAGAAGCTGCAATTAACAATCAGGAAAGCCACAAGGAAAATTCCTTTGGAGAAGCTTGAAGAGAATTCAAATTTTCCGTTGACGGAGCAAAATATAAAGCATGTGCTGCTCTCCTTTTTCATACGCAAAAAAGTAAAAAAAAAGTTATGGGAGAGGGAGATGGAGAACCTTTCTTCAAAGAGTAAACCCCGGTGAAAGACGGTTGCCTCTCTGCTGACTGGAAGATTTCACGCGTGAAACTTTCTGCTTTTATTTTCTTTAATTTCTCTTTTTCCTTTTAATTAGTTGCGGGCTCTTGTTTTTTTATGTTTAAGTTATAACAGGGATAATTTTAGTTCTTAAGTTTATCTAGCACTAGCAGCATTGCATCTTATATTACTCATTCCGTAACTTTTTTCAACGGTTCGAAACTTCTATTCTTTCCTCTAAGATCGTCTTACCCAAATCTAAAGTCATATGGTAATTGAATTAGATGATAATCATTTTAGAGTTTATTTGAAGAACCATATGGACACCTTATTATTATTTAACAAATACGTTATGTATTATTTGAATCTTGTTCTGCTAAACAGATCCTTGTACAACTGAAATGGTGGAAGTTGGAAGGGAGGAGCACAAATCCCACACTTGCATTGGTAGCCAAAGATGTGTTGGCTATTCAAGTGTCAACAATGGTTAGTGAGAGTGCATTTAGCACTACAAAAGAGTAATTTACCCCCTTAGATCATCTCTCCCTCTTAAAACAGTGAAGTTATTTTTATGCCTCCAAAACTGGATAAAAATTGAAGACATTAGCAACCTTGAGCATGAAGTAAGTGCGTTTGAGCTCAGATTTTATCAAGAGTATGAAACCAATAATTGTTTTGTTTTCTATTCGTTAACATGCTTCTTTATTCTCTGTTGTAGAGCATCAAAAAGGAAAAGCAAATACTATAAGTACAACTACAAGCCCCTCAAGTAGAGTGAGGATCCCGAGAATCCTCAAATCACATCTATTCATCGTACATCGTGCGGTCAGAAATCATTGTAATGTTTTTATTTAAAATTGAATATAAACAGTATCTGACGAAAACTGGATGCATGATGCATGATAAATGAATGTGATTGGAGGATCTCTGGAATCCTCACAAAGAGGATCCGACGAGGATCCTTTGGCCCTCAGGTATTCTTGAAACTCAAACAACTCAAAAGAATAAAGGAATTGTGTTAATATCTCTAAACTCAAATTAATACACTATATGATTTAATCAATGAGGCCTTGAAACAAATGTGAGACAAGAATAAATTAGACCTGGCAATCGTGTCGTGTTTCTTGTGTTCGTGTCGTTTTTGTGACATACCCGATATCTTGACAGATCGTGTCGTATAACACCCAAATATGATCCGATCTAAAATCGACCCATTAATATTATCGGGTAATATAACCTAACTCGTTACTCATTAAAGATAATATTTTTTAAATCAATAATGCAAAAGAAAAATATAATTTGACCCAAAAAAAATGGAAAACATAATACTAAATTAGTATATGCATATCACATTGTGACATAAATATTACTTCAAAACTACAAAAAAAAAAAAAAACAAAAAAAAACAAAACAAAAAAAAAAAAAAACATTTGGCTTTCAAGTATTACGTACCCCAAAATAAGAGCCTAATGAAAAAATATCAGTACATTACTACAAAATACCAAATGTTCAAGGATATGCAAAATGAAGAGAGTTGCGTTTCAAGGTTGATGATGCAATCACGAGCGTTTATACATGCTTTCGCATTTTTTCAACTTGTAGATTAATGATTATGAGTTTTATTTATTTTAAACTCCCTTAAATATACTATTCATGAGGTTTTGTATGGTTCTAAAAACTCAAATGGTGATGTACCCATCCTCTAAGCGTAGATCACGAGCATTTGCCTAATTTTTTTACATGTTTCACACTTGTAAATTAATTATTATAGTTTTTTAAAGTGTTTGGTAGTTTTACTTGATATTTTTATTTTTAATGTGTTTTGTAATTTTTAATTGCACTCTTTGCCTATGGTATACTATAAAAATAAATAAATAAATAAAACTTAAACTTTTAAAATTTTAAAATTTATATAGAATAATAATACAATAGTACATATTTGATATACAATATATACATATACACTATGGCTATTGTATTTTATAGTAAGTTTTTTTTATGGGTTTAAAAAATTAAAATCATCAAAATAACATTTTTCTTAACGTGTCGAAACGGATTACCCACGTGTCACCCTCATGTCAACCTGTTAAGGACCCATTATTAATGGGTTCTTATCGTGTGACCTAATAACAACCCGATTAGTTATCGTGTTGACCTGAAACCTGTTATTTTCGTGTTGTTTATGTGTCATGTTAACGGGTCGTGTAAGAAATTGCCAGGTGTAAATAAAATGATATTTTTATTTTCTTTCAGATTCAGTGAGGAATGATGCCGCTATGCTAGGGAGACAAAATTTGTAAACTAAATTATGTGTCACAAATAAGAATGAGCATGTTTATTAACGCTTAAGTAATAATTCAATCATCAATTTCCATGTCATCTAGTTTATAAAATTTTATCAATAAATTTAATCTCCCTAGTATTACTCTTTTATCTTTGTAACTTGTTATTGCTACTACATGCTTTGAGTAATAATATATAACTTTGGACCCATGGACCAAAGAAAGGCAAAGGCTTATTAACAAAATTTTTACTAAAATAAAAAATTCGTGAATCCTTAGGAATCGGCCTGTTTTATTTACAAACCACAAATATGTCTAGTCCGATCCCTCCAATTGTGGGTTCGGCTGGCCTGTGCCCACTCATGGGGTATAATCTATTTTTCATATTTTCAATACGGCCCACAAATTATGAGTTTATTTAAAATCTCATTAACATAAGCAAGAAAAATTTTAATTTTTAAGTTAAAAAATATAATAACCAACATGGAAATAAATTAATATCAGATACTATGATAAAAAAAAAATTGAAAATCAATGAAGTTTTAGTCAAGAACATTTGGTAGCTAATGATTGCAACCAAATTCTCGCTTTAGTTAATTAATTATCCAAAGCTATGAACTAAGATATGATATCCTAAAGTTGGATATGCTGCTCAAACAATACTAAGTTGGATGTGTTATGCTTCTCCCGTTGACCTTCAACACGCTGGGACCTTAGGAGTATCTGTATTCAGATAATTATACTATCTCTCGACTCAATGTTGTCTCAATCGAGTAACTATCACCTTTTTGATGATATCCTTAAGTTGGATATGCTGTTGGTGCTGGTTCCCTTCTCTTTCCAATACTGTTATAGATCTCTGACTTGGTTCACAAGCAAACCTTAAGTCAGGTTACCCTTTTCTCAGCTCACCAAAATATTGCCTCAACCGGGTAAGTATTTGCTTTCTTGATACCCTTACGAATACTTACTTATTTTCGAATATTTTCTTCGCGCCAAAGGAAGTTCCTGTTTCCTATTGGAGGTTTTCCCCGCATAAAAGTGCGAGTACCTCCCTCCCTTCCTCTAAAACTCAAGTAGTCCGTCATCGTCTTATTCTTCCTCCTAAAACCTAACTCTCTCTCTCTCTCTCTCTCTCTCTCTCTCTCTCTCTCTCTGCTGCTGTTTTAACTTAGTTGTGATATTACTGTCTTCTTGTTGTGCTTTACCAAATACCCATTCTCATACTATTCTAACCATTGCAGAGCCATATGTTGATTAATTTGAAACCTTGAAGTTCTATACTTGGCCAAACCTAGTAGTTGAGAGACTCCGACCGCAGTCAGACATTATATTGAGCTCTCCACAACTCTTGCTTAAACATGAAAGAGGAAGATCGTCCACGTTTCAGGTCCATTACTTTCCTTTAATTAATTAATATGAATTTGTTGTGTAAGAGTAGTTCTAGAGAACTTGCCTGATGAATGTCATAACTTATACAATATTCTTCTTATGGCAGTGAAGACGACATAATTAATTGGGCCACCAGGGGCACTGTAAGCTTAGTAGCTAGAGAGCAATTCCTTGAAGACACATGCACTTGCTTTTCTGTAGCTGAAACCGTGGAAGCAGCGTATAGGCACATCCGGGGGGATGTGAAAGCAGAAACTCTTTCCGCCCGAGATTTGGCTATATACGTTGGTTCTCCCTACATAATGACAGATGATGTAATTTCTGGGGGTCAATGTTGGCCCGAATTGGCATATAACTTCATTATAAAAGAAGGCATGCTTACTGAAGAGCAATGCTCTTATGAAAGTGAAAAATATAAAGAGCTAGCCTACAACAACAGGAGACCTGGTCCAAGAAAAGTTCCTAGATTCCATATAGATGACTTTGAAATTTTATACGATGAGAAATTGATAGTGGAAGCCCTAAAGACGATTCCAGCACTTGCTATGGTCATATCGATTGACTACTTCTTTTTTGAATGGAAAGATGTATTCGAAATTTATGAGCCCAAGCCTCAAACTTATGATAATAATTATGATCTTCATACTGTTACGGTGGTGGGTTATGGTAGATGCAACATAACTGGCAAGGAGTATTGGATCATAAAGAATTCGTGGGGGAATAAGTGGGGAGACAAGGGCTTTGCTAAGATACTCAAGGGCTCGAAATATTTTGTCCACAGTGCCTCTTACCCAGTCATATACAAGGAAAGATCCCCATCCTATGAAACTTGGGTTGATCGCCATGTCGTCAAGCATAACGCATGCGTCTACAATGAATGTTGCCTGTCTTTCCGTAGTCTTGTACGTTCTTCTTCTTCTTTTTTTTTAATTTCTTTCCATATAGGGTTTCAATTTCTCTGACATATGGTGTCTCTTTGATGAGTTTCAGAAATCTGATGGTGAGTTGTTTATCGACTTAACCACATATCTTGCATTTGGAAAAAATTATGTGCGTTGGAACCACGAGAAGACTGGAAATCCAGTTTATTTGCATATAATGAAAAAAGATATGTCTGCTTCTGAGGATAATAACCAGAAAATTCGAAAGCGCTCTGTGCCAGGTAATTTTAGTCAAGATTGTGTTATGATTGAGGTTTTTTTAGTCTTTTTCTACGCTATATTATATCCTTGATATTGGGGAGTTTTAACGAAAAGCTTCCTGTACTGTTCACTTTAACGAAAAATCACATTTTTACTCTAAAAAGTCAATCTGGTACTATTCACTTACGACATTTTTTGGTCATTTTCGTTAAAACTCAAAGTTTTCAAGTTATTTTCATTAGTTTTCCTTTGATATTAATGATTTGTGTGATTAGTTTTCATATGTATATTTTCTAGATTTCGAGTAAACCTGAAATTACTTTGATTACAACGTGCATCCCCCCCCCCCCCCCCCTTTCCGAGTAGTCCTGGGACCTTGCTTCCAAGTACATCCACCACTGGGTGCTTGAAAATTTTGAGATTGAAAAAATAAATAAATGGCAAAGTTGTTTATATTACTCTTTTCTTCTCATATTTGTTTATATGATATGACAGACAATGTCGGATCTGTCCGCGATGAACCTGTGTATGAAATAACTAAAGAGATGGTCATATTCGCTGATGATGGACAAGTGCAAAAAATTCCTTATGGAAGCCTACGAGATGAGGTGCCTCTTCCTTTTTCCGTAGACAATTGTTTTATGTGAAAAATTAAAAATAAAAAAAATTAATGAGATTTCATGATTGCAGTTCAAGGAAGCGGTTGATTTCTACTGTTGGAGGAGGAGTGAGATGCTTCAGCTTCAAACTGAACATACGGTATTGGTTTTTATGTCAATTTGGTAACTGAAGCGACTTACTTCTCTTAATTTGGTAATTTTGTTTTGGTTTTCTACGCTGCTAACAAAACCCAATCATTGGCCAAACTGACTGAGAGTCAGTTTGGTATTATTGTGTTTTTTTAAGAAAACTGTTTATGTTATGTTGTGAGAATAAACAGTTATAAAATAAAATTATTGAGTTTTAGTAAACTTTTTTTTATTAATGCTTTTAACAAAAAAAAAAAAAAAAAAAAAAAGTGTCCCGAGTGTTTGGTAAACTTTTATATAAATTGTTGTGAATATATTAAATGACTAAAAATGATATGGTACTTAATGTGATATAATAATTGTTAAAGAGAATAATGTATGAGCAATGATTGTAATTTTGTAAAATACTTAGAAGTATAACTTGCTTCTGCTTTTTTATGTTTTTTTACCGTCATTGACAACCATTAAAAAAAAATCACTTTTTTTCTATCAAACATATTTAATGTTCTATATTTTTTAATAATTTTTTTTCTTCAAAAACACCACAATTCCAAATCAATCATAAAAAAAAATAAAAAAAATAAAATAAAAAAAGCAACGTTATCGTAAGTGAAAGCGAAGCAAATAATGCAATTTACTTATTATTTTATTTATTTTTTGGATAATAATAATTAATAGAGGCGTTTTGATATAGGTGCTTCGTTTTTTAATTTTTTAAACTAAACATACACTCCTTTTGAAAATTTGATCAAGCATTTTCCTAAAATTTTGGTTATTAATTTCAGTGTTTCACATAAGTTTATTTTGTTTAGAATTTTAGTTTTTCACGACTTTTCCTAAACATTTCATTTTTTTCCCCCTCTTATCCCTATATTTATGCATTTATTATCCATCTCTATGCATTTTTTTATTGTTTGTTATAATTTTACTTTTTTTTTTTTGTGTGAATATAGTAGAATACTTATACAAAAAAAATTGTCAGATTTTATTATTTAGAAAACCCAACACATAATAAAGATTTGTTTGATTATATAGCTACATCTAGTTACCTATAATATGGACACATTTAGTTTTATAGTGGATTTGATTTTTTGTATTTCTCGGTACATTTGGAATGTAAATGTACCAAAAGGATTATCAAATAGAGACATTTGGTTTTGTGGTACATTTGTGATTTTTTGTTCATTTGGTCTTTTGGTATATTTGGAATCTAAACGTACCAAAAGAGTTACCTAACAATGGATACATTTGGTTTATCTGTACCTTTGAAATCTAAATGTATCAAAAGGATTACATAACAATGGGTGCATTTGGTTTTATGGTACATTTGAATTTTTGGTAAATTTGGTTTCTCGGTACATTTGAAATCTAAACATACCAAAAGTTGATACTTTTGTTCTCAAATGTACCATAAGTTTTAAGTATATTTTTTATATATCTATACGTGAAAAAATATATATTGAAGACTTTTTATTGAGACATTTTTAATAGAAAGATATATTTTTTTTAAATAATGATAATAAGGTAATGAGGAATTAGTTAATTAATTTTTTATTTTATTTTATTAAAAAAAATGTCATTTAATGTGTAGAAGGGGGTTCATGAAATTAAATTCCTATATTGTAGGCAATTAGTTGCTAAGTTACCTTATGCCTCTATATAAATGCATTTAAATTAATGATATGGAAATTAAATAAATAGAAAATTATTGAGGTGGCAATTGATCAAAGCACCTTAATCAAATCTTTATAAGGGATGAATGTTTAATCTAATAACTATAAAAAAGATACAGGGCATTCTAATTTCGTTCTTGTTATTAGGCTGAAAGAAAGCTTAACCAGAATACCAATTTTGACGGGAGCCAAATAAAAAAGGCCTTTGGAGGAGGTTACACTGGACTTACTAATTTGGGAAATAGGTAGCTTTCGTACGTGTAATGTTGCTGAAAACGCTTCTTCTTTTTTTTAAGCGTCCTTTCTCTTAAATGGGTTTACACTGATTTGAGATTTGTTTTGCAGTAGCTATATGGCAGCGACAATGCAAGTTGTGTTATCAACATCCTTGTTCTCTGTAGGGTTAGTATCCCTCCGCCACACCGCCCACCCCACCCCCACCCCGCACCCCCCCCCCCCTCTCCCTCCCTCCCTCCCTCTTCTAATCGGTGTAAAAAGGGGAATGAGCTATATTATTTATTATTTTTATTTTCACAATGCATCAGATTCTACGACGTGCAAAGTTTAAAAGAGGCATTTGAGAAGGCTACAGCTGACCCCTCTGTAGACTTGAACATGCAAACGTAAGTACGTAGGGAATTCTAAGGATTGATTTTTTAAATGCATTTCTGTCGCTAAGATGTGTTACTAGTTATTAGTGTTAATTGTCACCAATTTCGATTGTTGTTTATGAATAAGAGTTTCTGGTTTATACTCACTACTCCAAATGCAAACATGGGTGTGTATTTCGGTTATTGAATTTGTTTCTATTTTTCTGGCTTTTCTTCTTAATCATGAGATACTGTAGATTGCTTCATCCACATTTTTGGAAAGACTTATCTTTTGTTTTGCATGACAGAGTTAAGTTGGCGCATGGTTTGCTATCTGGTGAATACTCATTAGCTCCTGTAAAAAAGGTATGTCCGGAACGCTTTCTTATTTGTTCTGCCCATATATTTCTACTCATTTCCACTACTGGCTTGTTTATCCTCTATATAATTTTTGTATTGCTAGCGCAATTAGTTTGGACTTGATTGTGACACCCACTTATTTGTGTATGCTTGTAAAAACATTTTTCGATAACTTTGTTTATACCTCAAATCTATTTTAATCATTGTGTTTTCGATTTAATTTATTTTTTTATTGGTTTCATCTACGTTTGCAACTTTAGACAATGCCATCAGTTTTCTGCTTTAAAATATTTATCAACTATTTTAAAATTAGTAAAAAGGACATATATAGTTATTCAAAAAGATTATAAATACATTTTGAGATTAGAAATAAGATTAAAAACAAGAGGGTATAATCCCCCGGCGGGGGGGAGGAACGAGAAGGTGTGAGTGGCTCTTGTACACAGGGAGAGATGTTAGGTTCTTCCATGAATGACGAATTTTATACCAATTATTACAGTTAGAACTTAGATCATCGTGTACCATTTACGGGAGTTGAGCCTAACACCTCCCAAGAGAAGAATACTACTAAATCATAATACTAGTTGCAATGATCATCATTGAGTTAGGATGTCCTCATTGGTGTTTACTAATCATTTCCTGTTCTTTCATGAAGCAATCAGAGAAACAAGAAGGGATACCGCCTCAAATGTTTAAGACGACGATGGCAGCCAGCTATTCAAAATTTTCTTCCATGAAAGAACAGGTGAATTGCCTAATTCTTCTTGCTCTCCACTATTTTTATTATATGAGACACTTTTGTACAACTTGACAATATTGTAAACTCAAAATTATTATCATTCTTGCTCTGACTGCTTCAATTTTAATATTACTAATACCTGAAACCTTTTTATCGTTTAGGATGCTTATGAGTTCTTTCTACATTTTCTTATTCAAATTAACAATCTTCATACTGACGGTGGGAGGCGCGGGAGACCTATGTTTGATCCTTCGAGCGGTTTCACGTTTGATATTGATCTTCGTCCCATTTCTGGAGTTCCTTTTTTCCGTCGCTGTTTTTCTCTTTCCCTAATAATTCCAACTGACGGTCCTTCAACAAGCATTTCTCTAAGAAATTGTCTTTCGTCCTCGAACTTCAACCTTTCAGAAAAGAGAATGCATGAACAGAGTGACTGGTACACTAAAGAGAAGAAAACAATTATGTAAGCTTTCTGATTATTTTCTGGTGTCAATGTATTCTCTTGATGATGTTGTGTCTGCTAAAATTTGTCAACATTCTACGATGAAGATAAATTATTGTCAGTACACGATGATGTCTCTTAGTAACCATATCGACAAAAACCAAAAATAAATGTTGTCTCTCTGTCTCTTACCATCCTGTTTTTTTATTAACTGCAGGGAAGCACGTCTAAATTCGTTCCCTAAGTACTTGGTGATGCACATGCAAAGGTTCGTAAAGGAGCCGGGGGTGGAGAACAAGCTTGGTAATTTTCTTTTAGCTTCCCAGTTTGTTTCTATTTATGTTGAGTTTTGAAGGATTCTCATTTTCTTGTCTCTCTTTATGCAGATGTCAGAATAGATGTTGATGATATCATAAACATTGGCCATTTACACAGGGAGAGAGGTCAAAATGGAGGAAGTTAGTTTTTCGTACCTAATCTTTCTTTTTTCTTCTGCACATATATATGAGAAATTTGCACAAACACCACACAAACTACATGGACGTCAAAATTAAGGCTGCATGTGCTGAGAAGTATTAACTGAATTGTTGACCTAAAACTATGTAGATGGTACGTACATTGACGCGAGATGTAAAGTCATGGTGCGTGTTTATATGATCTATTCCATTAATCAATCAAAGTATTCTCACCTGTAAAACAAGATAATATACACATGTTAGGCTACGTGCAGGGTATAAGCTATCAAAGTATTCTTTATATGTTATGGGTTTGTTTTGTATGTTTTTCACTGCTAGATGGCTACGTGCAGGGTATGAGCTTATTGGATTCATAAGTCACCTTGGAACCTCTATTGATCATGGTCGGTATATTGCACACATCTTGAAACGTGGGAGCTGGGTCGTTTTTGATGATGACAAGGTTGGAGAGTATTGTGAGGGAGGCATCCCTGACAAAGGTAATGGCTATCTTTATTTCTTCGAGAGAATGGAAAAACGTACTTTGTAAGACAATTTTTGTAGACGATAGTGTGGAACCCTGCAACAAAATTATTGTTATTATTATTATTATTTTTTATAAATGCAATAGTATACTAAATGTAAATAGTTAAATACCATTTTTTAAAGAGAAAAATACCATTGTTTGCGAGATGCTATTTATACTGGAGTTTTGTGCATGCTAATGTTTGAAATTTTGAGTTGAAATTAAAGATAACATCCCTTGAAACTATGAACTGCTTGACTTTGCCAATTTGTTTACGTAACCAACCACAAGAACAACAACAAAGCCTCATCTCATTAAGTGGCCACCAAGTGGGATCTGTTGTATGAATCTTAAAACGTCAATGTGCTCGGTTTTGCGTTAAGTCTTCCGTTAGCTTCAAGTACTCCTTGTCTTTTCTTAGATTCTCTTTCCAAGTCTTACTAAGTTTCTCTACCTCTTTTTATCCGAACTTCTGTCTCATAGTCGCATCTTCTAATAGAAACATCTATAGATCTTCGGTTCACATGTCCAAATCAACTTAACAGATTTTCTTTCATCTTATGTTCAATTGCGGCCACTCCTACTTTACCTTAGATATTCTCATTCTTGATTATGTCTTTTCTCGTGTCCCTCACACATTTAACGAAACATTTTCATCTCCGCTACATTATTTTTTGCACATGTTAATGTTTGACCGTCTAACATTATGTGCCATAAAACATTGATAGTTTATTGTCGTTCTATAAAAAAAATTTCTTAAGCTTTAGTGACATACTAAATGAGGATATTTATAGTAGAGTTAAGGCGGCTATAACTTATCATAGTTGATAATAGCCCTTAAAGATTAGTTGGCTATATTTTATGCTTTTGAGTCTGTTTGGTTTGAGAACCCCTGTGGTTCAATGGAGTCCCTTTTTGAAGTTTGTGCTTTTTATGGACGTTCTAATAAAATTGTTATTGTTTAACCTAAAAAAAATATAATAATTATATATATGAAATATGTAATTCATGGTCGTGTATATACAACCATATCGACCACAATATAAGTTTTATCAATACCTTGTTCATCATGGATGCTGACTTGATTGTCTTCTTCTGTTATGGCTTTCTCTTCAATCATGACATCACTCGAATTGGCGATTCAACTTTATTTTCTTCCTCTATCCTTTCTTGGCATATGAAATCATCAAATAGTTTTTCCTCCACTACGTTTTCTTTTATTTGAAAATAACATTTTCCGTTCTTAAAAGAAACAAATCATATTCAAACGGAAACCATACATTTACAATAACTTTCTTCATCCTACGTCAAGATCGAATATAAATTTTTTTCCTTCTTTCTTTCATGCCTTTTGCAAAACTATCCCACCAAAAAGCAATATTTTTCCGTAGACGAAAAGTAGCTGTCTTGACCATCTTCTCCTCTGGAATAATTATTTTTTCGAAGAATTGCTCCACAACAGAAACCCAATCAAGAAAATCTTCTATGCATTCATCACTCTCAAAACAATAAATTTTTCTAACATCAAGGGAATGAGTTTGGCTTGAGGCAAATCCTCTAGTGCATTCCCCATCAACAAAAGATTGTTTACAACCACACCATAGATGATCTTTGGTGTGCCACACATAGCCTTCATCCCACAATCAACGTTGGAAAGAGATTTGCATCTCCCACAATCAATTGTCATTAGAACATGGCAACTCCCTGCTCTGATACCAATTGATGCAACACAAGTTAACAAGGATACAAGCGTAAATCCTTGAAGAACAAAGTTTCTAGAATCCACTAGTTTGATGAATCCTAAAGGATAATTTGATTAATTGATAAGTTGATCATTACAATGGGAAACAGTCACGACTTAAATAAGTCATTTACAACACATTTGGACAACTCAAAAGGCTTAGGGAATTAAAACGAAAGTAAATAACAATGACATTAGTCGGACGACAATTGAAATGTCTGAAATTTATTTCAAACACGACATATTATATGCCCTTTTTTTTTGGAAAAAAAAAATGCCCACTTTTGACACTATAATATTTCTTGCTATGTTTCCCATCACCATATTGATTGAATCTGATATTTTCCAACTCAAAAGGCTTAAGGAATTAAAACGAAAGTAAATAACAATGACATTAGTCGGACGACAATTGAAATGTCTGAAATTTATTTCAAACACGACATATTATATGCCCTTTTTTTTTGGAAAAAAAAAATGCCCACTTTTGACACTATAATATTTCTTGCTATGTTTCCCATCACCATATTGATTGAATCTGATATTTTCCAACTTTAATTCTTCTTTACCAGAATTTGAAACATTTTATTTTCTTTATTTCTTAGTAAAAATTGACCCATATCTTGTTCTACATCACATTCCTTAATGTGAGTTGATGTTATTCGTTTGCTAACTTTATTTCAAATCGGTTTTTAATTATTTCAGTGAACATGCTCCATGTATCATTTTTATTGATGAAATCGTGTGTATTGGATCTGCTTGTATGGAATCTGATAGTGGCAATGGTGACAACTATGAGGTGTAGCAGACGATACTGGAGCTTTTAAACCAGCTTGATGGACTTGAGGCATCAAACAAGATCAAGGTACTGAACAGAATGTGGATTCATTGGTTAGAAACGTAGTGATTTATTTATGAACTTTTAGGGTGCATTTGTTGCACCAGATTATCTCGGACTAGACTAGGTTCAAGGACTAAGCTAGACTGGCTTAGATTAGGCTAAGCTGGACTAACTTAATGAAGAGTTTGGTGCAGTGTCGGACTAAGAAGCAGGATAATGGAAATAGTACTGTCACCAGTTTGATGTTTGCTTGGACTAAGACTAAATTATTATTCTAATTTAATTTCTTTTTATTTAAAGATATTATCAAAATTAATAATATTATATGAGAGTATGACTCAATAAAAAATACAAAAACCAAATTTCTTGCCAACGAAAGAAACATACATGATTCAATAGTAGTTTTGCTCCAAACATTAATATAACAAAGGTGTTTTCCTAACAATTGACGGGGTTTAGAATGGTTTTCTTAATTATTCACCTTTGGTTTGATTGCCTTCAATCGCAAGACCACAATGATGCGTGAGGCGCAATGGCAAATGGATAGCCGAGCCTTGATCATTGCTACATTTGAATTCGAGCACGTAAATTGCTTGCTTCAACTAGTTTGAAGAAAACCAATAACAATATGCAAAAGGAAGAGATCATGAATATACCTCGAGCAAAGTACACAATGTTTGGAGCAAAGGATTGTCAAAAGTGAAGCAACAAGTTTTAGCTGAGGGAATGTAAATTTAAATGTTGTGATACAGACAAAATTTTGCAATCCTAACTAATTTACTAACTAGACTAAAACATAAGCTTGTGTAGGCTACACGAATACGATAGTACTCCTGCACTACAGATCCTCTGAATCGACTTCTTACATGAACATACTATTATAAACAATCAAAATCGATTGAATCAATACCACGCCTTTTGTTGCTTTAGCAAGCAAGTTGGTGCCTGCACATGTAACAACTTGCTGCATCAAAACTACCATTTATGACTCAGCTATGATGGCTAAATCTGATCTCATCGAAGCATCTGTTGGAGCTTTATTACTTCTTGTTGTTGTTCCGAAGACAATGAACTCAATTTTTCTGGTGCTAGGCTCAAAACTTGTTGTAGTAGAGCAGACTCCACCCCAGGTGGAAGCTTAGACTGAGAAAGATTAATCATGATGTCAGATACTCAGATCAAAAGACTGCATGTTGTAAGCATCGTATAGTAAACAGAACAGAAATTGGTTAAAAATGGATAAAATGCAGATAATCCGCAGCTACCTCAACCTTAAAGTCTCAACATTGCTGCAAACTGTAGTTGGTGGATATGTTTCACACACCATAGCTAAGTATATTAATCAGAGAACAAATTTGGCAACATCTCAAATACGATGCTCTTAGAAATCAAGTGAAACTTTTATATCCATAACAAATTGATACAGATGCACATTTGTTTATTTTAGAAATCTCAACAATGTTTCTATACCATAGGATATAGAACATGATTATATGCGAAAACTTGAAAACTCAGCACATTCAAATAAATGGAATCAAGCAATGCATGAACACAACCAAATATGAAAAGCCAGAGAAAGAGGAATCCTCAGTCCGAGGAGGAGGAGGTCCATAGTTTTTCCCTTAATGCCTTGCCATCAAGTTCCTGCCAAATGCAATGAAGTCTTTCTTATATACGATATAAGCCTTTATTAGATACGATATACAGGGTTCTCGTGAATGCAATACAACCAAATGACGGCAAGACTCAGCAAAATAAATACGGAACTCAACCAATCACTACACTAAAAAACCAACATCAAGAAATGCAACACAAAGCTACAAAACAAAGCAACCTTTTCAGAATGAAATAAACATCGACCAAGTTTCAAACGTCAATCAGTAAAATTGTTTTCACGATAATGCCATGAAACTCTTGCTAAAATAGTTATATACAACAAACAGGGTTCTCAAAGGCCAGAGACTAAGCTCCATCAAACATTTCTTCAGTAAGACAAATCTCAAGCAAGTTTCAACAATGAATGTTAACAAATACGATTACAAATAAAGTACCAATTCGCAAATCACAAACTTTCGCATATATAAGAAAATATTAGCAAATGGTCAGACTTAAATATGAAGACTTACATAGCCGTTTAGCTGGCGAGCAGCATATTCAGCTTGTTGAACACTTGACATAGTCACAAACCCAAATCCTCTGCTTCTTCCGGTCGTCTTATCATCATATATCAAATGCTAAAAACCCTCCAAATTTAACCCACAAAACACTAAACCAGCAACAACTGATTTCACTTTTCACCCAAATTTCAAGTAAAATTTACAAAATTTCGAGTGAAAACAAGGAATTACCTTGACCATCTGGACATTTTCAGCGCTCTCGAAGATATCAGCGAGCTGAGTGCTATCGATGCTGAAGGGAAAGTTACCCACGAAGAGTTTGAGGTCAGATGAGGTCTCTCCGTCGTCGCTGAGAACCTCCTCGTCCTACTCGAACTCGGACGAGACGATGAAGTCGTGAAGGAGATGGGAGATGGCGAAAGTGTGAAGGAGAAGAAGACGGATGGATTAGCTACGAGAGAGGATGAGACTAGGAGTCCGCTCGAAACCGAGGGCTCTTACTAAGAACGACTAGTGAAGCGTTCAGTTTGGGCGAGTCCCCTTTAGTCTCATTAACTCTTGTTCATTTAAATAACAAACACCAGACTGGACTACCATTTAGTCTAGTCCAATCCAAGGAATACTAGTGAAGGCAAACAAACATACCTTTATCTTCTTGTGATCACCAAGAAATTAATATTTTAATGAACAGTGCAGGACCATATTTCTTATCATCTCCAACCGAGGCCAAAGGGTCATAGGGCTCGTTTTAGCCTTGTCACAAAAAACCGTCTCCAACCGAGGGCCGAAGGGCCAAACATAATTTATTATTTAAATTTAGAAACTACAACTTAAATTTAAAAACTACAACTACAACAAATTAAATGTAATATAACTAAATATTTAAAATAAATTGTGAAAGGAACATGCTTATGAAAGGAAATACAACTACAACTACACCCATTATAATTGTCCCACATCGACCATGGCAGATGAATGAGCAAGGAAACATGCTTATAAAATGAACACCCCAAACTTTGACCAAATCACCTTTCTCAGCCCCAAAAATCTAAACCCATAATTAAATATTTTTTTAGAAAATTTTGGCCCAAAAAAAAAAAAAACTGTAAAAATAAATAAATAAATATGACGTCAGCATGTGGCCCAGCCCGGGGCTGGCTGGCTGGTTGGTTTGGGCCAACCGGTTGGCCCTTTGGTTCTTTTTTGTCCAGTGGAGCCCAAGAGCCCTTTGGTCTGTTCCTCGGTTGGAGACGATTTTTAGGCTATTTTCGACCCTCTGAATCCTTTGGTTGGGGATGGCCTTAGTCCTGGACGAATTGACAACTTCCTAACGAAGAGGAATACATGCCAGTCGCTATACTAGTATTGATGTTTGAATTAGGTTGGTTTCTGTTGTCATAGGCAAACATGAATGTTTGCTCTTTCTATTGACTGTCTGTTTGCCATGGGAAAAGGCAGATGAGAAAAAAAGAATGTCATTGAAGTCGATCGGAGCCTCCATATAAACACAAAAAGCACATACAATTGCAGGAGCTGCTGAGTTAATGGAAGATGCCAAGTCTCTATGTCTTTTGTTCTTTTCCTTCTTTCCCTTTACCAACTGAATTATACAAGCAGGCTAGCTAGGTTAATTTTCAGTTTTTTTCTTCATATAATAAACCCTAGTTAAGAATGCATTTTCTATGGGTTGTGGTCAATCAAGTTATTGAAGCTTTCAGCTTGTGGTGCTAACTGGTACACTTGCCGATGTATGTTGTCTAGATCTGCTTATTCAATCGTACGTAGCCAATTATTAAGTTTAGTACGTAAACGCCATTGTTACTCAAAGTCAAGTGCGTTAGGCGTTGTCAAATTTTATTGCACGAAAAGTATTTGAGATGCCAGAATATGAACCAAGCATGCATCTTTGAAATTTCAACATCAGCATGCAAATCATGCAGGAGCATCGATCCAAAATTCCATGCTGACTTCGACGTAACTTTTCGGCCGTCGGCAAATTAACGACAAGAAAGCGAATAAGCTCATCGACGGACATCATATATTTGGATTCTTCCTCAACACGTTGCATGTCGAAACCAAATTTGAATGACACTTTGAAAGTTTGGCCTCTTTCTATTGTGGAAATGTCACAAATAACTAGTCAATACCAAATTTAAAGACGAAAAAACTCGTTTTTGATGTTTGTATACATGATTTGGACAATTTGGACAACAAGTTAAACTGTTATTTGTGTGATCCAGATTGTTGTTCAAGCAACGGAGCAAGAGAAATATTCTTTTTCTAGCTCACGTGGTGTGTATAATTTGATCAAGTGGAGTTGATTTGGTCTTCAGTGTGGTATTCCAATACTGCAAAAATGCATTGATTGACCAATATTAGCACAAAAATACACGATCCACAATGAATGAATGTAGCAGATGTGAACGCAATTACATTGTTAAAGTGAATGTGTTTCTCTATATGTATTAATTTCTAAACTCTTTCTTCACAAATTTATATTAGTTTAAAGTATAATCTCACTATTATAAAGAAATGATAAATGTGTACACGATGACATGTCAAATTAATCGGTAGTTATAGTACAAGTAGCATTCTCGTGGTGAATTTTTATTTCTTGATTCATCTGAATGACTAAACAATCTCGAAATAAAATGAATTTTCTAAACTTGTTTAACAAGATATAATTGAAAGGAATTGCTACAATATGAATTAAAATCTCATTATATACTTCAAACTTTCTATATCTGAAAAGAAAAATACACTTGTGAGGAGTGTACAATGAGATTTTTGGAGTGCCAATAACACTTCCCTATGAATTAAGAAGATGAAATCAAGAATAAACGGATCTGTTTAATTTAATAAATAATTAGGCGAAATCCCAAGAGCTAATTTAGGACCTAATAGTTACGTTGCGAGAAGTCGAGGTTATTTTAGTCTAATCACGTTAGTCATCGCAATGATCGCCACTAAAGAGACCGGAATAGCCGGTAAAAATATTCTTCAAAAGCGAACAATGGACCCCACACAGTGCTTAGACTAGTAACATTGTAACAGACACGCGTCCTGCGTTATCCAATTCTCAATTTTCCCCTTTAAACTCGGAATGCAAGCTCCCCAAAACTGTCTACTGTTCATTTTGCTATTCCAAACTCCCAAAACCATCGTCTCTCTCTAAAAATGTCCACCAGTCTCATCCACTTCCGGCCAAACCTAGCCGCGCCATGCGCCGCCGGAAATCGAAAGTCCAGCTCAGTTGGCGGGAAAGGCTTGCCGTTCAAGTGGTGGGCCCCGCTCTTCGGGTGGTCATCCGAACCCGACTACATTGACCCGGAGGCAAAGACAGAGTCAGACGACAAGGCCCAGGGCGGAGCAGCCGACTCGAAACCACGGCGATCGCGGTTCTCGCCTGGCTGCTTTACGGAGGAGAAGGCGCGGCAGCTCCGGATGAAGACGATCGAAATGAAGACGTTTCATGACGCCATGTACCACTCTTCGATCGCCACCAGACTCGCCTCCGATTTTAAGACCCGGTCCGATCTTTGAGCCGGCGATTGAGGGATGATGACAATAATGGTTAGCCCCAAATCATCTATTTTTGTTTTTTCATAAAGTAGGATTAGGGGTGATGGAAAATGTGAAAGATGGTGACATCCATGATGTAATTAACGCTTGTTTTTAGCTAATTGCGTGATTTAGAAGATTAAGCATGTAATTATTGATGTTGTGTATATTATATATATATATATATATATTTTTTTTTTTTTTAAATTGGTTTCTCAAGAGATATTAAATGACATACCTAAAAAAATTGAGATTTCAACTTTTCTTGTAATTTCGATGATCAAGATGTTTAAATTTAATTGAGATAATGATGGTTAGGTGACGATGATTAAGATAAACTAGGTTTGCTTACATCGGTTGAACCATTCAAGATGAATAATAAATCCTAGTGATATTGGGGTAGGAGGTGACGAGAAGCCGAGAACACATGCCCTCGGGTGCAAATAGGCGTGGCACAATCGCCTTGCAAGGTCTAGGTCAAGTTGGTTGTGGCATATTTGGATCTTTTGTAGGATCCTACAACTAGGAAAAGTATCCAAACTGCGAATATGCCCGTGAGGTATCGCACAGAATCCATAGATCATGAAACTCGTTATTCATGACAGGGACACCGTACTTGGGAGGCTTGGCCAGATATTTTCACCAAAAAAGTATTGATGTACCATATCGGAGGCCAACTCCGCAAGAGAAACTTCTATGCACCAGAGATGTCATGTTGGTGGTAGCCCAAGCAAATTGCTCACAGGCACACTGCTGCGTGAGAAAGTCCGAAAATATTTCAAGTACTAAAAACGTGATACACGACATGGAATGAGGATCCTCTCCAAATCCTCTTTATGAGGATTTGGGGATCCTTAAATCGTACCCGTTCATTGTACATTGTGCGATCATAAATTATTTTAAATAGTTTTATTTAAAATTAATTATGAACTGTATCTGAAGAAAACTGACCACACGATGTCCGATAAACGGACACGATTTGAGGATCCCCGTGATCCTCACAAAGAGGATCCGGAGAGGATCCTCATTCACGACATTGCCCGATTGGCTTAGGATATTGCCTGCGTGGCATCCTAGGCATAGGTGAGTTAGTCTCCTACCCTGCAGAAGACAGACAAAATAAAAGACTCCGGCGCGCAATGTTAGCAAAACCAAGCCCCCACTCGACCTCTCAGCATAACAAAGCATGTACAACTGCAACCACAACAAACCTAGTAATTGACAAAACCAGTTTACTCAATTGTATTTATTCACTTGCAATTATAAGCCGGAAACAGATTGCAGTGCGGCCAATGAAAAGAAGACAAAATGTAGCATCAGTATAACTCCATAATAGATGGAGATAATCTGAATTATCCTACGACAATGTATCAAAATGGCCTTAAGCTAATGTTGGTGCCACTGGAACATTGACCTGAAAGAACCCGCAAAACGATTCATGTTGTTGAAGAGGTGTAAGCTACTGCACAACTCAAACCATACTTTTGACATTCACTTGCTCTCAACATCATACAGATCAGTTCTGAATACATCTGTTAAGGATAAAACACAACAGAATGTCGAGAAGACAATAAAGACAGGAAGAAAGTGAAATAAAAAGAGTTTGAAGAATCAAATAAATGAAACATTCACAAGTAGCAAGTTACAAGAGTAAATTCGTGATTCCGTACCACTTTGGGTGAGAATTAGTATCTTATGCGACAACGCTACGCTTATGTGTTTCTCTTTACATAAGTCAAACATAAGGACTTCTTCTCAAAGACAGAATTTCAAATTTCAAAAGGAACCACATCAGAACAAACGAGTCAGTCTGTTATGTATCAACCGAGCTCGAAGGTAATCTATTTTCACAGTTGATATCTCCAAACCATCACCGCATTGTTAATACAAATTCTAGCTTGCAATTCAAACAATTCTCTAAAACCAATCCTACCCTGCTCCCTTCACCCACGGTCCACCACCAGAACATGCAACCATGAAAATAAACGATCACTCTCATGGAAACAAGTTCAAACACATCTCAAATAATCGGCCACGAAAATATCTAACGCATGTACCCCTGTCTTATTCAAACACACATCTCTAACAACACATCACATTCCTACAGCCACTTATTGCAAAAGCATATCCCTAAAAGTCCGAAAATGTGTAGCAAATGCGAAAATTTATTAACTTCAGGTTACTAATTCTTCCACCCATTCGCATCAATTCTGCAACTTATAGCAAACGAAACATATCATTTCTTATAGCACCAACCTATCCGTTCAATATATAATCTATCAATCCCCAAAAAAACTAAGTACACAAAAGGATACACCAAATAAAAGCCATGAGCAAATGCTCCAACCAGCACGGCAGTAAACAAACGGTCCCGCACAACCGGGTTCCTCCGCAACGACAGTCGAACTGAGAAAATCAAACATCCACAGAACAAAAATATAATTTTGTTGGTAAAAAACCCAGATGGGAAATATCGATTAAAATCAATAAATAGCAAAATTAAAGCCAAATTAAAAAAAAAAAGTTGAGAAAATTGGAAAAACTTACTGAGGGGAAGAACAGGGGCGTATATAAGAGGAATCAAGAACTTGATTTGATGCCCCGGTTTTCTCTTTCTGATTGCAGCAGCGGCCTCCCTATCAATATTTTCAATTCTATATTAATAAGGCACCTAAAATTTCCATGAATTATAAGAAAAAAAAAAAACGAATATAAATAATAAATGAACTAAATTTCCATGCGTTTGGCGGGACTTACTGATTAGAGGAGTCGGACGAGGCGGGCCAGGAGGCCATGGCCGGTGGGTCGATTAAGGGATTTGAGATCTGGAGATGCACTGTCCGATTACTTCTGTGTGCGAAATCAAAACGGTGCGATGTGTTACTGCGCCAAACGTTTTATTTTTAATCTTTTTCTGTACCTTTCTTTTAATTTCCAAAAATGTAGAAATCTGCTCCTTTAAAATAAAATAAAAAATAAAAATTCCAATAAATTGCAAGGGCAAGTACAAAATTAGTATTTTTGCCAATTTTTTTAGAAATTTGTTATTTCTGTAAAAAAAACTTAAAATAAAAATCGACTGATGATTTCGTTACAATAATTTATTTTTTTAATACCAAAAAAATTTACAAAAGCATTTCAATCTCCATGAACTACCATCCTACGATTTAACAGTATTTCTGCATTTTTGACATTTGTTTTAAAAGAAGTATTTATAATTGGGCCCAATTCTGCACCATGCATCCAGATTTTCAAATAGAAAATGAGTGGTTGGGCCTGGTGTCTGGACCCACCATGGGTCCCGAAAAATTTAAAGAGTGATGTTATTCTCATTTCAATGTTTTATCTTCTCACTCATCTTTTAATGAATTTTTTAATTACAAATTTGTCCGTTTACAAAAAGATTGATAAGGATATTAATTATTTTGTTTTGCTTAATTTAAAAAAAAAAGGTTGGCATGAGAGATGATTTATCTACCTTAAACCCTAACTCATATTTTCATCTCATTTCATTCGGAGAAAGTAAAAAAAAAAAGAAAAAATAGCAATGGACTTAGAAGATGACTTTTTCATTGAAGAGGTGGAAGATAACGCTTTTACGAAAGAGGTAGAAGATTATGTTTCCATTGAAAAGGTAGAAGAATAATTTGTGTGTAGGTCATTTGAATTTGTCCATCGTATTTTTAAATTTGTCGTTGTCAAATTCTTTTGAATTTGGATACCTGTGTCGTTTTCATTTGAATTTGCAGACCTTATTGGACTTCATTTACATATTATTTGTTATATTTTTTAAGAGATAATTTTATAATTTCATATGTATGTATATTAAGGGTTATTTTGGAAATAATTGTAGGTGTGAAAATAACATTTTAATTTTTTAACTTTTTAAGATGGGTGAGATTATAACGTAAGTGAGAAAATAAGATAATAAATGTGGTCTAGGAGCTTTCAATTCAAAAATGGTTTGTTCTAGAACATATTGTGAGAGAACAAAAGTAATAAGATCCAAAGGCGGAGATGATAGCGTCAATCTAAAGCCACGCGCGGAATCATCCAAGCCATTTAATTAGCGTCCCTCCCCCACCTTCATACTCAAATGCCGCCTTCGGCTCCGTCTGTCTCTCTCACTCCTCGCTGCTCTTAGATTCTCTCTCTCTCTCTCTCTCTCTCTCCACTCGCCGCCTCGAACAACAATGGTATCTCACGCTCGCTCTCTCTCTAATCCTTGTCCTGCTTTCGTTAGGGCTTAGGTTTTTAGTTGCTGGTCGATCAATTTTGTTTCGATTTGGTTCGTGTTTGAATTTTTCCTTGTTTTGAATTTGTTCCTGTAGGCTTTGCCGAACCAACAGACTGTTGATTATCCGAGCTTTAAGCTCGTCATCGTTGGCGATGGAGGCACTGGTAATCTTCCGTTTCCATGTTCTGTTTCTTTTTTTTCTTTTTTTTTTAATTGATGTTTTCATCGACTGTATTTAAACAATTATTGCCATTTTTAAAATTAGGGTTTCGAGAAGAATTTGATTCAATCGAATATGTTGTCTGGATTTTTACATATTTGACTAAAAATATTAATTAAATTGAAAAAGGCACCATATTTGGTTTGTTTTGTGATACTATCTAATTAAATTGATCTTGATTGAAATAAACAATCTTTTTTTAGTGAAATTATTTCATTCCTGTATGAGGTTTATTTGTCTGTAAATTTGATTTATGTCTTTTTGAAAAATTAGGGATAAGAGCAGAGAAATGTCGAGCTAATTAGGGATTAATAATGTGTTTTGCAAAATATTAATTTTGTTAAAACAAATTTGGAGCTACATAGTCTGGGAAATAAGAAACAATGTTAACTATTCTTGATGTTGTAGCTTGTTGTGTGATGATTTGGATTGGGGCTGAATGGTGATGATTTATGCAGGAAAAACCACTTTCGTGAAGAGGCATCTCACTGGTGAATTCGAGAAGAAATACGAACGTAAGAGACGTCCTCGACACTTTACTACATTGTGACTTTGTATTGGGTGATTGTTGTAATGAGTTTGATCGTGACATGTTTGCTTATACATTTTGCTTTACTTTTCCTTGCAAACAGCAACCATTGGTGTGGAGGTTCATCCACTGGACTTCTTCACAAATTGTGGAAAGATCCGCTTTTACTGCTGGGACACTGCTGGGCAAGAGAAATTTGGTGGTCTTCGTGATGGTTACTAGTAAGTGAAAATACATGTTGCCTCTGCTTTTAATTTTGGTATTTCAAATCCGCATAAAAATGCATTTGACTGTATCTTATATAACTTCTTGTATATGGGATTAACCATCATTTTGTTTCCTTAGTTTAGGATAATAAATGGTATAAGTGAATTATGTGATAGACACTGATTTATTAGTAGGAAGAACAATATGTAAAGGCTTTGGGGGAAGTCTTTTATGATTATCTGATTGTCTCTGAATTGTTTCTCCAACTGTTTATGGGGATGGTTGGAAATTTTTTTGCCCTTTCATTTTTCTCCTATGTTGAAGGTCTCGCCTAAAATTCTGTGTTGAAATATTCAGCATTCATGGGCAATGTGCAATCATCATGTTTGATGTTACCGCTAGGTTGACATACAAGAATGTTCCTACATGGCACCGTGATCTATGCCGGTGAGTTTAAACTAAATTTGATTTGTGTTAGCTCTATTGTTTCTTTGATTGTTTTATTTTTATGTTTGTTGATGATGGTTTGGTATACGTGACTCTAAATGTAATTTCAGTGTTTGTGAGAACATCCCTATTGTTCTCTGTGGCAACAAGGTTGATGTGAAGAACAGGCAGGTCAAAGCCAAGCAGGTCACCTTCCACAGAAAGAAGAATCTGCAGTACTATGAGATATCAGCAAAGAGCAACTACAACTTTGAGAAACCCTTCCTCTACTTGGCGAGGAAGCTTGCAGGGTAATTACAAGCATTCTCATTTTGATATGGTTACTATAGAGTTGTCGATAGTAATACGTGAGATTAATACTGTTGTTACTTCAGTGATGCAAATCTTCATTTTGTCGAGTCTCCGGCCCTTGCTCCTCCAGAAGTGCACTTTGACATGGCTGCCCAACAACAGTAAGAATTTTCTCTACGTTGATGAACCTAAATCTTGTTTGATGTTAACAATGAAATTAGTAACTTTTCAATTCAAACAACGTGGATTCAGTATCTTCTAAAGAGTAAAAATTGGTCTCATCTCGGTTTTGCTTCTTGCAGGCATGAAGCCGAGCTTGCATCAGCGGCTGCCCAGCCTCTTCCTGATGATGATGATGAGGCATTTGAATAGACTGGGAGATGACATTTCAATAGAAAGTGGCTTATTTCTGCTAGGACATGGCCTTCATTCTGCTGGGAATCGGGGATTTGATTTTCAAAATGTCATGTTTACAACACAATGACTCGGTTTTAGTCAGTTTCAACTATAGCTATTATTAGCAATTGTTTCTCATTGGTTGTGCCGGTAGTTAATCGTATGAATGTTTTGCTCTGCAGTCAATTTCTCTTTATTTTCCTTTCTATAATGTTTCCGAAACAAGTTTGTTGGATCGAATATTTCCCTGTTCTTGGCTCTTGGCCCTAAGATGAATTGCCGCTTTATTAATCCAAAATCGAAATTGGAGGAGTCAGAATTTGGATTCCATCGCAGATGTTCGCAATAGGTCAGGACTGTATCAGACCGACGCTGAGATTTTTCTCGTGTGAACTGATTACGATGAAGGCATTTCTTGAACAAACCATTGGATCCGGTTGTGTGTAGCCCTCCGTTGTTTTTGGTACGCCGGTCGGAATGTGATTAGGAGGAAGGCTTTATTGGAGCAATTTGGATTGAGCACTAATCGGCCTTATGAAATACCTGGGTTTGCACAAAACCATTTTAGATCATAATTCTGATGGGCTTCTCGCTTGGGAGCAAAGCAATATCTTGTAGCCAATTTGGGCCCCAAAAAAAGGGCTGGTCCTAACTCCGTCCGTTGTGAATTTGTGATAAGGTACCACAAATCTGAACTGTACATAGAATGTAGAGACAATAGTTGGAACTGAAACTTTCTCTTGAGGGTAAAAAAGGCTACAATCTTTTTGGTACGAAAGATAATCGAGGAGAGAAATTTAAACCACGAACTTGGGTGCAGGCGTAAACACTTTGAACTAGAGGAACTCAAACACAATACCGTTGGTGTAGGCGTAAACACTTTCGAACCAAATAAATTCAAACAGAGAACCACAAGTGCATGCGTAAACACTCTTACCGCTTCAACTACAATCTCGCACAAGGCTACAACTTCAATTGCCCAAATGTTAATGTTTTTCAACGATATTGACGTTCTTTTTATATTACAAACATTGCCTTTGTTGCAGCAGCAAGTGCATATGGACGTACCATTATGGTCTGTCTGCGAGAGTAAGGAGGGGAGGTCAAGCAGTTTTATCATGTTTGTGTCATGTGTTTGTTCCAAATCTCCAATCATGTGTTTGTGTCTTAAGAACATAAGGGAAAGCAGCAATTAAATGCATTACAAAGTAGTACAAACCTTTCAACACCATAAGTTTGCCTCATCACAACATGTGAAGTCCACATGGCACAGATAAATGCCCTTCTGCTGGCTCTGGCAAATTGCTTCTGGGCCGTACACACACACACAAAACATAGGTCCCAAACCCCCACTTGCTGTGTCTCAGGAACTCAATATAGCGAAAGCTATACGCCTACCAGTACATAGTACTCGTGGCGTGGTTTCCTCTGTTAGCTCCACCGTCCCGCTCTATGCACGACTTCCTGTCTTTTCTAAACTTCGATTTCATTTATTGATATGATTGATTGTTGTAGTGTGCAAAAATCATTATTTAGAACCTAAGTTTTGATATTTTCTTTTGAATACAATGATATATATAGTTGATTGCTTTAGTGTACAGAATCAAATTCGCCATTCACTAGAGCATAATCTAAAATCCAACACCTACAGATTGAGAAAAATATCATTAAACTATAGTACTAAGTGGTAGCTTTGATACTTTAAATCTAACATAAAAGCTGCCCTAACGAATTATTATTTACCTTGAATAATCAACCCTATCAATAAATGAAATCAAAACTAAAGACAGACTAGTAGAAGCAAGGTTTTCTTGATGCGTCCAATCTTTAACAAAAACAAGACGCTACACGGAGAATGTTTCGCTAGTAGGATCATTGTTCATTTCAGAAAACAAGAAAGTTAATAATATGGCTCCCCGGTCACTTAATTTCAGCCCCAATTTACCAAAGATCCCAAGGACTCATCCTTATCGGTGTCGGTTCGAAGGACACTCATAGAGACCCCAATTGCGTTCAATGTGGGTACATACAACTAGAACTAGGGCACCTGCATCATTCCAACCAGGGGCATGGGGGCATGTGAAAGCTGGTCTTAGCTCTTGCCAGCATGTTCTATGAGAGTCTATGATATCTTATGTTTCTTTCTGTGCCTTGAGGCTGTAGGGGTGGCCCTTCAACTTCAAGGACACTGTCCAAAACTTCAGGGGCTCTCATATGGGATCACAGACCCCATTCCTGTTCCTAACGAGTAAGATGTGATTTTAGCTTTATGGCAGCAACAAGGGTGGCTTCCGTTGTCGGTGGTCGGTCGCCAGTCGGGTTTAGTGTTTATGGCTTTGGGCTAAGGCACAATGATATATCCCAGTTGGCTTCCATTGTCATTTTTGAAAAGTCATCTTCTATTGCTATGATCCTGAATATGCTCTCTTTGCAGTGACTTCTACTGTCTTGCTTCCTTTTTGTGAAATGGCTATTCTTTCTTTTTCTTAGGGTTTCTCTCTCTTAGCTTCAGTAACGATGTCCATATGCGTTTTCTAACTTCCTAAAAGCTAATTCATTTCATGACACCCAATTGTGACAACTAGCTATGAACTAACATGTTAAAAGTTTAAATAAACAGTTCACGGTAAACTACTAACTATCACACTATGAGAAAACCAATAGGTATAACATTTTTTCACTAACATTTTAGTTTATAAATTAGAGAAGTCGAACATGGATGTAATTTGTATGTAATTAGGTCAAATTTCCAATTTATGATGTGAGACTCATTATTCAACATTACATTTATAGAAAGGGTCGCACCTTTTTATGTTCCTTAGCTCACTAATTAATCACACTTACTGCTCCTTAATCATGCAACAATTAATTAAAATGCATATAGCATACGTTCATAGTTGGTACATTTGTATATATAGATAATGCATAGAGAATGCATTTGAGTACTGAGTACTGAAGATTGCGACTCAACATACTTGGCCATCATATGCAAATTCAGATACGAATTCATATGAATAAATATGGAGAGAGAGAGAGAGAGAGAAAGAGAGAGAGGCTCCTCCTCCTCATCGATCCTCATGGTAGGGTAAGGTGGTGGAGCATGAAAGACGATGATGGTGTTGAGAGGAATTCATTGTAGCCTGCTGTGTGCTATGCATATATTAAAAATATATCATGTAAACTTGAATCAGAACATGTTCTGCAAAGGAGACATGTGCTTACGCATAACGGGACTAACATAAATACAAGGATAGCAAGCAACTGTCTTTGTCTATACATGTATTTCTCATGCTCCTATATATATTTCCAATTTATAGCTAAAGCTAGGGAAACCTGAATTTAATACCACCATTCATAACTTCATATATACTAGTAGCACATAGCTTCTCTCTCTCTCTCTCTCAACCTAGTTGTGATGATCTGGAATCCCATGCTTTATTTTCTTTCAACTTCATGTCACTTGAAAGCGCAAGGACTGGTCCTATAGTTCATCTAATATTCTCAGCTACCTGCTTTTATTGAATTTGCTAAGAAAACTCGTTTGAAAACTATTTCATTTTCACTTTTTACTTTTTACTTTTTGTGTTTAAGATACTGAGTAAAGGGAATGAGATCCATTATGGATCTGTGTCTGAAGAGATCTGGATTGTTCAAGAGAGAGAAAGATATACGGGCTATTCAAGTTTGGGATTTTTATGAAGTGAATCAGTAGGATGGGCTAATAGCAGTTGTAGAGTTGAATTGAGTGGTCCAAATCCCTCAGCATGCGAGCGCCAAACACAGCAATCCGAAGTGGATCTCCATCCTGAGTAAAGTATTGGAAGAAAGAAAAATTGAAGAAGGGTGATGGAAGAAAGGGAAGAAATAAGGAACAATGATATAAACAAAATCTTGAATGTGAAAGTTACTTAAAATCTTTTGGTTTTTATGGTAAATGAAATGGTTGAATAATTAAAGCAATGAGATTATTCAGGAATAACCATTGAATAATGCTAAGATTATGCGTTGAATTTTTTGTAGTAGATCCATAATAAAAAAAGTGTTTGTGATTGTTCAAGAATAAATGAAACAAAAGATAATTTCAAGTGTCTTTCTTTTTATCAAAAAGTTTAAGGGAGGAATGGCTATCCCATGTCAGGCCCAGGGCATACCACAAGTTTCTTTGAGGACTTATAAAAGGGTCTTAGCCCCTTTTTTGGTTTTTACAAATTGCCCACCAAGAAGGATAATGGCCAGCGGCACTTGAACCTAGGCCTTAGTCTAGTAAAGAGAATGATCCTTACCAACTCAACCGACGCTTGTTGGCACCATCCTTCATCCACTTTTCTTGTAGAATTTATTCTGCATCTTTCCCACCATTCTTCGTCCATTCTTCTTCATCTTTCCCTTCTCCATGAATTTTCCCTCTATCACTAACACAAAAAGAAAAAACCCAAAAGAAAAAACGAAAAACAAAATGGTTATCGAATATGTTCAAAGCTATATTGACTTCATGTTAACAATTATCGGGTAAATTTGGTTATGATCTAATATTCTTATGTCACGCATGTACCAATTTTCTAACATGTATAATGTGACTAAGATATTGTAACCCATTATCGGCCTCCTCAATTTTAATATATAGGATACACCAAAACATACTAGAAAATCAAGGATCTTTAGTTGTTCATATACAAACGATCCTCTAATCACTAGCTAGCTTAATAAAAACGAAGATCCAAAGTTCTGTCCGATCAAAGGATTGACAATCCTGATTACTAGAAAGTTCTACGTATATACTATATACTAGTTCATTAGAGTCAGTCTCATCATGGAATGACATGCCTTCGCCCTTTTAGTGAGTAAATAGTATTCTGCATTTCTGTGAGAATCCTGCAACCAAGAGTAAATCCTTTGCTTCTTCATTCCCTCTTTGATACTTGTTCCTACAAAGTTTAAACCGACAAATTCAATAAGCTGAAAACAATTGTTTGAAAGAAAAAATAATTTTCACAATTTTTTTCTTCCCATGTACGTATTTATTTATTCAATTAAAAAAATTGGGTTAATCTCTGTTTACTACTATGAAGTTTAATGGTTTTCAACATTTAGTACATCAAGTTTTTTTCGTCTAGAATCATACTTAAAGTGTAAATTTTATAACAGTCTCATACATCCGTTAGTCAATTTATTAAGACTCCTATTAAATGATGATGTGACGTCCATATTGACAATGACTAAGTGTCACGTGTCGTTAAAGCGTCCACCCGGCCACCCCCATCTCCCCCAAAACCTCTCCCTCTATTTCTTCATGCGATGGAAATTCACTAATTAATTCCCCCAAATTCATACCCCCAATTCTCCATCCAAAACCCTAACATTCAAACCCTCAATCATCAATGGAGCAGCTCAAGACCATCGGCCGGGAGCTCGCGATGGGCTCGCAGGGCGGCTTCGGCCATGGAGAGCGGAGGAGGTGAAGAAGAAGTGCTGTGAGGAACGGCGGAGGCGAGAGAACCACGACGCCATGGCCATGGCGGTCTAGGAGGTACACACAAAGTGCTTTCTTTGCTTTTATCTAACTGAGGAAAATTGAAGTGGGCTTTAGGGTTAGGGTTTTTTAATGGCATCGATTTCTAATTTTTTTTGGGTTTCAATCGCTGCAATTGGTTGAATCGTGCATTGAATTGAAATTGAAATTGGTAATGAGGGTGGTGCAGGTGCAGAAGAAAGAAGGGCACCTGAAGAAAGAAGGGAGGGAAGGGGTGTGGGTTGCAAAAGAGAGAAGGGAGGAGAGGGTGCGGGGAAGAAAGTGGGTACGGATGTTGTTTTTTTTTTTTTTTTTTTTTTTTTTTTGTGTTTTTGTATTTTTTTTTTAATATTAAAATAGGCTTATATTGACACGTGATGCTTAGTTATTGTCCACGTGGGTACCATGTCATCAGTTAACAAAAGTTCTAATGAAAAACTTAACAGATGTATGAAATTGTCCTAAAATTAGGATTTGAGGTATGACTCTGGAAAGAAAAAAAATTTCATGTACCAAATGTTGAAGACAACAAAATTTCAGAATAATAAATAGAAATTAACCCAAAAAAATTAAAAGACAAAAAAAAAACGTATACTGAAATCATTTCCTTAAAAAATAATGTAAAATTATTGATCCATGCGTCTTGAGCCTCTAGAGGGATAGTAATGTGATGAAACATTGTTTATAATGTAATATCTTTGGTGACAATTACTTACAACTGAATCAAATTAAATATTTGAGGGTCACATGATTGACCGTGTAAACATTCTTCCAACATATTCCTAATTCGTGCCAGTAAATATAAAAATTGCATTGTATCATGCAACACCACGTGCCTCGATCTCCCATGATTAAAAATTTATACTTAAGAATGTAGAAACACATATAATTCAATGAAAAGGGATCCTCTTCATATGCCTTTCCATCTATTCCGGTATCCGGACCGTTGAAATTTGATCCAACGGCTATAAACAGGGGGTTTCTTTAAAAGTGATAATAACGGTAACTGTTGGATCAAATTTTAACAGTCCGAATTCCGAACTAGATAAATTAAATAGAAAGAGATCCGGAGAAGACCCCTTTCCTAATTCAATATCTAAAAGAAGAAAAACGTACGAACTATTTTTTGTTTTGAAAAGAGATTGGGCAGTAAACTAGGGAAAACAAAACAAAAGGAGGGTTCTGCGAAACAATATATACAACCTGGAAGACATGGTTGTTGGGAGTGGACAAGTATGGTTTTATAGGGACAAAACATTTGGCATTTTTCACAAGGAAAAATGTAGCAGTTGTTGCTTGGTTTGGTTCCCTTTTACACTTTTGTGAACTGTAAATTTGTACTTTGCAATATCTGTTACTGTGAGAAAATCTTGGGAAGGTAGAAAAAAGTGGTAAAGTGGTAAATAATCATCAT
Source organism: Pyrus communis (assembly GCF_041283825.1). NCBI lineage: Eukaryota > Viridiplantae > Streptophyta > Magnoliopsida > Rosales > Rosaceae > Pyrus > Pyrus communis. Next base: position 31,659,747 of record NC_142579.1, read on the forward strand.
AGGTGACAGTGAACAGTAAAACCAGTGGAACTGTATATAAAAATAAGAAATTAAGGTAATTTAAAACAAAAGCCCTGGATTCACGAGGGGATGTGGCCAGTGTGTGGGTGGAGAGAAGTACGGATTTGACATTGCCTCTGCCTGTGTGATTCTTGTACATCACTGCCAGAGGTTGTTATCTTTGTACTCAAAGACAAACCTTGCCAGTGGCAGAGGTTGTTATTTTCTTACTCAACAGACGGAACTTTTTTACTATGCACCGGTATGTATCTTAAATACTGAATTCTTGACCGTTGATTTTTGGATTCTTTAGTTGCAATGTAATGTTTGAGTATCATTGCTCGACAGACGCATACCATTCGCATACCATACACCCAAACATAATCTAAAAAACAAACCAAACCTGCCTTTGCCCTCCTGTTTTCTGTCCCATTGATTTTGGTATGATGTTACAAAACTGCCCTTGTCGACTTTGTTTTTACTCCTGAGGATGACAATGGAGTAGTAGAAAGGGTCCACTTTGACAGTCCAAACTCATCACTGCATGATGACATTCTTCCTTGGGTTAACCATATCTTTCTTTGCGCCAAGACAAACAAATCCTAACGTTGCATGTTTGGGTGGGTGTGTCTATTGTCTGTCAATGAATTGCCTGGTCGATCGATCTACCATTTTCAAAAAATGCCTTGCTACTTTTTTGGTAACCGAAAATTACTTGAATTTGGCTTTCCACGAGTTGTGTAAATCAACAAAAGGAAGTATATATGAGTTCCACACTCTATGTTTTGGTCTTAACAATATTCATAATGGAGACCATCATTTACAAACAAACAATTGAATGAGAGTGCTAGTCTCTATTATGGATGGAAATGTTTTGTAGTTTCTAAGTAATGAGTGTGAAATTTGTGGAGGAACAATCGATCAACTATGTCAAGAATATTCACTTCTATATTCATATATAACACATATAACTAAATGTTTATTGAAAGAATCCAGTTATGTTAAACAAACAATATTAGTAAGCTCTCAGGATTAGTTCAGGTGGTAAGAAAGATGAAGTAACGAGTTAAGGTTATGATACGTTAAAAGAATCTGACTTCTTTAGTGTAATTTCTTTTCTTTTTTTATTTATAATTTTATTTTAAAATTTTTACTAGTGTAACTAAAAGTATAGTGTTGTTGTAAAAGTTTACACTCTTTGTATGAAGCATCAGTTTAGATTAACTCATGATAGTTTGGAGAATTATATTGTTTACTTTTTTTAAACATTTTAGAGCACAATATTAATTAGTTGGGCAAAATCCAACAGGATTATTTCAGGATCCTCTTTGTAAGGATCTCGAGGATCCGTGAATTATGTCTGTTCGTAAATCGTGCGATTATTTTTTTTCAGGTACTATTTATGTTCAATTTAAAAATTATTTTAAAATAATTTCTAACCACACAATATAAAATAACCTACATAATTCACAGATTTTTGACATTCTCACCAAAAGAATTCAAAGAGAATCCTGATTCGGGCTATATAACCTGATTTACCAATTAGGTCGGGATAAGAAGGGAGATTCGGTAAATTTCAGGGGGTGGAAATGGAAAAAAAGGAGAGGAATACTGAATCTGCCAAAGCTTTGAGTGATGTAACGAAAGGCCATTGGATGCAGACAAAATGGAGGGAAAAGTCAATGATTGAGCGACACGTGGATGATTTGACTTGGATAAGGTGTAATAAGACAGTGCAGCTGGAGCCTGGAGGACCTAGACCCGTCACACCGTTGATTGCGTGGACGAAAACTCGTTTTATATACCCTTTACTTGCTCTCACAAGCATGATAAGGGCATATATGAGGATACATGATCTCATAAATCAACCAAACCGAAATACGTGATGCAAGTGTGCACTCAACGCGATACTCAACTTTTATTTAGGAAATTCCATGAGGTGGTGATATGTATTTATAGTGAGAATTATCAAACTTTTAATAATGGGAATAAGGATTGATGTAACTGTGAATAAACTTATATAAGGCCTGTTTTTATAGGCGTCTTTTATCTACGAGTTCCTTACCAAACAAGTTTACGTGAGAGACGTGATTAGCAAATGAGAATGTAACAAATGGAGCATCATCATTCTATTCACGGGCGTAGCCATGCATAGACTGTAGTTCTATCCTATTATCAATTGATCTTATAGTGAAACCCTAATTCATCATAGTATCAAAGCTGGTGGTCTTTCATGTGAAAGTTCAAAGGGCAACACATGCTCACACATCACCCACTTATTGTTCACGTGTAGACTTGAAAATCAGTCACACGTGAGGAGGCGTGTTGAGAGTTGAATATGTATGGACAGTTTGTCCCACATCAATGGAAGACAAGGCTAGCTAAGGGCTTGTATGGTATTGAGCTACTCCCCATATTGCCGATTGGTTTTATGGTAGAATCTCAATTTCATTACCTCCAACAAACCATTTGAGCAAGCTTTAATCAATCCTTGATTTGCACAAACACTATTATTTATTATTTATTATTTCTTTCATATTATATGGGTTGCCTATCGGACATCTACATATAAAATCTTGGCTCTACCACTAACTCTATTCAAATAGCAAAACAATATCATCCAAAATCCATTGGGTTTCCATGCTGGTGGACAAGGGGGTTTCTTTTGTGAGCAGGCTTTAGAAAAAAAATACAAAGTAAAAGAAATTTATATCATTTTTTTAAGAAGAATACGATGTTTCATTCATTAATAAAGAAGCATATACACGTATCCTAAAAATCATACAGCAAGAAGTTATGTCATTTCCTAACAAGTAAGCTAAAAAGAGGAAGAAAATCCTGTAACAAAAATTGTGTTCTTTTTGCTAAAAGCATGCGCATACGCATGCTATCTTTTTAGTTGATAGTGAAACTTGACTTTCTTTTTCTTGATTGACCATCTATTTAAGTGCGCATTTCTTGACCATGAGTCTTATTAAATCAAATCTAATCACAATCACATTATTACTCGGACGAAAATTTAAAGGATCACCAACTCTCTAGTTTAAATTGGATTTGGCATGAGTACATATGGATACTCCAACTAAACTTCTCACTTCTCATCATGCAAGTCAAATTACCTTTTAATTGTAAAAATTACACCAAGTTGAACAGATATGCCATATATAGAATGACACGTGGACACAATATTACTCCAAACTGGCTGGATTAGATTTGGGTTTTTATTTATCATATCCTTGCTTGTAGGATGAAGTCATAGCTAGGGAGCGGTGACTTATAATGATCATTAGAAGAAAAATATATGAGATATGGTGGGGAGAGGGATTTGCTAGCAAATCATGTGAGCAAATCTCCCCTCTTTTGCTCTTGTAGCAATTGTTTTTGCCAACTAAATCTTTTTTAATTATCACCTTATAAAAGTTCCAATTCTTTTATCCTCAATTATTTTCATTTCGCACTTGGGTCCAAAGTCTATCAATAAATCATTTGATTCATTTTATTTGCATCTAATATTTATAATAATAATAATAATAATAATAATATTTTAATTCTCATTTTGAAGTCTAAACTTTTAATATTTGGAAAGAAAAATACACTTGTAAGAAGTACAAAATGATATTTTAATTTGAAGTGCCAAAGTTTCCTTCTAAATTTTCTTTCTAGAACACAATTTACATAAGTTCATGAAATATGCATATTTCATATTTCATGAAGTGACAACACAGAAATGTACAAACAAAATGTTAAATATATTATGTATTGGACTGCAGTTTTTTCTGGTTCAGTTGGTACCAGTTATTTAGATTTGGATTCTTATAAGGGTTGGGAAATGAAAAAAAAAAAAATACACACACACACACACACACACACACACACACACGCATATACATATATATGTATATATATTTGCAAGGAAAGGTACCTCGTCCTCATCGGGCTGCAGCCTTTTCTTGGTTGGATTATTTTGGTCATTTTCGAAAACTCTGTACCTTTGTTAAGTGATTGCATATTCTACTTTGTCCTTTCGGCTTTTTCATTTTTGCAGAGAAAATATTCACGTTTTGTAAGGCTAGGCTAACCAGATTCTGTAAAATATTTACCCTTTATAAAGTTTCGTTCGTATCCACCACTAACTAAAGTTAGACACTGAACGCAACGACGAGGCCTCTTAAGAGCGAATTCAGATCTTCAGTGAAATCTACAATTGGATGATCTCTCTATCTCTAATACTAAAGCTTTCGAACCCTAATGCATGCTTAACTATCTTACTTAAGTTTGATCACAACTCTTTGTTTAAATTGCTCTACATAATCTAGACAGATATTGTTGCATCATTATCTGTAGAGAAAAGGATTTGCATGCAACATGTTTTATTCTTTTTTTCTCTGTATCTCTTATCACGTAACATGATGGATGACGCAAACAGAGTGAGTATGAACACTAATTACTAATAAGTGTAGGCCTATCACGTAAAAGAAGCCACGTGACCACCTACTCAACCTTTGTGGTCTTGTATAATCTAACATACACATCGAGCCACATGAATCTAGCGTGCCTTTGTCCCCACTACAGACAATGTTCCTATGTACTTGATCAACATGTTCCCTTTGGTAAAATATAGTGCGTGTGTGTGTTTGTGTAATTGTTTGTGTGTAACTGATGATCATCAAAATATGTGAACGGTTACTCTTTGTATTTATTGCATATTTGTATGTGTGTAATTGACGATCATCAAAGTAGAGGTCAATGTGAACGGTTACTCGGTGTATTTTGGCCACGAACTGGTAACAGTATTTGTAGGTTTTGGTTTGAGTTAGCAGCTGCATGCAGTTGTTGTCACCCTTTGCCACAAAACTTCAAGTGTAACGGTTGAGTTTCTTTTAAATTTGTAGGACCCCATGGAAGGGCACATGGCCCAACATGTCATGGGGCTATTAGGACAAGATAAAGGGAGGGTGCCTTTGCGTGGGTACCGCAGTGTTGGGTCAACTAGAGCATATTTCCCCACCTAAAGCACAGATAGAAACCCTAAAATAGACAGCCTTGTTTTCCATGTGCACAAATTTAAGAGCAACATTCCAAAACTACAAACCTCCTTTGTGCCCCGGCCCTCCACTCTTCCTCCTGCGTCCTCCCCTTCCAAATCACCCTTTTGGGACACTAGGAAGAAGATATAGGAACCATAGTAACAATTGCTTCGACTTTCTATCCTTAAATCCCTTTTCACATCAAGATTAAATAGGATATATATGCATAATTTTGATAGCAAGAAACCCTATTAGATGTTCAATATTTATGTGATACTTTTCTTATTTTATGTAGCTAGATTGGAAAAAAAATAAGTGTGCAAAAAAAGTCTTGATTTGGTTATCATTATTTTCAACGTCAATACAGAACTATTTAAGAACATGGGTTATAATTATTGAATAAGATCATAGAGTTGACTGATCAATAACTTTAACAAATCTTTTTCTTCGTTGTTTGTAAAAAGAATATAAACATGTTGTGGGGCTCATAATTTTAGTTTAATCAAGAAACCATACAATACAACAATAAATGTTGTGAAAGTTACATATTAATTGCCACGTCACTATGTTTTTGTCAATCCATGAATTTTGAAATCAAGACTTAATCCAACAGTAAAAATTCAAAATCACTAAATCAAATGATTATATATGCTATCGTGTAATTCTACATAGGAATTAGGTGATGAAAATTTTCTAATTAAATCCTTAAATTATGTAAACTTCCAAAACTCAAGTCAAATGGAATTGCAACATATAACGAAATAGCAATAAAGAATAGAATGATGTTATCCACACACCTCTTTTTACCTTTCAAACATTCATCTTAATTTCTAAGCATTAAATCGAATAAATTGAAGATGATCAAATGACATAAATGAACATAGGAGATATGAAAGGTAAAATAATGTGTGTGAATATAACCACTTTAAAAAATATAGTAAAAAATATAACGAATCAAGAACTTCTTTAACTTAGTAAAGCAAGCGTCATCCCTTTTATAGGAGAAACGATTAGCAGTTCTGCATTAGTTTTTGTATTAGAATATATATTGGTGGGAGAGAAATATCAAATATAAAATCATAACGAAAACGTCTTATAAGCCTGGAACATTCCTACGTTAGAATGTTCAGAGCTATACGTGTCATTATTTTTCAAAGAAAAGTAAAAGAAAGTTGTGATATTTTCAATAAACTGAAACATTTCATATGGAAAGAAGGAGAAATAGAAATTGACAGTGGAAAACGAGTGGAGGGATATAATAATACTAATAGAAAAAGAAAAGGGCAACATTGTAGGAAATTGAAACATTAACAAAAAGCTTGTTGACCCTTACGCTTCCAATGGCGCCCCCTACGCCGTTGGCCTTGCTCTTGCATATATCCTCCTCTCTCCCTCGTAAATTAAAGCGTATGCTTTTAAAATAATTGAACGTATTTTTAATGATATATTTTTGAAACCAATTCTTAGTAAAATGTAAATGAATCTTGAAAAAACACTTGAAGTGTTTTTGAAACCTAAAAATATTTTCACAAAAAACGTTTTAAGTCATTTTAAAAAGAGCATTACTTGGTTACTCAAAGATGAGTAGGAACTCTTACTCAAAACTTTTAGTATTTGAAACACAAAGATTTGTGCATATAATCAAAACCGTTTATATTATCAATCACATTGTAAAGATTATCTCTACAAAAAAAAAAAAAAAAAAAAAAGAATTAAAACTAAGATCGTTTAGCAAATGTATTCTAGCAAATATATAGACGGTTCGTAATGCTTTTACCAATTTCGTTCATTTGTTTTTATACAGTTTGATGAGTAAACAACCTTAGTTTTAATTGATTTTTTGCAGAGAGGATCTTCATAGGTGATTTATAATATGAATGATTCCGATTATAAACACAAAGTTCTATAAATTGGTAACGAATAATTTTGAGTAGAAGTTCCTACTCATCATTTGAGCAGCCAAATATTGTTCTTTTAAAAATACTTTCAAATGAATCCTAAAACAATAAAAATGCTACTCTTACCACATCTCTAACAGAGATGAAACTGACATGTTTTAATGGACCCAACTTCTATTAGAAGAGTGGTACAAAATATGATTGGAAAATGTGATAATTAATTGTAGCGTTACTCTTAAAACAATCCCTCTCCTCTCTCTCTCTCTCTCTCTCTCTCTCTCTCTCTCTCTCTCTCAGCTTTTTGTAGTATTAAAACCCCAAAAACCACCCAAGAAACACTATAACAAGTAAACAGCAGCACAAGCACAGCAGGTAAAAGAAGCAAAGCAAAGAAAGGCTGCTTCACTCTCCATACTAAGGAAAGGAGAGCGGTTTTATTAGAACGTTAGGATGGAGCAGGAGCTCTTCTTTTCGTGGCTCAAATTTGTTTCCATATCTTTAATGGTGTTGGTTTTTTCTCTGAGGATGGCGGTGGTTCTCTGGTGGAGGCCCAGAAAAATTGAACAACATTTTGGGAAGCAAGGGATCAGAGGACCCCCTTACCGTTTCTTCATTGGAAATTACAAAGAACTTGCCGGCATGATGATCAAGGCCTCCTCTCAAACCCTTCCTTCCTCCTCTCACCATATTCTCCCTAGAGTTCTTCCTTTTTACCATCACTGGAGAAAAATCTATGGTACTTCCTTCTCTCTCTCTCTCTCTCTCATTCATCATTTTTGGTTCCTTGTTTTGAAGTCATTTCAAGTTTCAGCAACTGGGTTTTCAATTGTTTGGCTTGTCATCATTTCTCTTGTTTTTTTATACAAGCAATATTGAGGGAGGGGGATTCGAACTCAGACCTCGAGTGTAAAAGAAGAACGCTATTAAACATTTGATCTACAAACCATTTCTCATCCTTTCTCTCGTTTTAAAACCTTTAAATATTTGGATATTGCATTGACATGTTTGGATCTTGGCCTTATGTTTTTCTTGAAAATCATTAAAGTGGCTGTTGATGTGTGCTATCTTCTACTATACATGATTGTTCCTTTACCTTGGTTTTGTGATGCTCAGAGTTTATGGCTTTCCGAAAGGCTTTTTTTTTTTTTTTTTTTTTTTTCAGTTTTGGGTACTTCTCCTGAATCCTTTTTCAGGCTTTCTTTCCGTCTGAACTTGGATGCTTGATGTTGAAGTTGAGATTTTGTTCTTTTCCGCAACTTTTTTTTTTTTTTTCCCATTCATTTCCTTTAAAACCTCCTTGGTAACAATAATCTTGTTAATGTCCTTTTTTGCCCCTTTTCAAAGTGAAATATGATGAAAAATGTTCAACTTTTTGCGGGAGTAAAGCTTTCACTATTTTTTTTTCAGTTTTCCATGTCTTGTTTTCTTTTGTTTGTTTTTTTGGAAGGCTTGAGTTTCCCAAATGAACTTGTATTTTTCTGTTTTGTATTGTTTATAGCTTCGTTTTGAGTTGTCTTCTTCCTTACTTTCTTTTGTTTTTGCTCTCTTTGTAGGGACTACATTATACATCCTTATAATTACTCCTCCATTATTAAATTTATTTATTTATAAAAAATTCAACCTACATTTTATTCGGTTACGTTCAAAGATTTTGAATCCTGAAATTTTAACCACATAATAATTACTTTACTGTTTTTTAATTTTCTCCAATATTGTTACCGCAGGTGCAACATTTCTTGTGTGGTTTGGACCTACAGTTCGACTCACTGTTGCTGATCCTGATCTAATTAGGGAAATATTTACCTCGAAGTCAGAATTTTATGAGAAAAACGAGGCTCACCCGCTTATTAAAAAGCTGGAAGGTAATGGCCTCCTCAGTCTCAAAGGTGAAAAATGGGCTCGCCACAGAAAAATTATTACCCCTACCTTCCATATGGAGAATGTCAAGGTAAATATTTATTTAACTCCCTAATTATTTTTTATATTTACTTAATTATAAGAAAATTATTTGATTGAAACTATAACTCATTTCAGTTGTTGATACCGGTGATGGCAACAAGTATAGTAGACGTGATGGACAAATGGTCAGCAATGTCCAGCTCCGGAGAGGTAGAGATTGAAGTTTCCGAGTGGTTCCAAAACCTAACTGAAGACATAATTACCCGTACGGCGTTCGGAAGCAGCTACGAAGATGGAAAGGCCGTTTTCCGGCTACAAGCTCAGCAAATGGCGTTTGTTACCGATGCTTTTCAAAAAGTTTGCATCCCCGGTTACAGGTAACGTATATTAAAACTCCCTTGTGCATATGTACGGCACTTCACCTTAGCATAACCGCCGGCGGCGATACTTAAAAGGTTAAAATTTTAATTCGATTTTCAGATTCCTGCCCACAAGAAGGAACATAAATTCTTGGAAATTGGACAAGCAAATTAGGAAGTCGTTGATAAAGCTGATCGATCGACGGCTAGAGAATTCGAACTGGGGCGACAATGTGCATGATAAATGTCCAAAAGATTTGCTAGGTCTTATGATTCAGGCCTCAAATTCTTCCCCTTCTTCCAACATCACTGTCAATGACATTGTTGAAGAATGCAAGAGCTTCTTCTTTGCGGGAAAACACACCACATCCAATTTGCTGACATGGGCAACGGTTCTCCTAGCAATGCACCCACAGTGGCAGCTACAGGCACGTGACGAGGTGCTGAGGGTGTGTGGATCACGTGACATACCCACAAAAGATGATGTCGTAAAGCTTAAGACGGTAAGCCAAACAAAAGCTTTGGATAATGTTTTAATTAGGACGGAAATCGTGTTTTGTCTCTTGTCCCATGTTTGTTTCCTGAAAAAAACAAACGGCCACCTTTTGCTTTTTTGTTACATGTTTAGATTGAAAACATCCACCGGCAGCATAGTCATTTGCACATGCACAAGTTAGGCACCGAGGGCATTTCAGTCATTTCGCACTTTTGATTTCGAACTTCTATTTACGGGGCAAATGATATGGTGTGCAGCTGAATATGATCCTCAATGAATCACTACGATTGTACCCACCTGTGATCGCGACGATCCGGCGGTCGAGAACAGATGTGGAGCTCGGGGGATACAAGGTCCCACGTGGGACCGAGCTTCTGATTCCGATCATAGCCGTCCATCATGATCAGAGCATATGGGGCAATGATGCGAAGGAGTTCAACCCGGGACGGTTCGCGGAGGGTGTGGCGCGGGCGGCCAAGCACCCGGTGGCATTCATTCCATTCGGGCTTGGGGTCCGCACATGCATCGGGCAGAATCTAGCGCTGTTGCAGGCAAAACTAGCCCTTGCCATCATGCTTCAACGCTTCTCTTTCAGGCTGGCCCCCACCTATCAACATGCACCTACGGTACTGATGCTACTTCACCCACAATATGGTGTACCCATCATTTTCCAACGCCTACCACAACATGATCAGGGTCAAGATCAAGATCAAGATCGAAATCAAGGGCCATGATCTCTTATTGTCACTATGCAATACCAGTCATTTGCGTGTGAGTGAGCCGTATGGTTGGAAGTGAATTGACCGAAATACCCTTTTGGCCTTTTTTTTTAATTTTTTTAAGTCCTTTCTTTGTCTTTTTGTGCTGGGTTTCCTTAAAATTATGGAAGCTAAGCTTATTAAGGTCAAAGGTAATATCTTAAGAGAAAGATGTTGCACTCCCTTTCATCTAGCTTTTTACTGACCCTCATGACCATGGTTTTCTTACCAAAGGGGAAAGGGAAAAAAACTAACCCTGGCGTGTAAGCGCTTTTTATTTTTTTTTTATTTTTTTTTTTATTTTCCTGAATTTAATTAGGAATTAGTGAATTCCTAACAACTAGGTTAGCTTCCTTTCTCTATTGTTTGTATGTAATGTATATTCCGATCTCTTTTATTCTACAAGGGTTGTGATATCATTCGCATCAATGCACCTTAGTTGGTTACATATCTCTGCCTTTGAAGAATTTCACTTTTTTCACATTGAATTTATTGGGCAATTTTTGAATGTGGGCGTAGTTATATTGATCAATTAAAGCATGTGTTATCTTTTATGCACTCGAGTTTGAATATACTTTTTACATTTCATATTAGTTTAACGGTAGAGTTTTCAGAAGTTGTATATGTTAAACTCATTTCGAAATTTGGGAGAAGCAAGTTGGGTTGATTGGAAAACAAGTTGTTGGAACCCAAACAAATGTATTGATGTATGTTACCAATGCAAAGTTATGTGCGCATTAAGATTTGCATATTTCATGGCTTACTCTACAGCAGGCTGTATAATATATGCTATTCTAAATGGGAAATGGCTACCAGTTATGATGAGAAACCCAATGTAATTATGTCTAATAAAATATTATGCATGCATGAAGATTTGTTATAACACCATTTGGGGCACCTAATAATTTATTCAAAATTTTGAGTCCATGTTGTTAGTAGTAGCAAGCATTAGGAAACAATATTGCTCACAATGAAACAAGTTTTTCCATTTTACATGCATAAGAAAAACTTGTATATTATGTGATGAACATTAGGCGCTGAAATACTTGACCCTTGAATTATTTTTTTTTCTCCGAATTTTCAAAGAGAATTGTTATTGACACTTCAAAATTCTCATTTTGCACTCTAAATTATATATATATATATATATAATATTTGTAAGGAGCGCATAATGAAATTTTTGGAGTGCCAATAACAGTTCCTTTTAAAAAAGAGGTATTGGCCGATCCCCCCTCCTCTCGGAACTTGTAAGAAGCTGCTAATTTCTCCCTGTACTTTGATTTAAGCCAATTACCCTCCTCAATTTTTGTAACTGACCAATTTTACACTTGAATTTTAATTTTTGCTAATTATCCCCATGAACTTTTAAAATTGGCTAATTTCCCCCTTGATTTTTAATTTCTCTCCAAACCCTGAACACTAAAATTCAAACAAAAAGTGTACAAGTGTACTAGATGAAGAAGAAGAAGAGAAAAAACAATATGTTGTCTACAGTATGGATAAAATTACCTTTATGCAATCATAAAATTAAAATTCAATAGGGAAATTGACCAATTATAAAAGTGCAGGGGATAACCGACTAAAATTAAAATTCAAGGAGAAATTGGCAAATTATCAAATTTCAATGAGTAATTGGCTAAAATTAAAGTTCATGAAAAAAATTGACTGCTCCTTGCGAGTTCAGAGAAAAATTCGACAAATACCTCTTTAAAAAATGTATGTACTATTAATTTTTGGTGTTACTAACAACGCAAGGACAAATGCAGCACCCAAGGCATGAAATATTGTTTTAAAGCAAATTAAGAGACTGCAATCCAGCATGCAAATGCACTTTTTCGATACATTCTCCTTTATGGGGTTTAGGGCTTTTTAGTTGTAGTTTAGTAAGGAGTAAGATTTGAGAGAAACCAAACCTTTATTTTTGTATTACTTTTTGGGATCTTCTCATGCTCTTGGAAGGTAGCCTCTCTGATTTTTGGGGTTTGATGGTCCCCATGGAAGCATGTGGTTTTGAGCTACAAGTAACAAATCTCTCCTCTTTCTGTTTTGCTGTATAATTTTTAGCTTTTTGTTAAAGGAATCAACAACAGCATGCCAAGAGGCATGTGATCTCATTACTCATCCCTAATTGCCTTATTATATCATCCATAATTTTGAAATTCACGAATTAGAGGAATGTTAGCAATTTTCTCAATTGAACATTCTTATTCTACAATATTGCATGATGATTCAAATTTATATGTCACTCTTTGAAGATTAATTCTATCAAAATCAACAGATTCTAAAATCGTTTAGCATCTAACGGTTATCTAATAAATAGATAAACCATGTTCTTCAATTAAACACTGAAAATTTAACTACGTTCATTAAACATTTAAACAACTTATGATTGAATTGATTTTCTTGGGGTTGAACTAGAACATAAACGATTTCAGTCACCGTTCAACATTGTAGAATTAGATAGAAAATTGAGAAAGTAGAACAAAAGAGTCTGACCAAGAAGGTCGGTAGCATACTAGCATCAACACCCAACCAAACCCCCCACCCCCTCAACAACAAAAAAAAAAATCACCTCTCTGTCTCTCTCACTGCACGCAGAACTGACAACTTTGTATTAGGACACAATTGGAATTTACATTACTATGTACATTGTAATCTGATTATTCTTCCTTATCACAACGATTATCTTAAAATTCGTGCTGCAAGGACATGAAGAACCATTATTATGTTATGTGCATTTCTTATTAATCTTGGTGAGGTGTGCTTCCTTTGCTTGCTTTCTATCTGATTCTTCATTAACTTTTTTCCCAGTTGTTTAATCTGTAACACGATTCCCCTGATTAAAAGTAATCCATGTCCTAATCTTAAAATGTTTAAATTTAACTTTTCTTTCATAGATTAGAGGCTTCTTTGTTCACTTGTACTTCGTCCTGAGCATGCTTCCCACATTAACATCTAGGGCACTGTCTCCCCAGCTTTGCTAGGCGACAAAATCAACACTCCAATGACTGATGGCTCCATCTTAAAAGGTCAAGCTACATTTGTGAATAATATTTGATAAATATTTCCCTCTCCATCTTTATAATTTAATACATGAGACAATATTCCAGAAAAACTTGGGGTAAAGTTATAGACTTATAGTTATTTGAACAAACTATCTTCTTTTGTGCAAGTAGCCGTTCGATTTAACCCTAAGAACAGGAAGGGCAAGCTAATTGCCTAAATGTTATGGACGAGAAGTTTTTTAATGTAATCGACACACTGTCACGTAGTATTAATAATCTACTTATATTATAACAAACATGCATGCATGCTCATTTTTTATTTATTAGTATGAAATCTCTAGTATATATATCAAATTTATCAATCACCCTTTTTATAACATATAAATTAGGTACAACACCCTTCATTATCGCATGCACATTCAAAACTTTCTTGGCAGTCGGCATGGACAAGAGATTAATTAAACTGATTATCTCCATGAAAGATGTCCCAACTCATAGCTTGTATATTGTCTCATTAAAATGGGTTTTTTTGTCCCCTCCACCAAATTAAAAAACTAGGGTTTTATAGATCCCTAGGAAAATATTTAAGATCTATGGTTGTGACAGAGTCATCTCCCAATTCCCTAATCAAATTGTATAGTATATTACACCAGTATTGAAAAGCAATATTAATACAAATTCCCTTCAATATTGTCTCCCAAATTTGCAGCCATGCCAAAGGAACTGAGCTGGCTAATGTCTGCCCTTGATTAATGCGACCTTGACGGTCCAAAGGCCTAGCTCTTTCTGTTTTGCATGATTGGCCATTTTCTCTTGCCTCCATTTGCCAATTTCGTATGACCTTCTGACTCCTCCTATATACTATATCATACATGATTCCATATCTCAGTGTTCCAGATAGTTACCCCCATCATCTTCTTCTCCACCTACCATATGATCACAAGGCTTGACTAGTTAGTTGTATACGTAATAATACACACACACACACACACACACATGTATGTATATGCAGGTATATATGCCAGATGTCAGATAATTAATTTAAGTGGAATGTGATGAACATGATCTGCATCTGATATAAATATTAAGCAGATCCCAACATATGCTGACAACCCAATACATTAATACTGATTTGATTGAATTTCTATCCAAGTTTACAGTAGCGTACACACATTTGCGTGTTCATTGTTCCAAAAGGAAGTGGCATGGAAAACTCGATGGAGAGACAAAGAAAAAGTCGGCCATGCATTTAATAAGTGTTGCATATCTTAGGTGAAGGTAACTAAATTTTGTGTTGGACATTCAGATGACAACTTATAAGTTATAACATTCTTGTCCATATTGAAGGTCATAATTAATAAGATGGTGCAACCAAGCACCCCCAACCAGGTCATTTGTTGATAAGTTAAGTTCTCGGCTTGGAACAAGTTGCAGTAGCTTAAAACCGACTTTGCAAGTTAAAATTTCGTAGTGTTAGTTTTGTTTGTTTTTATTGTTGGTGTTTGGTTTAACTAAGCCATCTAGTTTACTTAACAACATATAAGTTAAGTTCACGAGTTGATCGGAATAAGTTGCAGTAACTCTTATAAAAGTTTGAATATGTGAGTTGGTAACGTTTTTCAATGAGAGTCTGTAGTTTTAATTTTTTTTTTTTTTTTTTTTTTGTGTGTGTTGTTGCTTGGTTTAACTAAGTAAATTGACCTTTAAATGATAGATACATATCGTTTTCTGATTAATGAAGGTTGAAATAAGAACCATTGAGCTTCATTAGGAGGCTTAATCCAACTAATTGAGTCACAGTCATAGAGAAGCATCTCTATCTGTCTCTATTTGTGGGAGAGGCAAAATCACATGGCATTGACAATCATGAAGAGATTATAGTGAGATAATAGGAGAGGATTTGGTGGAGCCACATAAATGCACCACTCATTTCTTAATCCAAAAACGCCTTTGCAAAGAATGACACCTTGGAATTTTGTTGGTCATTTTTGTGACAAGCCCACCTGTTTGGTTGCTCTTTTGCTCCTAAGATTCTATCTAATTACTCTCTCTCTCTCTCTCTCTCTCTCTCTCAAAAGGAAGGAGACGATAAATTAAGAAACAAAACAAGAAAAATAGAAAATTTTAATCAACGTATGAACTTCGAAGGACGCGTATATAAAGTTGAAGATTGGCAAGTGGTTTTCCTCTGCGCTGCTTTCTGTCATCACTGCAGTCGAACACATCGTGGGTGAATAAGACCGTAGTAGTACCAAGCACTCAAAGTCATAGAATCCTTCTGCAAAATATATGTTAAGTCCATCTTTTACCTTTAAATTGGACATCATTTGAAAGTTATCATCCATTTTTTCATGCAATTAGCCTCGAATCTAGTGAATTACACTATCTAACCCAAGCCTCTTCAAGCCTAAGTTTCCAATCAACTGCCTCAACGCGTTTTGGGACGAACTAACTTGGTTTGTGTTCGAGTGGCATTTCTTCCATACCCACAAATCATTCGCAAAATTTTTTTAATATCAGTCGGTTCGGACATCTACTTGGTTTCACCTAAAATTCATCGTAATCAATGAAGAATAGTAGTTGTGAAGATGTCCAAAATTTTCCTACTTAATTCATATCCATTCAATACTTTTTTTTAATTAGCTTTTCATTTAATACTTGAATAGTAATTTTATCCAAAAACCTATGCTGTGATGTGCATAGTGGGCTTTCTTCCAAGCCATCAAATCATATCTTTGTCAAAATTTAATATGATTTCTGATGGTGGGTTGCAAGTTGCAACCCAATGTGGGATACATGAAGCCCATAAGTCTTATCCCTACTTATTAGCAAGTACAATACCTAAACCTGGGCCCCTTAAATTGTTTTTTCTTTTGTCAAAGGGCCCATAAAACAGTGCTGTTATGCATGTGCGGACAATTGGCTGTTCTTTTAAACTTCAGACCCCTAAGTAACTTACATGGAACAGATTCACCGTCACTTAACGTTCAAATCCAATACATTATCATGAGGACAAAAATTTGCACTTAACAATGTATTATTAGATACAGAGCGCTGCGTGGCGGTGAACCCGCTCCATATAAGACCTTCTCCTCAAGTTAGTAATTATAGATATCCATAAGATATGAAAATCTTCACGAGATGCAAAATCATGTGACGGTCTCGTCTCATCTCATGCAGTGAATTCTCTGGTGATAAAAAACAAACGAATTTCTAGCATGAGCTTTCTCACTGCCAGACTTGCCAGAGGGGATGACGATACAAGTGATCACAGATTTGGCTGAATTATTTGGGATTGCCGAGGCAATGAAATTTTTCCGAGCGTGATGTCATCCTGGAATATTTTGCAGTTCACATTCATGAGCATATACCACAGACCAACCATCAATTCTTACCATAATCAAAAGCTTCTGGTAGTTGGATATGTAGCTTTCAGGTTGGTTTCTTGCCAAGCTGATACATAGTTTTCGTCGAAAGCACCTGCAGCAGGAACCATAAAAACAGTAATTCAGGCAATGCTTAAACAGAAGGTGCAGTAAAAACAAATTACCCTTTCAAACTACGAAGGACGTAAAAAACAGGTAATGCAGTTTTACTACAGAAACTTGACCAGGACTGAAAACGAAGAGGTAATGTTTTTCTACAGAAACTTGACAAGGACAAAAGCTAATGATTAAGAACAACGACAATCTAATGTACCATTAACAGAAAAAGACAACTTTGTTTCCTTCCGCAACCAATTTAACCCTTTCTGGCCTACCTCAATTCAACTCTTGCTGTAAAAGAACATGGTTGACAATTTTTGTAGATCAGGGCAAGCAAAAGCGTACTCATATGCTTTATTCGCAGTTCTCCATTCGCCTTTTCTTGGAACATATTGTTCATCACTCTGCTCTCTGGTCGAAATGGAAAAATGATCCAGTTGCCAAAGCTAAAGCAATGAGTCTAAGCTACAGAACCAGTCAGATCTATAACATATAAAAACTACAATAATCACAAAGAATTGAAGAGCTGTAGGGTAGTCGAGTAGCTTATACATTGACATCTACTTGCTGTTTACACCTGAAGATTTGGCAAATTGGTTACTGATTTGTTGACCGAAGAATAGAGGTTGAAACTTGGAAGTTTGAAACACTCCGAATCAGAAGCTGAGGAATAATATCAAGAAAAAAATTGCATACGTCCTGCTGATCAACTTAAGATATAGCTTCTGAATAATATCAAGAAAAAACTTGCATACTTCATGCCGATCAACATAAGATACCAACCTTTATTCCAGCAAGAGGACCACCATAACTCAGTGAATGGCGTATTCAAACACTTCAATAGAGAAAAATATGCAGCTAAGGTACATATTAATCACATCTTTTGGAAAATTTACAATGTAAAATTTGTCAAGCTACAACTTTCAGAAGCACCTTAGAAGTAAAAACAATAAGAAACAAAGCTGACTTTTAGTATCTTGGTTTGTTTTGAAGAACTTTCCAAAAACTGGAAAAAGAAAACCTAGAATTCATCAGTTATTTAAAATGCATTTGGCTTCTGCATAATCAACACAAGCCGTTTACTCTCCACCCAAATTTGTTGTTATATTGGTTAAATAACAATGCTTACCTTTTTCATTGAACTTTAAGCTTCAAAATATACTTCCCATGCTTATGGACAATTTCAATATCCTGAACTTTACATTCAAAAATACCCTTGATCAGAAAATAGAAAGGATAAAAAACACACAGAAACGAAGAATATTGTGAAAAAAGATCTGCGATCACATGATAATCTTGTAGCAGATGGAGAATAAAAAAGATATCACTAAGTAATTTGTAGGTGGACGCGCTGAAGAAAATGTTTGAATTAAAACCTTTTGAGCATCCACATCACATGTCATCCAGTGTTAGCAACAAGATTGTCTTACATCCTCAGCAAAACACGTAGCTAAGGCTCACAGGTGGCCTGACATAGTGACATGGACGAATGAAGAGACCGGATATGTTAATGAGAACAGCAGCATCAGAAGCTGTCTTACAATTGCCCTCGAGTCTAGGCCGAGAGAAAGCTGGCATGCCCCAAGCTCATCTTTGGAGACTTGAAAGCAAGGCGACAAGCCTCCTACTTTGGCCCTGGAAAACGCAGTGGATGCATTAATACTGCCCACAAATGAAATCATGGAGCATATTAAATACAACTCAAGGAACCGAAGCGAAACAAATTAGCCTCAGAAATCAACAAACAAAGAAAAGATACAACACTCTATATCACTAAATGTACAGATGTGTGATAAGCGAACATGCACATTCATTACTTCTAAGTTGCAATATACATCAATAATACCCAAATGCTTACACGGAAAATACAGAAACTTCATATGGTTAAGTTTCTTTTGAACCTCTAAATCTTGATATGCTGTCAGTACAAACCCAGAGAAAAGCAAAAAAAAGAATAATTGATTCACAACGAAGACTTTGATAAAAGGCATACTTGGAAAAGTTTGTACAACATTGCGTTTGAACTATGTGTTGTTAACTAAACACAAAAGAACATCAAAACATCTCATCTTGTTTCTTACAGTGGAGCGAGGTCATTAATGAAAATGTTCATCGAGATTCTACAGCTACAAGAAAAATATGAATCAGAAGACGCAGTTCCAGATTTCCTGTCATCTGATATGAATGCTGGTATCTCCAGAAATTAGGTTTCTAAGCTCCATTAAATGTTCATCATTTGATATATGGAGTGAAAGACGAAGATTTGTCACCAATTCTTCTTGTTCCCAACTTAAAGGTCCTGATGCATGTAATGCCCCTATTGTGCAACGGTAAGCATGCAACTCTAACCTATGGATCTCTGCTGCCAATTCTTCTTTAGCGGGAAGGAGAGAGATTCCTCCCTTATATCCCAATTGACAAATAGATTCAGCATCAGAAAACTGATCATCAAAATCTTCAGTAGAACTAGCTGAAACAGGAGGAGGTAACTTATTGGAATCATTCCTATCGATACTACAACTACCAACAGAGCACGTAATACTATCAGCATCATTCGATTTAAGGTTCACAGCAAACGCACGCCCAACATCACCATTGGGTTTCCTCCTTTCCACATCCACATCAGGCAATACAGTTTTTCTGTTGTAAAGAGAAGCACGTAAATCTTTTCCACCCTGCATACGTCTTGGTAAATCAACATCTACCTGTTCAGAAAATGTAGATAAATTTGCAGAAATTACTCGGAGACACCTGCCCTCTTTATCACCAGCTCTAAACTTCTCAGCAGATCCATCATATGCTTCATCTTGAGAACAAAAGTAGGGTGATCTTCTCTTCAGATGAGAGGAGGCAGTCTTTGTTACATTCTTCTGAGCTTTAAGGTATGAATTTTGGTTGAACTTTAGAGTTAAAAGTTCACCACGTTGCCGATTCTCATAATGGTTCAAACCCTGCAAGCAAGTAACCAAAGATTAGCACATGGAAACATCATAGAGGAAATCTACTGAAAGTTATTTATGATAAGTACTATCCTAAAACCAAAGCAAACTTCCAACTTCAAACATTCAAAACGAAACCCTACAGAGTTTATATCAATCACTGTTATTGATGCTTATATTTTGTACAACTACTGATTAACTTTAATCCATCTTTTCGAGGTCCTCATTAACACTTAAAACTCTTGGACACATAAAACTGAAAAATGCTAATAAACAAATTGCATCGGGAAATATATTAGGATGATATTACCTTTCCAATCACAACCCATTTGTCATCTTGCCAAAACTGTCTGACTCGGATTTCAAAATTTCTGACCTTGTACTGCCGGGAGGATCCGACTGGCCTGATTAAAAAGCACTCCCTTCCCAAAACCTTTGTAATTGTTGCCATTTTCCAAGAAAGTTTGTCAAAAACCTCAATGACATCACCAGGAATTAAATTCTCTGAAACTTCCAGTGGAGGTGGGCAAGGCCTGATGGCATCTCTGGATACCCTCTCCACAACGGCGTTATCAGCATTACCCTCATATGCATCATATCTGACTGTGTAGTTGTGGCCATCACCGCAGATTATCTTAGCACAGCACCAGCAGCCTGAAGGCATCTCCTTTTTGCTCAATACTTCGACGTTGCTCCCTTGTTTGAATCTCATGATGCTAGATGCAAATTCCCAATTATAAACCTGCTTTCAACAATAGAACTAACGTAAGACACAAGACAGAATCCAAATTACAGAATAAGATTATATTAATATCAGCATCTCATAAGAAAGAGTGAAGATCACTGGCAATTAATGGATTCGAAACAGTCATGAAATAAGATTAAAAAAAAAAAAAAAAAAAATTAGAGAATCTAAGCAAACAAGTAAGATAAAAAATATATTCAATGATTTAAATTTCAACGTTTCTCTGCATCTTCTATTCAACCAAACAGTCATGAAATTGAAAAACTTGCAGAAATCCTTTGGTTTAAGATTAAAGGAAAAAAAAATTGAACAAGATCAGAAATTCAAATCGGACTGCCAATATGCTCTGTTTGGCTGCTGAGAAAATCAAGAAAATTAAAAATGCACCAAACTTTAAATTCCCAACTTTTTCATTGATTAAGACATGAGAAGACTCAAACCAGCATTCAACTGAGCTAAATTCAACTACATGGTTTAGTTTCATCGACCCAATTTCCCAAAACCATCTACCAAACCAGCAAATTACAGACCAACCCAATATTTATTTTCTTCCTGTTTCCACCGTTTTCTCGGCAACCAAACAGTCTGGGGAAGGAAAACGATTGAACCCAATACGAAAAATCAAAACTTTTTTTCTGTCAATTCATTCTCTTCACCCAGAAGAAGATTAAACTGAAAGGAGATAAACAGATTGCAAAGCAAACAAATTTAATAAAAAAAAATATAAATGCAGAGAGAGATTAAAGAATTAAGAAAAGTAAACAGAGCTTTTTCACTGACCTTCTTTCCAATTCAGAGAGAAAATTTTGGTAATCAGAAAAAGTTTGAA
This sequence comes from Pyrus communis, assembly GCF_041283825.1. NCBI lineage: Eukaryota > Viridiplantae > Streptophyta > Magnoliopsida > Rosales > Rosaceae > Pyrus > Pyrus communis. The sequence continues at coordinate 31,681,187 of NC_142579.1, forward strand.
CTCTGTGATTCTTGTTGTTGTTCTTGTGTTTTTGTGTTAGTTTTATTGTTTTTTATGTGATTCATTTTTTTTAATATTTTTGTGGGTATTTAAAAGGTCCAAATATTTAGCTTAATAAGCAACGAATATGGCATGGTTTTGGTTTCTATGCCAAGTTGCCACCTGCCCAAAAATAGCTTGTTGAGGTGGGAATTAACTGTTTACATTTATCCTCTCCTCTTTTTTACCCTTTTCCATTTACGATTTGTATTTTGAGAATTATTTACCTCGGGTTAAATTTTGACTGCAAATCTGAATATATACAATTTGAGTTTATAACTTGTATTTTTGACAGATGAAGGTTATTCTAAACTATAAAAAGAAAAGTTCTAACACGGATGATTGAGTTACAAGCCATTTACGAGTTTACAACTTGTTTATATTTACGTTTTTTTGTTTCAAATCGCTTGTGCGCAATTCCAAGTCAAACTTTCAAGCTATGTAAAAAGAAGAAAAACATTAGTTACAATTTTGACTATGTTATTACTTTCATGGTTACTAAATGAAAATTACTTTTTTTTAAGAAAAATATATTTTAAATTACTTTAGTATAAAAAGAAGGAAATCCAACTTAAGTAAGGGGCAAACACATTGCTCTAATCAGCAAATTTAACATAATGAATATTTAATTGCATTTTCACGAGCTAATTAATTATTGGATTGTCACGTTGGCTTCTATTGTAGAATTGCGTTCTTTTGGATGCCAAATTGAGATATGGGTGAATGAATGGTTATCCATCCCAAGGAATTTTCCAAATATTATGTTGGATATCGAATTTATGATTGCATAATTTCTTAAAGTAATGATTTCCATAAAATAAAGGGAGTTTTAATGAAAAACTAGCGGTACTGTTTATTTTAACGAAAAACCATATTTTTACACTAAAAAGTCAATCCTGGTACTATTTATTTTACCCTTTATTTTATCCTTATCATTATAACTCAAAGTTTTCAAGCACTTTTCATTAGTTTCCCTTAAAATTAAAAAATAAATAAATAAAGAATGCTTGGTATTTTGTATTAGGAAAGTTTGCGAAAGAATTCTCTAGTTTTCTTTTCTTTTTTTTCCTTTACTTTTATTCAAATATGAAGAAGGCGAGCCTTGACCAAAAGGTCACATGTTCAAGTTATGAAAACAATTTCTTTGCAAAGTAAGGGTAAGACTACGTACAATTGACGTACCTCTCCCGACCTTTGCAAATCAGAGAACCTTATTGGCTTGAGGTCACCCTTGTTTTCACTTTTATTCAATATCAAGAAGAAGAGAAACCAACAAGTGGTGAATTGTCTTAGTAGTTAGGATTTTCTGCTTCAACTTTTTGCGTTCTAGATTTAGACCCTTCCCCTTACCTCTTAATGTAAATTAATGGAAACATTTCTTGTACTAAAACAAAGGAATCGAACATAAAATTATAATTGGGACAAATAAATATAGATATTCCTAAATTAGTAAATAGGGAAATAGAGGACTTTGATACTAAAAAAGAAGCAACATGATTTGATAATCTATTGAAAACTTGAAATTGTTGATAAAGATAAAAAAATAAAAAAAATCGAAAAGCATCTTTGGATACGTGAGGTTTTGTTTTTCTTTTTTCTTGGGGACCAGTTAAGGAAGACCAAATATATAATTAGAGACCAGAGAGTTGTCTTACTTTGAATTTGAACTGCAAACGGTGGCTAACTCAAAATGTATATGATCAACTGTTTTGACTAGAACCTGTGAAGAACATGTCAACACGCATATTGTATTTAACTTTCATACGTATAATATATCAATTTTGTATTGTATATACCATATAGTCGATATATACTCATAAAGTAAGCAACATGATGACAGTAACTTATTTGAAGTTTGCAGGGTTAGTTCAAATTACGTAATCCACGATTAGGGAGTAATTTTTTGGTGTACTAAATGTAAATGCTATCACTCTGCGTGTTACGAAAGGACAATAAAGAAATAAGTTAGACTAAATTAGATCAAAAACTAGATTTCTTCCTTACGCATGCATGGCGGTCAATACTTATTTTCTTCAAAGCACGGGGATCATGCTTGCAATTAGCATGTCTTTTCCATGCAGTGCATGGTGATCGTTCAAGGGTCAAGTTTTCATAAACCAAGCAATACGGCGCTATTTTTTAACCTTCATTTTTCATTTTAGTAGAGAAATAATCTTAGACCCCAAAATCTGCAAATTTACTTCCGAAAATATAAAAGGTGTTTGAGATTTGAGATATTAAGGGGAGAGTTAGGGGCATTCAAATCTTCTACATCCCAAAGTCTATGTGGTCTCTCTGTAATTTATCTTATTTGTTGACACTTGATCATTCATTTAAATCCTACTTTACAATATTAACTCTTTAACTTATCTCCTTAATAGAAAAAATTAAAACCTAAAGATAAATTAAATCAAAAGAACACATATCTCTCAAGAAAATAGGTCACAAATAAACCATACAAATTTGTAAGTGCAAAAGATTTAAACTCGAGCTAGGTACCTAATTTCTGGTAAAAGTATATAATTTTAATTTTCTAATGAAGTGACACTTGCCTGCCATTATCTGCATCAACCAGTTGTCGTTTATAATTAATTGTGATATATAGCATAACATTCTAAATTATTAAAAAAAAAAAAAAAAAAAAAGGGGCAAAAAAAAAAGGATGATGATGTTCATGCGAGACCACATATTTGGCAGTTTGGATAAGCCAATCCAAGCCACCGTGCAACCCTAGCCCTCTCACCCTCAGTCCCTCCCATTTGGGTGGGCATACACTTAACAAAGATTAGTTGTACTTACTTCTTGTTTGTCCCTTGTGAATTGATAATCCATGCGTTAATTAACCCGTTATATACAAAATATATTCACCTTTTATTTTCCATCATTTCAATTTGAGAATCCCTTAAAATTCTTTTTTCCATAGTGTAAACGAATTTAGTGTAGGTTATATTATCTTTTGTCAAAATACTAATAAGGCTTATTTACACATATACCCAATGTCTCTGTTTTATACTCATTTGGTCAATTTGTGTTTTCAGTTTAGCCAATTTAATTCCGTGTTTGAGACCATTAACCAACGTCATCCTTTTAGTTAAATTGCCGTTAAAACAAACTTCTCAAACTTAGTTTTCTGAAATTATAAGGGTTTTTTTAAACTATTTAAAAAAGTTGATTAGTATAATATTAAAACTTAAAAAAATTGAACAAAGGGGAAGGGGACTTAAGGTAGATGATGATATTTAAACAAGGCGGGGAGAGTAGCAGAGGGGGGATGTAGTGGGAGATGGTGGAGCATGGGCACCGTGATAGCGATTGGGGTGACACCAACGATGTGGCCTGTCGGCGAGAACAACGAGGGATTGGCTTAAGAACGGGGATGGCCATGTCGACAGAGACTAGGTGCTGGTGGGGTGGTGATGGCTTGGATTATGGTGTGTTTCTTTCTATTTCAAAATTGAATTTAAGTGTATAATAATAAAACTTTCAATAATTTAACAGCAAGTTAACAGATTAGACTTAATTGGCTAACTGTGTTAAACACAATGACTAAACTAGTTTTAAAAACATAGGAACTAAATTGACTAAAAAGTAAAACACAAGGACTATTTTAACATTTAAGCCTTGGTTTTTTGTTTACTTTTTTTCCGCTTTAGATTCCAAACTATTTTGCAATTTTTATTTTGTATTTTATCCACATGACAATATTTCTTTGATTGTGTAGCCGTCACATGAATGATATATTAGCACATTAACAGAAGTTTTAACAAAACTTAACAGCACAGAAAAAAGTGAGAGACTAAATGGTTAAGTGGATAAGATAGACATTTTCATAAGATTCAATAGAAGACAACAAGAAAACTTAGGTCTATCTTATCTGTTTGCTATTTACATAAAGCTTACAAAAAACTAATTTATTTAAGCGAAATGTAGAAAACGTATATAGTTTCTTGGATAACACGTTTCTTCATAATATTGGTTTTAATAAAGTTGGAATGTCACTTTTGGCCATCCTCCATTATCCTCTGTGATATTCATGAGTTCGCTTGGAGAGCACAACAACATTCAAAGCCGTCGAACCAAAATTGAAACAACGTTATTCATTTCTCTCACCTTTCTATTTCATTTGTTATTCTTTATTTATGGGAAATAAATATGACCTCCTACGACACGTATTTAATGTATCGTTGCATGCATGGATGATGGATCCACATCATTCTTTGCCACCATCGATCTCTTGTGAGAAAATAGCAAATAAGAGATTCCGAACACGAGAAGAACTTTCATACACTTGAAATTCTATAATATGGTTATCTTTTATCACACACCTAAGCATGTATGAGGGAGGCATAATATATAACAATGTTTGATTGACCTAAAGTATCACAATCCCGATGATCTTGGATGCTCGGGAAAATGTGGTGGGGTTAGAGGTGGGTGAAGATTGAAGCCTTATGGTTGGGAAGATATTGGGTCTTGACCAAGCCCACCCAATTGCTATTGCCTCCAAGATGACAACTAGCACCCTCAAATATATGAGCAAGAGCAATCAGAAATTGGTTAATTAAGTATAAATTTACGGCAAAACCAAAGACAAAGCTAGGAAATATCATCGTCTCAATGTCACGATCATATTAATGGTGATTACAAATTTACATTTCCATATTATCAACTTCTCAATGTCACGATCATATTAATGGTGATTACAAATTTACATTTCCATATTATCAACTTTTTTTTTTTTGTTGTAGAGAGCAAATGAGATAACTGCATATGTGCGTAGGATGAGCACATGTGCTCGCTCTAACTAATGTGACTACGACTACGTCTGCTAAAGAGACCACATATTTAAGTTACATAAAACCAAGGTTACAGTTTCGTAGGATGAGAGAAAATCCAAAGTACAAAACCGCAGAGGAACAGAATGACGGGAATTAGATGAATGTCATTCTCTCCTCCTGGAGAGTTATGAAGCAGATCAATTTCCTTTTTGGTAGCATGGTCTGAGTTTTCAATGGAATACACCGGTAAGTCTCCGGAAGCTGCTGCGGTTTTTAGAAGCGGAGTTGAGGCCAGGGACAGAGACGCTGGCGAGAAGTTCACCAGGAACTCTTCCGAGGCTCGGGCAGAGCTCGGTGATCTATGCATTTTTCGGAACAAGAAGGGGAAAGGGTAATCGAAAACGATGGAGAAGAAGAAGAACGAAGTGCTTTCAGATCTTATAGTGGAGAGGATTAGGAAAGTAATTAATATATAATGGAGCTTGCTAACATTGCTAGAAAAGGCTGGAAAATCAAAGGATAACAGCTTTTGCTTGCAGAGCAAAAAATGCAGGGAAGTAGCATGAGAGAATGTCGACTTAGCTTAAAAGCAGCTTCCAAGCCAATTTAAGGCATTCATGTGACGAACAAAAATGTCAAATTACTTCTTCTTTAGCATAAAGAAAAGAGATTATGCATGTCATGCGTAACACACTTGTTTTATTTTAAGATATTATCAACTAATAGATAAGAAGACAAGAACATCTGAGTCAAAATCATGTGAATCAACATCGATAACAAATCGAAAAGATCAAAGAGTCCCCACCACGTCAGCTAAATTAACGCTTCTCTCATCTGTTGACGGTATGGGATGAGTCCATAAGTAGAACATAATTGAGTGCGAGGAGTAAAGTGATATTTTGTATAGAGGACAAGAAACATGGCCAAAAATAATTCTTATTTTAAGCAATTATCAACTGAACACTTGAGTCGAAGGTCATATGAAAAGATATAAAATAGACCAATTGGATAAAGAAGTACCCTCGTCCCTGCTCCTAATTCAATTTCAATTTCCTTTCCTCGTAGAATAAAGTGGCTTAGAATGCTTTGTCAAAACAAAACAAACATATGAATCCAGGTTTCATATCTGGTTGCTAGTTTTCATGAACTAGATGCCATTCTGGTGTGTATCGTTACTAATAGCTTGCTAAAACTGGGATTCGACAAAACAGCTAACTAAAACTGAATAACCACATTAAATCTCAACCCTAGGACATAATATTTTGTTTTGAAAAATTCATCAGATATTTTCCGGAAAGAGTATGATACACTTTGGGGCCGTATAGACGTTTGAACGGAACCCAGAAAAAGGGGAAAAAGGGGTTCAAACGTTCTCTGGTGTGACACTGCAAAACTAAATGTGACCATAAGGACCTAATTCTCATCAAACTGACATAACTTAGCTTCAAAATATCAAAAAATCAAGACGTAACGAATATCTAAGTATAGTAAAACGGCTGCAAAGCCCGCTGCAAAACTCCCACACAACTTGCACATATGATTTGGAGGATTGATCACATCTTACAATCCAGTCTTACAGGATCTGTGTCTCTGGTCACTCTATGAAATATCTATTTGTGAAACGAGGAACTAACTCGCCAGATTGCTGTCTAATCTCACAGCTGAACTCAGCCTCCATCAATCTATGATTCTCCTTTGATCGTTTCATTGAGAAAGAACCATTTAGTTGATCCCCTTCAGTGATGCGAGCAGGAGGGTTCAACAGGAAAACCTGTCCGATAAACAGGGGGGGACGAGCATGGAAGAAAATTAAGTGCTGTGAAATCAATTTTTATTGGATTTCCTAGAACATAGTAACGAAAACATTACATCAAAGATTATTCCACAAAAGCTAAATTTTAGTAAAATTTATCAACGTGCTCCACATAAATTTGTCATGCCTTTGCTCATTATATAGTTCCTGGAATTGTGCCTATGTATAAAAGAAGGTAACAGACAAAATTACTCAAAGTTAATTGTGATATTCTACTTATTCAGTGGCCTGTCAATATAGGAATTCTAGGCTCTAATTACACAAAACTAACAGTGGTACAGATAGATGAAGTAAAGATTTGCAAAGTTGATATTTTTTTTTTCATTGAAATTTGCATCTTCCTATGATATTGCCCAACGGCATGTTGACCTTGACAATTACAAAAATAAGAGGCAAAAGATTTTTGGCAGAACAAACCTGTTGGCCCCAGTGAGTACCATCATTCACACTAGGAGCGGTAGTCAACTCAACCTCTTCCTGAGCTGGATCCTCCTTTCTTCCCTGGTACACCAAGTTTTATGTTACATTGAGCATGAAAATATTGAGAGTTTTTTCATTCAAAAAGATAAAGGGATGTGAATATCAACTTACTCGAAATTGAACATCAAACCATCCCCCGTAGCCACAGAGCCTTGTGTTCTGAAGAGTTACTGTTGATGAAAAGTTTGATTTGACTTCAAGGATGTCAGTGACCGAGGCAGTTAAACAATCAATCTCCTTTATTGAAGCAGCTGTCCCTATAACTTGATGCGGATGAAGGTTGTTCCACAATGATGTCTGCAGAAATTTCATAGCATGCAATTTAGGATATTGGACACCCAAAGGAGTATGCATTAATCGACAAATTGAAGAACATCTATTGTGTTCCATTTTCTTTATAGTAGAGAAAGTGATGTCAAGAATTAAGTATGACTGAACATAGTGAGATAAAGAAAGAAAAAAGAAAAGAAATTTTTAGTAAGTTGGAAAATCCAGACTAAAACCATATGTACAGTACAGTATACGGAGACTCTACCTGAACCACACAACAATGTGTAACATAAAATACAAGTATATCAACAGACTATGACGAACTGAACACTCGTATAATTATAGGAATTACCTGAAGATAGTATTTCTTCTGTTCTTGAGAGAAAGGCTTTGTTAGCACACTCATATCAACACCATAATAATTTTTGGTCTCATCTGCGAAACGTTCCCAATCGTCCATAGAAGACTCATAATCATTACTTTTTTGATCCCCCAATCCAGTCCTAATAGGTGCCACCCACATAGTAGCATGGCTAGGATACCTAAGAAACCACAAATTCATTCCAAGTTATAATTTAAAATCATCAGTAAACAATTTGAGGATTGCCTAATTAACATACTAAAACTAGTGGTAACAGGGTCAAAATAAATTTCCTTCTCTCCAACAGACAGAATACTGATTATTCCCATCGTGGTACAAGCAAACTCCAGGACTCAAATCTAAGGACCAATAACGAGGAGATAAGGAATTGGTGAAAGCACAGTTCGAAAAAACAATTTATCACATTTTCAAAAGACATGAAAGCTTTTCGACAAGTATCCATATAATCTTGTCACATGGGGCTGCATTTGGATGACTTATAAACAGATGCATAAACGGATGCAAGTGTTGAGTTTCAGATAAATACAGATCTTTTTCAGTACTCAGTAGAACAGAAATTCACCAAACTTTAGACTACGAACACAAAGTAATAGTTATAACAGTGTGGGTTTGCAACATCTGATGTAAATGCCAGGGAAAACTTACATGACTCCAGTTGGCTTTAACCATCGGTCACGCGCGCATATCACCGAATCAAACATCGATTCACGCAGTAGGAAATACCCCATCCACTCCGAAATTATCACATCCACTGTGCACCAATACAGAATTACATAAGCATGACACGAATCAAAACAACATTATTAAAACCTAAATTGTCAAATTCTTCAACAATGCCAAACCTTTCTCTGGTAGGACAACATCCTCCATGGAGCCCTCAATCACCTCAACCACGTCTTGAAGGTTATTCGCTTTCACAACTGCACGTGCATGTTCAGCCATGGAAGTCGCTTCAACAGCGTAAACCTTCCTCGCCCCGGCTTGCGCTGACCAAATTGCAAGAATGCCACTCCCTGCTCCCACATCCAACACAGCCTGCTCCACAACTAAACCACATTAGTCCCAAATATCCAATAGCACAACAAAATTTTCACATTCCTAAGAAACAAATGTCTACTACATAGCAAAGATAAGTAAGAGACACCATTTTCAGCAAAATTTCGTTCTTTTCTGTCCAAGAAACCAAATTAATCCCAACTTTGAGATAGTATGAAAAAATTTCACATTCCAAAGAAACAAATGTCTACTTCAAAGCAAAGCTGAGCTAAAAATACAGCCTTTTCAGTAAAGTTTTGTCCTTTTCGGTTCTTAAAACCAAATGAATCCCAAATTTCGACAGTATAACACAATTATAACATTCCGAAGAAACAAATGTCTACTACAAAGCAAAGCTGAGTTAAAATACAGCTTTTTCAGTAACTTTTCCTTCTTTTCGGTTCTTAGAACTAAATTAATCTCAACTTTTCGATAGTATAACAACAGAGGGTAAAATTTATAGCTCTTTCCAGTAAAGTTTAGTTCTTTCCGGTTAACAGAGCAACGAAACAGGGGACAAAAGAATAATTAACTAGTGGGCTAAGAGGTGTTGTACCTTGCCATGGAAGTGGTGCGTGTTCTTGAAAACGGCGTTGTAATATGCGTCCATGCGGACTCGATCGGAGAGCATCTCCTTCTGGTGGTAGAGGAAGGCGTAGGTGCAGAAGTAGTTGGCGAAGTCGACGCCTTTGTCCACCGCGGCGCCGCCAGCGTCGCCATTGCTGGTGCCGCTTTGGTCCCCGACGACGCCGTTTTTGTAGCTTCCCATGAAGTTATGCAGGAAATGGTGGTGGCGGACTGGTAGTGGTCAGTGAAATGCTCTCTCTTGGTCGGGCAAGATGAAGGGAAGAGAGGAGGGGCTTCTTGTACTGGGGTTTTAGGGCAACGTCGATATAGCCATTGCGTCAACTTGCCACTTGCAAAGTCTCATTAATAAATTAGGGCATAACTATAAAAACCCAATTTTGATTCAACTTTACCGTAATTTAAAAGTCATCATTTATTCTTTTAAATTTAAAATTCGTTTCACTTTAAGTTGTTAACTTTCACTTTCAATCTTGAAATTTGTTTCACTTTATTTATGTTTTCTTGACCTTATTCTTTATTTTTGAGAGAGTCTTCTTAGCATTTTTATTCCAATAAATAATTTCAAATACAACGAAAAATCATAGCATTACAACAAACATAATTAATTTTAAAATAGGCGATAAAATCATAATAAAAAATGTTGAGTTGTGGTGTGAAGAATGAAGAATATGGTTTGGGTATTATAGAAAGAAAAAAATTGGGTGTTTTTGAAAAAAATTAGGAATTTTTTGGTTATTTTTTGGATGTTTTACAGTTAAAATAATCTTGGCCGTTGTTTTTTTAAATTATTACTGTTGGAAAGTTAGGATTGTACCACGTGGCAGTTGACCAGATTGGACAAATTTATTTATTGTTGGAAACCAACGGCCCAGATTAAAGGACTGTAGGAAATCCAACGGCTCGAGTAGATCAAGAAAGAGTCGTTTGGCTTTGCGAGGCAGCACGTGTGGGGAGAGGAGGCGCTGTTGTCTCTTCCACCCAATCACCTCTAACTTTTTCCACCGCTGGATCACATTTTTTTGGCCAAGGGCAGTTCAACCCGGGCAATTAGGTGATCGCGGGAGATGCTCTTATAGAATTCTAATTCATGATATTAAATTTAAGTGAAATTTTGCAAAAATAATATTGCGGTGCGAACATACATAGTTAATAGTAAGAAATTTTGAATCATGTTATTACATTGCAAGAGAATTAAACAAGTGGTTAGCGTCGTATTGGCTTAAATTGGTTAGTACATTTGATATTCTTACTTAAACGACCAAAACTTCTGAATTCTGCTCTCGCACTCCAAAATCTAAGTCGAAGATAGACAAAATTTACAACCCTAATAGTCAAAATGGATAATGTTAGGACACCATATATATGTTCTATATCGTATCATGTTTTTAACAGAAGCAAAACCTACTTGTATTGATGAACTTCTACATTTATTAGAGAAATGATATGATAGAGATAAGCATAAATGTGGTTTCCATAACATCATTCAATCAATCATAGTAAGATTATAATACATAAGCGTAAATGATGAGATTGCGGAAAATAGGATTTTTTATTTATGTAAGTCGAGTTCAAAACCCTCCACTGCAACTAAAAGAAAAAGAACTTGTATCAGAGCACAACATACATTGTGCTTAAAAAGTTTGTTTTGTATCATTTCAACAGTAGTAGAATTGAGCCGTTGGTTTATGTGGTTTTGTTTGCAACAACAAAAACAAAGACCCTATAATTTGTCATCACGATACGAATCTATGCAGTATCACATGAACCCAAATTAGTTGGAAATCTCCCGTTAATCCTCGGTTTTTGGTGCATTACTGATGCAGCATCAGCAATCAGAACATTATTTTAGGTTTCATCATCCGTAATATATTGCGGATTCTTTGAACCTGTTAACTTATTTGGACTCGGTCTTGCAGTTTTGCTACTCGGAAATTAATCTCGGATTTGGTCAGGTTTTCGAATAAAATACAAATTCAGTCAATGTTAATCAAGAAAAACGTCGCTTTGAGTACAATTGACGGTTAAGACACTTGTCTTTACCTAAGGGGATTGAATCAGTCAAGATGTTCAAAACTATCATTTGTTTATGGTCAATGACTAGGTCAGATTATTTTTCACTTCATCCTTTCCATATGGTAATTGGTATTTTCTTTCGTGTAATTGGTGATTTATTAAGTAATGCAAGCAATGACTGATTCATAAATTTTTAGCATGTAAATATTTATGAAACGATGTAAACGTTTATGAAACGGAATCGGCTTTAGAGTCATTTGTAACATCTCATGGGAAACTTAGATGTGAATGGCTATTTGATTTCAGAAGAAATATATATATATATATATATATATGTATGTATTTCTGCAGAATATATGTTTCCAAATAGGGTTTACCCTTCCAACTAATTGACCAGATAAAAGCCTTAAATATTACAATGAAAGTCAGACAAGAAATTAGGTGACTTCTGGGTTGTATCATATTATTTCAACTCTTGGCTGATCTGTAGATGCAAACATTTCTTCCGTTTAATTAAATAATGCAATATTCAAAAGAATATTATTACCATAAAACTATGTTTTTTGTCACAGAAAGAGACTGGATCATGTCAAAAGAGAGAAACTTCCCTCTCTCTTATCTCTCTTTATCTGTAAACAAGAATGAAGCTTTAGCAATGGAGGACAGAAAAGCTAAGATAGTAGCTGCATCGTCGATCATCACTCTCGTTGTCTTCATAATCGTTGCGCGAATCTCTCTCAAACTTTCCCCAACTTTCTTTCTCATTTGTGGGGCAGGTGTTGCTGTGATCCTTGCTGTGTTTGTATGGCTAGTGATCAGACATCAGTACAATTTCCGGAGAAGGCTCTTGGAATCAAAACATGCATCAGAAGGCCGCGAGCTGCGCGTGGAGTATAGTTTTCTTCGAAAAGTTGCAGGGGTTCCTACGAAGTTTAGGTACAAGGAGCTAGAGGATGCAACAGATCATTTCGAGACACTGGTTGGGAAAGGGGCTTCAGCTTCTGTTTACAAAGGGATTCTAAGTGATGGGACTCAAGTGGCAGTGAAAAAGCTCGATGTAGAGGAGCGCGGAGAGAGGGAATTTAAGTCAGAAGTTGCGGCAATTGCAAGCCTGCAACATATCAATCTTGTGCGCCTTCTCGGTTATTGTTGTGTTCCTGCAGGACCGCGTTTCTTGGTTTATGATTTCATCCCAAATGGATCGTTGGATTTGTGGATTTTCTCTCAAAAGGGAAGGTCTATTCGGTGTGGTGGGTGCTTGCCTTGGGACTCTAGGTACAGGGTTGCAGTTGATGTTGCTAAAGCGCTTTCTTACCTGCATCATGATTGCAGGTCAAGGATTTTGCACCTTGATGTGAAGCCGGAGAACATACTTTTGGATGAGAATTACAGAGCAATTGTGGCGGATTTTGGCCTTTCGAAACTAATGGGGAAAGACGAGAGTAGAGTTATGACCACGATTCGGGGGACTAGAGGCTACTTAGCTCCTGAGTGGCTCTTGGAGCATGGAATTTCTGAAAAAACGGATGTGTACAGTTATGGAATGGTGCTTCTTGAGATGATCGGAGGGCGGAGAAACGTTAGCTTTATCGAAATGGGCGAAGCCAACGACAAGTCTCACAGGAAAAGGGAGTTTTTTCCCAAAATTGTGATTGAAAAAATGAGAGACGGCAAGCTTATGGAAGTTGTTGATCAAAGGCTAATAGAAAGCGGAGGCATGGATGAAAAGGAGGTAAAAAGACTTGTTCATATAGCTTTGTGGTGCATACAAGAGAGGGCTAGGCTTAGGCCTACCATGTCACATGTGGTGGAAATGCTCGAGGGCCGGACGCCCGTGGAGGAGCCTCCCGACACCCAAATGGTGGTTGTCGATTTTTCAGCAATGGATGAAGAGGCGGCGAACGGCAATAGGAGGCCAAAGATTGGTGGTGCCGCCTTGGCAGCAAAAATGGGGAGTAATGATGCATCCGCATCAACATGGTCATATGGAGATGCAATGTCCATGATAACTCCAAGATAGATCCATGGACAAGATTGATCAGTTGCTTCTTAGGCTCACCAATTTTTTCTTCATGGTAAATTTTATGCTCCTTTATATATATGAACATCTTTTAATACATAAGCGTAAGTGTTGAGAGTGCGGAAAATATGATCTTTGATGTTATAAATTTTATGCTCCTTTGTATATATGAACATCTTCTAATCTTCCTGTTACTCTTAATTATTTGTGTTATACACTTGTGTATTAAACTATCAATAAAGAAATATTCAAATTCATTTTGTATTGTCCTTAAAAGTGTTCACAAATCACAATTCCCCTCTCCCATCGGCATGTAACTCACCTTCGAAACTAAGTTCCTTGTTCCACTTTACTGTAAATCGTCAAGTCTGTTGAACTCTCTAATTAAGTCACGTAATGGGTCAACGTAATAAATTTAGTATCGAACAAGTAATTAACAAGAGTTGAAGCTAACTGTTCACTCATAACAAAAAAAAAATATCATTAGACAGTTATACCTGGAGGAGAGAACATGATTTTATGAATGCGATAGGACCAATGTCCAGTATTTCAAGTGTCTATTACAGGAGCATTTTGGCTCACCACTATATTTTGGTGTATGTTTATCATACAATGAATCCCAAGTGTCCGTGTATATTATAGGTGCATTTTTGCTCATCACTATATTTTGATGCATTCTTATCATACAGCTAATCATTTGCCATGTATCATTTCACGTAACTCTAATTAACTTACATTTAAATGTTACCTTTAAATTTTGAAACAAATTAATTTAGGTTGAGTGAAAGGACACATGACAAATTACCAAAGTTTAGGACGGTGAGGAAAAGTGCTTCCATATATTACAGATTCTGGAATTTGTCCTTCACCTTTCATATTTCACAGACACGTGGCACACATAGATGGTGCTACCAAGATCGACGGATGAGAATCCTCAGCACTTATAAGCGCTTCAATTGAAAACGACACTCTGAATTGCGAAGGCAGAACATAAAACGACAGAAACGTGAGGTGAACTAAATATTTGGGGGAAGAAGGGAGAGGGGAAGGGAGACAGCGTCCAAGGCTTGACTGAGGTATGTACTCTGCATCAATGGCGTAAAACCCTAAAACCCAATTTTATTTTCTGCTCAATTTTATCTGATTTTTTTTTTAATTTGCTTAACGTAATTTTAAAAATTCAATTTTTATATCATTTCTAGTTTCTGTTTTGCTGTTTTGTAGGAACCGAACCAAGCTTTTAATTTTTGAGTGCTGGGTTTTTTTTTTTTTAATTGTGTTTTTGGATTGTGTGGTTCGATTTATGGTAGATTGCAAATTTTTGTAATGATTTTAGTTTTTCTGTTTTGGGTTTTTTTTAATAAAATTTTTGGTTTCTGGATTATGGGGTGTTAGGAACAATGTTAAAGATTGCAAAATTTCTTGTTATTTTAGCCCATAGGGTTGAAAAGAGTGATTGAAGCAGCCTACGGTGCATGTGTATCTGTTTGGCATTTGGGAAGACCAAAACTCCTAATGCAGAACCCGAGTTGCTATTCTTCGAATGCCTTTGTGTTAGTGTTGTTCGGATTAGATTAAGGTTTTCACGTTCTTGATATGATGAGGAAGATGCTGTCCGATTGGTCTGGGGAGGGAAGTTAGCCTTAGCCTCGTCCGGCCCTGCTTCTACTTAGAATCAAAAGCCTTGCCATGAGTGAGAAACCAGTGGCGAATCGAGGTACAGATGGAAATCTATGTGAGCTGACAGCTCTCAAAATTGTATTTCCTGCAGCCGGAGTTTAGGAAGTAGTTACATATTGACCTCACTAGTTTTGTAATGATCATGTACTGAAGGTTAAATGTTTGCTAGCATTGTCAAAGTAATTTTATGCAACTGCTTGTTTGAGTTTTCGGAGGTTGCTCCAACATTTTAACTATGTGTACTTTATTTGTTTTAACATTATGGTTTCGAAGTTGTAAAGCTTATATGAATTTTCTGGTGTTTCTTAATTGCAGGATCTGTGCTCTGTACACTTGCTGCAGAGGAGTTTGGTCAGTGGTATTTACTTGAGGGACGTAATATGAACTTTACTGGTCCATCTGTTGGTTCTGGTTAGTTTGTTTGCCTTTCTTTGCTTTGCTATTATCTTGTAAAGAAGTTTTGATACTGATTGCCATATCCATGAGTGGTGACTGGAGTCATGTCATTTTGTGTTTGTGTCAAAGGACAATTAACCTTAACCCTACCTAATTAATTGATCGTGTCAAACAACTTGACACCAACGGACCTGTCTACAAATGACGCTGTGTACAAGTCGACTCGTATATTTTATAAGCTAGAAGCATATGACTAGGATCCCATTTGTTCTTAAACCAAACTATTACTCGAACATTAATATCCACTATCTAAGAGCTAGCAAAAATAAGAAAACATATCCTGTACTTTTATAAGAATTTGTAAAATATTCTAGCGAAAAAACGAAGAGATCACTCATGCTTTTATGGTTCTTCCATTTTCCTTGTTGAAGATTTTATCTTTCATGCTTATCAGTTTGCCTGAGGTTTCATTGGTTCTGTTATTTACACCTTTCTCATTAAATTTGGTTGTAACATGATTTCAGGTGGTAGAACTGCTAGGAGGGCGTTTGAGTTTGGAAGAACCTATGTAGTCAGACCTAAAGGCAAACACCAGGCCACCGTAGTTTGGCTACATGGCCTCGGCGATAATGGTTCAAGGTGATACTTTGGCCCCATTGCTCATGTTACCAATTTTCTGAAGGTTGCGCAGTAATTAAAAAACTGAGGAAGTGTTTCATATAAATGACATTTTTCTTAATTTCTAAGTTCATTCGTAAAAGGGAAAAGTAATTTTTTTTTTTTTTTTTGTGTGAATAAAACTAGAGAATCATGTGATCTATAGAAATTAGATTTATCCTTTTTTCTTTATATGTATTCACTTGAAGTCGTAAATTTTTGTTTAAGATTTATATTTTTCTGTCTGACAGCTGGTCCCAGCTCTTGGAATCCCTCCCTCTTCCAAATGTAAGAATAAATACATTCAAACTAATGGAAATTGAATTTTCATAATTTACTGTAATGACTTGTGGTGAAATTTATGTGATGCAGATTAAGTGGATCTGTCCAACTGCTCCTACTCAGCCAATTTCAGTTCTTGGTGGCTTTCCTTCCACTGCTTGTGAGTTTTTTCCATTAATAATCCACACGCTAATGTATGTTCAGCAGTTGACCCGATTTTAGTGACAGAAAAAGAAAATGTCATTTGGTGTATTGGATACTAGAATCAAACGTCATAAACTCCCCTAAAATGCTTATGTGATATGAACAGGGTTTGATGTTGGAGAACTTTCAGAAGATGCTCCGGATGATGTAGAGGGTTTGGATGCTTCTGCAACACATGTCGCAAAATTGTTATCGACAGAGCCTGATGACAGTATGTCTCCTCTTGCTCGATTTTAGCATTTGATGAACTCCAATTGCTGCTATCATTTGATTGAATTGTTTCTGCGTGGATACTTAGATTTCATTGCCCCTACTGATCGATGAGATGTTTTGAAAAGACAACTTCAAATAATTTACCCCCCTTCTCTGTGGGGCCAATATTTTATGTTAGGGGGCCTCTGTATGAACTTGTAAATTATGGTAGCTTTTTTTCAAAGTAAAATCTATGCAGGACGCCTCTTCCACAAAACTTTGTTAATGCCATAATTCTAACACCACATACACTTTTGAACTTTCAACTGTAGTTTTACCTTTGGTAAACTAAATGGATTTCAATATCATTGTGTCGAGTTTTTTCTGTTACAGTTAAACTTGGCATTGGAGGTTTTAGTATGGGTGCAGCTACTGCACTATACTCCGCCACCTGCTTCTCTACAAGAAAATATGGGAATGGTAGTCAATACCCATGCAATCTGAGTGCCGTTGTTGGACTTAGCGGATGGCTTCCATGTTCCAAGTTGGGCCTCTTACACTCTCCTCATCTCGACAGAATTCTTTTGCAGTATATTTAAGTGCCTATAGTTACAATTCCCATTCTCTTTCAGGACCTTGAGTAAGAAGTTAGAAGAAGTAGATGAAGCTGCAAGGCGTGCTGCCTCCATTCCGCTTTTGTTATGTCATGGGAAAAGTATGCACTATTATCTCTCGTATAAAAAATTTGTTGGTTTTATTTGTCTCTTGAATTTGCCTTCATCGAAGAAAAGGTTTTGTGCATCCTTGTCTCTAGCATCTTCTTGCGTAGGTGCTCCGAATTTTAAATTCTAAGCCGGGCCTAGTTCATAATGCTGTGGATGTGATTTATTGCAGGTGATGATGTGGTTCCTTACAAGTTTGGTGAGAAATCGTCGCAGACCTTAAGTTCAACTGGCTTTCAGAATGTGACATTCAAATCCTACAACGGGTATGTGATTCTTAGATTATGTCGAAAAGTTGTTGCTATTAAATTTATTAACACAATGAAATACAAGAATGATTTGTTTGAGTATGCAGGCTTGGTCATTATACAATTCCGGAAGAGATGGACGAGGTTTGTGCTTGGCTAAGATCAAAGTTGGGGCTTGACGGGACTTCTTCATAGAACGCCCGTGAAGCTCTTGAGCAACGGCAAACGAAGAAGAAGCACAGAATATGTAGGAAACAATAACTTTCAAGTGTTCCGTACGACCTTTATGTCCTTTATGACCTGTTATTATTTGGCTGGTGGCACTAGTTAAATCGATATTCGTATGTAATAACTGGCATTCATTATTTGAATTAAGAACATGTCGTTTGGAAGTAAACAGTTATCTCTAACGTAGGACCTTGGTTTGTTTATGTTGTCTCCCTTCGACTGCCTGAGATTGCAGTTTCCTGTCGAGTTATTTCTGCGTATGCGTCAAATTACAGAAGAAATTAAACATGAACTTGGCGGATAAATGCTCTTGCGAGACAAATGAAACAATTTATAGCATTATTCAAACATTTGAAAAAATTAGACAGAATAAATAAATCAAAGACTGAAACAGTCGGATTCGTTTCCGCTTGCAAAAACAGCTCCCTTACAAGGCCCTCATGCACAAATCACAAATTACACCAAACTATGAGCTTATTTCGGATTCCTCAGTTGAAAAAATGAAATGAAAAAGCCAAAACATGGTATAAAAACACGCGTCGGTTTAATGCTTGTGCACACAGACAATGAGTACCAATTCGGGCTTTCTTTCGGAAAACAGGAGCATGTAATTTCCTTCTAAGCCATCCGTAACAAAGACAGGCACAACAATAACTGGCCCAACCACCATTTTTCCGAATGGCGATTCCTTCTTCTATTTCCACAAGTTGAGGGTTTGTTTCACTTTTGAGCCTCTTTAACGAAAGTTACATCTCCACTTCCCGCCACCGGTGAAAGTGAAGCCAGTGGAGACAGCAGGCGTTTTTCTTGATCATCATCAACTTCCGCTGACTCACGAGGCGTTGTGATTGATAGGGTTTCAGTACCATCTTCTTCTAGAGAATCTGGACCCAGAAAGGAAGAATGTTAGTGATGTAACAGCTATAGTCACCACGCTGAATACAGACACTAAATAGTCAAGGGAACTCACCTGACTCATGATGGTATTCGGGTATCTGTTTAACAGTGGTCACTTGAAGGCTTTCGGGAAGAAGACAACTGCACAAGGCACCTGAAATTACAACGAAAACATGGACTTTAAGATTTCGAGCAATAAATCATAACCATGTGCGTTTGCACATGTATCCGAGAATTCCCAATCACCATGAGAAGTAAGGGGCAGCACAGAAATAATACACAGAATATGACACAAGAAGATGAAGACACAAATCACAGCATCTAAATCCAAACCCTCACGGATTGGGTCATGGCTAAGTTAAAGCTATCACAAATGATATGATTTTGCAGTTTTAAGAGACATTCATACAGTCCTACCTGAACGAAAAAAACTATTTCATGTGGTAATTACAATCATCTCAAAGATTTACATCACAGACTAAATCAATTCAAAAATCATCTAAGCGTAAATGAGTTCCAGCTAACACATACTACTAATTGCTTCTAGATTATGTCCATAGACCATAATACTTGAAACTCTAAAAAAAAAGGATCAAATACCAATGAAATAGAGGAGTACTAGAATCGTCAGTAGAAAAGTTCTCTTTACCTAGGCGAGCAAGTCGATTCACCCATCCAGGAACCTGTTTTTCTGTCAACCTACGTGCCATGTCATCCGTGAAATGGTTACAATTCTTGGAGATGAGGTGATAGGTATCCCCATGATACTCTGCCGCAACATGCTCAATAAATGTCCTAAATTCAGAGGGAGGCATATTTATACGGCCAAGTTGAACGGAACATCGATAAATGAAACCTGGGCAGCTCCTTGGTTCCACTTCAAAAACTCCACTAACTGGGAAGTCATGGGCTCCAAAACCATACTCTTTGCCATGGACTGTTCATACAACAGACAGATGACATCATTAAACATAATTAATCCTTATCTGCATTTCAAGGAAATGAACGATAATTTACTCATTGGTCAGTGCAATTTCCTGAAAGGACGATTCAAGATTCAGTTTGACTTGTAAAACCACTTTCATAAAAGCTTATAATAAAGTAATATCCAAAGTCAATCAACCAGACTAACACACCGAGAAATTTATCTCTAATACCTACACACCCAGATATGCAGCACATTCCAATTCTTCATAACCAAGTACAACAACAACAACAACAAAGCCTTTTCCCACTAAGTGGGGTCGGCTTCATAACCAAGTACAAAGGAGCAAAAAAGCTGGCCAATTCATATCACATTGTAAAACTTGATCACCATTGCACCATACGAAATGGTATACAACAGCATCGCTCTAGATCCCGGTGTAAACCTTTCAATTCTTCCTACTACACATCTCACTACAATTGGATATGCAAAAGAAGCCAAAGTATTCAATGACATAATAAGAAATAACTTCACTTTAAATATGCAAGCACATTCATACTTTAAAACTGCAAATAAGAATCAAACAAATCTGAAAACCCGACATCTTTCCTTCTCCATGTAAGTATTGAAAGCACCGATCTTATTTTTTCCCTTTTTGAAAAACCAATCTTTAAACTCATAAACAATAAGAATAGATGCATATCATCATAATTAAGCATGCCCAGAAAAGGAAACAAACAAATCCAAAAATTAACCAAACAAAAACCAACAAAGAAAACCAAAATGCAGAGATACCCAGATCACCAAAACACATAAAGAAACGAAAAATCAAACAAAAAAGAATCAACTTTCAGAATTTTCAAAAAAAAAAGAAAAAAAAAGAAAAAAAAAAAAAAAAGAAAAGGATTTGAAAAGGTTTCAAATTTACCTTCAATACCGGAGTGAAAGATTCCGAGACCGAACCAGACGGTGTAATTATTGAGGGGGGTGAGGTCGTAGACATTCAACACCACCTGTGTCTCGTAGCCCTTGCTGCTGTTTTCAATCCCGCCGCCGCGTCGAGAGGTGTTCTCCAACCCCATTTTTACCCCACAATTGTTTTCGAATTTCTATAAAAGGCCCCACAAAGATTTCCAATTTTGCGTTTTTGTTCTTCTTCTCCTCCCCTTCTCAGGCCATCGGAGAGACAGAGAGAGAATGTTGAATGAGAGGCCTTCAGTTCAAAGATCCGTCTTCCGGCCAGACGAGGATAAAAATAGAAAGCTTTGGGACTTCTGATGATTAAATTAAACGAAAAATTAACACAACCAAAAAAGTTTAATTTCAAAAATGGAAAGACCTCATGGGCATGAACCAGGATCCTCGCCAGATCCATTCCGTAGGGATCCTAGGGATCACGTAATCGTGTCCGTTTATCGTATATTGTGTGGTCATAAATCATTTAAATTTTAAATTTTAAATTTTAAATATAAATAGTTCCTAACAAAAATTAGCCGCACGATATACAATAAACGGACACGATTGCGTGATCCATAGGATTCCTAGGGAATGAATCCGGCGAGGATCCTGGTTCCATGGGCATGACAAGCTGAAGAAATTTTTATGTGTGTCGTTTATGCTGTTTCTCATGTTTATATTATTAAAATTTTATAGTGTTTCGGATTACTGAAATGTTTTAAATGTTTTGATCGTTAGATTTTATTTTGACTAAAAATTTAACGGTTAAAATTTTTGAAGTATCTCTTACTTAATAGCATAGAAAATCAAGTTATAATAGTAGTAGATGACATAATTAATTATGATTTGCTCCAAAAAAAAGAAAAATTCAAATGGAACTGGTTGAGCGCTATTACGACTTCATTTAATAGTACATATTGTGGATAATATAAATATTATATTATGTTGAATTGAGAAGTCCATTTACCTTGTTCTATGTCGATCACCTGTATTTTTTTTTTTCTTTTAAAGTGTATTAATAAAAAGTAAATATACATGTTAATTTGAACGATGCTATCTAAACATCCTTTTTATTTTTATATATTCTCTGTTAATTTTTCTTTAAACATCTTTAATTCATTCAAACCGACAATTAAAAATTAAGAAGATATGTGAAAGTAAATTTTACAAAAAATATAACACAATTAAATTTGTTTTTGTAAGTTTATTTAATCATAACATTTTTTTTAATTACCTAATAATAAGTCATGAAAAACATATCAATTTATTTATCTCTTATTTTTACATATAATGAATTTTGTCGTCTAATACATAATTTTCTTTTGACCTTTCTAAAAAAGTCATATTTAAAATTAAAAAAAAACAATAAAAAAGAGTTTTTGCGAACCTTTTTGGTTGTGGATGTTTGAAGGACTATGAATTTAGCAGGAGCGAAAATTTGGAGCGTTTTCTCGCGAGATGTTTTATTTGCTCAAGGGTAGTCACATGGGTAATTGAGCAAGGGGCGGGGCACTTTCGCTGGTCCACGTTGTGGTGCAGCAGCAGTAGGACCGTGACCGTGTGTGACACCATCCTGCACTTCTGCTTTTTTTTATTTTAAAATTTTTTGAATTGCTTACGTAAAGGCACTTCTACCACTCAAAATTTATTATTAAAACCCTCGATTGAATCGAGTTTACCGTCGCATGATATTTTAATTCCGGTTTGATAAGCAAAGTAAATAAGCATTATTATATACAAATTTATTCTTACATGACAATGCATCACTAAATCAAGACGACACAACGATGGTAAACTCATTCTCGGCATAAAGACGTATTCTCATTACATTGGTGGACAAAAATTCCAAATATGCAAGTGTTGCGAAATGAACATATAAATACATTTCTTCATTATCTCTCGGCATCATATTTATCAGCTTGGTTCGTTAACAGAATGTGAAGAAGTTTTTCCGGGCATTCATTCGTTTTTCTATTCGAACTGAAGCACTAAATCACATACATTTTCTTTTATCAGAGAGTTTTCGACAATCAGTAAGCTACCGAAAACTGCAGAATTGGAGCAAACTTAACTTTCAAACCCTTTCGTAAAAAGCAGGATGACAAAAAAGAAACAAATTCACCGGTAGCGCAAACGTATGCAATCACGGCTGGTTGTTGTCCGGTGTTGTCCATCGCCGAAGGCGCGCACTGCGTCTCCTCCTAACACCCGAGTCGCCATCTGAAGACTCGTTATCCTCTTCTAGAGTAGAAGATGCTGCTTCGCCCTCGTAGCTCTCCCCCCAAAGCCTGGTTGCTCTCCTTCTCATACTAACTTGTGCTCTGGTTCTTGTGGTACCAGACCAGCTGCTGCTCCTTGAACTGGACCCGGGTCGAACTACTCTAACTAGAAAGAATATGGTTAGCCAGCCCGCACCGTCATCAACCGGCAAACTACTGCTATCATCACCCCTATCCTCTCCAACTGAAGATTGGATTGAGCTGAACAAGTCGCCAATGTCCCTCTGTCGCTCCAAACTCCTCCAGGTACGCTGTCGCTGTGGATCTGCCTCTGATGGGCACACTAGTGGATGCTCCAGCCTCGCATGCTTCCTGAGATCTGCATAGGTTCCGCTATAATTACATGTCTCACAAGAACAATTTCTTGATTTCGCATTCATGAAACAACGAGCAGACTCAACAATAATCCAATCTGTTATCTCCCCACGGCAGAGGGGGCACACGAGCTTCGGATCAGCCTGATGCTCACAAGATACGGCATTCATGGAGGAGAGCACCTCCTCAATTGTACTATCATTTTGCACATGAGTAATTGTTGATTCAAGAGTTGCAGATGGAGACGACTGAGTATCTGATATCTGAGTTGCTCCTTCTGGTGGGATAGTTGGTGAGGTTTCTGCCGAAAATGACTTGCAGTACTGGTCTAGACAATTTGAATGGCGGTAGCTCGTGTCACACATGTAAGGGCGGCACCCTTGTTCATACGATGAACATATTAGGAGAACTGCATTATGTGGATGCTCCAGGCAAACGGGGCATCTGGCTTCTTCCCATTCTTTCACATTGTCCTCAGTTTCTGAAGGAATTCTGGGTGACGACCACCTTGTATGACTGGAGCTGCATGGATAAGGAGATGCTCTATACCTATCAGGAGTCACAGAACGGCCCCTCCTATCCTTAGGCATTTGAGCTCTCAAAGATGTTTCACGCTCTCCCAAAATGATAGTAGCAGAGCTATTGAAACAAATAAAAGGCCACATTAACATGAGTAATAGAACAACCACCTCATTTACGGATTACAGATGACGTTCAGCTAAAGGCTTAAGCGCATACCAAGAATGGAACAACAACAATTACAAATAAAAAAGATGTCAAAATTCAACAAACAAAATGAAAAAGTCTCAAGTACATTCAAGAAATTAAGCCGACACCACATACGATTAAATGCACGTGAGCAGGAGGGTATGAAAAGATAATACACTATATGCAACTTGTTACATGTTTGTAAATATTACTTTGAGTACTGAAACAACAATCAGAAACAAATAACATAAATGCAAAGGCTGCAAACGAAGATTCAATGCATTGTCATTGAAGAAAAAGAAAACTCACAACACAAAGATGACCACTAAATCAACATACATCTATTTTCAGAACCAGAAATCACAACTAACAAAGGGATACACCTCCCACAACTGCATAACTACGACAATGGGCATTTTTGTCAATTATCTTACAGCATCACCCCGGTACTTCTCCTTTAAATACAAATCATTAGCCTGCTTTTCTCTTTCTTTCCAACAAATTAAGTAGTGTAATAACAAGGATTGAAACTCTGTAAGTTGATTACAGACTTGAAAACGCAGTTGTGAAATCAAACAAATTCATATGGTTGGTTTAGGACAGCTCTTATAGGATTTTTAGAAGTGTTTTATGAAGAAGCACTTAACAGGTGCTTCTCCAAATAGCTCTTCTATGATCCATAAGCACATTTAGTGCTTTTGGCAATTCCAAAAGTGGTCCCAAACATGCTCATGGTTACAATCCAAACCCAGATGGGAGTTTTAGCAATCAGAACCACCCACCAATCATAAACTATCAGCTCAAACATGAATAATGAAGCAACGAAAACAAAAATCCTTAATTTCCTTATCCAAATCAATCAAACAAATCAAAAGCAACACCAATTTCACAGCTTTACCAAAAAATAAGAAACCCCAAAAAGCTAAAATCCCCAATTTTTCGAACTCCACCATTCCTGAGCTGGAAAACCAGCTCAACTCCAAATTTGATCGCTCGAAACACCAAAATCGAACCGAGAAAAACTTGAACCGAAACAAAAATCCGAAAGCATTCAAATCCAGCTACAATCGGAGCTCAAATTAGGTAAAGGATTAGATAAATTACCAGATAGAATTCGGAAGAAAACAAAATTCCCAAGTTGAAGTTCCGATTCAATTGATTTTGACTCGGCGCAGACGTTAGATTCTAGAAGCCTTGCTGGAGCAGCTGATTGCTCAGAGCCTTCTGAGAGAGAAAGGGGGACGAGAGAGAGATGAAGAAGCAGCCTTTCTAGGGTAACTGACTCAGCAGCAGCTACCGAGAAGAAAGGAAAAGGTTAAGGCAGCCGAGAGGGTATATATTGAACTCGTATACCGACATACATACATACACATCATTTGTACGTATATACTAATTGTGATGGTAATCGAGAAAATTTTCGTCGAATATTACTGTCACACAGTCCTATAGTGCTACAACTCATTTAAAATTAAATTATTTTAAGAAATATACTATATTATAAACATCTTCTTTGTTCGTTATAACACACGATAACACATTATTTTGTTTAAAAATATAATAATTTTAACATTATCAATAATAAAATTATGAGACAGTGAATAAAATAAGATTGTAGTTGACGTGGACGATTATGATTCCCTCAATTCTTTAATGTACATTCTGTTAATTTGTATGGTTATAAAAATCGGCGCCGTTTTATTGTATTTGGAGGTGGATGGTGCTTGAAAGACGGTGATGATACGGTCTTCGCTTAGTATTATACTTGGACAGATAATATTTTCAAAAGAAAAGAAAACAATTAAATAAACGTGGCATCTTTTTAGAAGATTATTATTATTAAGGGAAGGGATCCTCTCTGGATCCCTTCTACTGATCAATAAATCTGGATCCTTGAAATTTGATCCAACGGTTAAAGTTATTATAACATTCAATGATGCCCTCTATTTTTAACCATTGAATCAAATTTCAAGAGTTCAAATTTGTTGGTCAAGAGGCTCAGGGACTCCAAATCCCTTTCCTTATTAAAGGCTTAATGATGAGTATAAATAAATTGGACTTGTGGGGCTTAAAAAATGAGTTAATCACAGCCCATTGGCTCCAATCTTTAATCTAATTGAGCAATTAGGGTTAATACATGCCTTCTTATGTTTTGAAGGATGCAGCAATCGTCTGACAATGTGTGGTCCTGTTTGGTAGGTTGGATGAAATTATATCTTAGGAATAAAATTGAATTGACAGAAATGTAAAACATGACTTGTAACTGATGTACAAAGATATGTTTAGATAATCCACTCTATTGTAGATTCATAAATCATCATGCCCAATTCTATCATCTCGTCACATTGTAACACAACGGACAAAAGACTAGACTCAAATCCATTTTAATTAATCACACTCTATTGTGGATTCATAACTAGGGATGGGCAAATACCCATTGATTATGGGTAACCGCAGTTATCCGCCCATTTAAATTTGACGGTTACGGTTATGGATATAACCGTTTACCCGTGAAATTTAAATGAGCGGTCATGGGTATTACCCGCGGTTATAAACGCGTACTCATTTAACCGTTTATTTTAATATATGTAAAACTAAAAATAATTAATAAATAAATAATGTGTTTCTAACTAATATATATATATGCCTCACTTGAGAAAAAAATATATATAATTGATAGAACGGGCTAATGTTTAATATATGTGATTGAATGTGCTAAAGCATTAAAGTGTTTGACAATTTTGTTTTGGAGTCTTTTAGAGCTTTGACCAATTCAAGATAATGATTACCTTCAACATTTAGAAACATGCTATTATCAGATGATGCCTATATATATATATATATATATATTTATTTATTTATTTATTTAATTGGCCTCAAGTTTTCAATAAATATTTGACCCCAAAATTGGAAATTGATTAAATGGCTTGGATCGATGAACATATGTTTCTAAATAAAAATCCAAATATTTATCAAATTAGCTCATTAGCAGACTAATGCGTACTTACATATATATATATATATATATATATATATATATATGTATACAAGAATATTAATTAACCTACAACCATGTATGATTCTTGTAATAGATTGACCGTCAAATAATTAGGAGACATCGCAAATATTCATAAATAATATTGCCGTTAATATAATACATGTTAAATTTACGTATAACGGTATTTAATAGTTAGAAAAGAGAAATTTATGACAAATTTCTTTTTAATTTTCAAGTTGTTAAAAAAATACGTAGACGGATAAAAAAAAAAAAAGTAAACAGGTACACAGTTATGGGTAAATGGGTATGCGGTTATGGGTATGGGTATACCCATTTATGTAAATATCCAAAGGGTAAAACTGTAGTTACCCGCTCGCCATAACTGTTGCTCATCCTTATTCATAACCAATCATATCCAGTCATGTCATCTCCCATTGTTTAAGCCTATATTATTTAGGTAATTAATTGATGTAATTGTGTGTAAGGATACAATTAACGTCAACCAATAGGATTGTGCCTATTGGAACATAATCTTATAGGAGAGAATCTAAATTCGAGTGAAATATTTCACAACTCTTTGTCAATGAAATATTTGCTCGACTAAAAAGAGTGGTGAAATTATTCTTTGGAACTGACACTACATCATCTTAGCAAATTTGTTCGTAATCACATCGTCTTATCTAGAGCGAATTTGTTTCCTTATATGTGGCTGAATTCATATTTCTTCATTGCATTTTAGATTAGTTTAAAGTAGAATATTACGTGTATTAAGAAACACTTCATCATCATTTTTTAATCCAAAAGGTATTGGGAGAAGAATAATTCAAATCGAGTGGATGAATAAATAATTTTAACAACTAGGGACACATGCAACGCTAACAATCTAACACTTGAGAGACAATATAATTGTAGGAGGATTATTGACATATAAAAACTGATTCGGGGCTATCGGCTATGGGTAGGTAGGAAGCCTGACAGGGCCAGCAAGGTTTTGTGCAGTTTCAGCTTGTTTTCTGAGGGCCACAGACAGACAGCAAGGAAAAACTAAGGTCATGGACCTTCAAATGCACATGCTGCCCCTTGCCTAGAACAAATTATGCCACATTCCCAGACACAGTTCACGGGAAATCATTTCCGCACTCCCTCTTAATCCCATTGCATTCTCCTCTTATTTCTAGCCGAATGATTGAATAATTTGACAGCCAATCAAGGGACATAAACATAATATCCTTCTCAAATGGCTTAGTTTCCATATAGTAATCACAGTTTTACATCAAAATTCACATCTAAAGTGGAATATTCATTCATGGGAAAGGAAAATATAAGAGGTTGTTCTATACAGTATATATTCTATAGGGACAATCAAGGTCTTGATGAACAATTTTCAGGACCATCCAGCTACCGAGGACCGAAATTTTCACAAACTTCAGCCTCTGTCTATATACGCTACCTATTGGCCCTATCACATCCCGGTGCTTGCCAAAACGACACCCAGCATGGCCAAACCCTACTGCAGGATTTTCATTAGACGGCGCACATGATAGTGGACGGCAACTTAGCCATGTCTCAGCATGTGCGCTTCCTCCTCCTGATGATCCAGA
Source organism: Pyrus communis (assembly GCF_041283825.1). NCBI lineage: Eukaryota > Viridiplantae > Streptophyta > Magnoliopsida > Rosales > Rosaceae > Pyrus > Pyrus communis. The sequence continues at coordinate 31,709,891 of NC_142579.1, forward strand.
AATATTTACACGAGTGTGTATGTGAGCTTCAATATTTGTCACTTGATGTTCATGGCAGCTGACATGGCGCGTAGCTCCTTCGCAAATTCTGAGAAAGGTGGCCTAGATTTGGGATCAAATGACCAGCACCTCTCCATTAATGATCTCCACGCTGGATCGCACCAGCTTGGGATTTCAGGTTGGAGACTGCCTTTCATTATACCGGCTGAAACATCATAATAAAATGCTTTAAGCAAGTTCTGATCACCCATAAGAAAGCAATTCAGTTGTCAAACTTCTATTTTTTGCAAAGATTAACTTAATGAATACCTACTATTTCCTCCGAGCGCAGGTCTCCATATGGTTCCTCCCCAGTCAAGAGTTCCCACATCACAATGCCAAATGAGTAGACATCAACCTGCGAAGTCATTTAAAAACAGTAATGTAAGCGACAAAAAGATGTGAAAACTAGAAACATTTGATCATTTAATAATGCTCTTAACCTTTTCTGTCACCAAGTTGTTCTTGCCGCTCAAAAGTTCAGGAGCCATCCATGGTACGGTACCTCGTACTCCACCAGAAACAAGTGTCCTCTGCTTGATCTTTGATAAGCCCAGATCACCATTCTGAATGCATTAAGTTGAAATTTCAAATTAAAAAGTGGAAAAAAAATATTCATAACAAGAATAAAGGTAGAAGAAATTCTAATAAAAACCACAGGATTTTTTTCCCAGGTTGCATACCTTGCACACTGGACGCTGAGGGTCCCTCATATTCAAAAGAAAGTTATGCGATTTCAGATCAAAATGGACAATGTTCTTCTCATGAAGATACTGCAAACCAAAAGCTGCATCCATTGCTATAATCAGCCTCTTTCGACGATCAATAGTCCTGTCAATCAGAAATGCAAAGTTCAGAAAATGATTCTCCTGCATTACAACCTATCCATCACAGGGTCTACGAGTTAATACTGAAGATAGGGAAACAGTCACAGCACTCCAACTTTCAAATCCTTGTATTACCCTGTAAAACTATCTTACCGATCTTTCTTTCGCAAAACTTGTTTCAAGGAGCCATTCACCATGTACTCTGTCAACGTTGCCAAATCCGTCACTGGTCCATCTGACACTACACCATAGAATGCTACAATATTTGGGTGGTGAAGCTGACCTAGTATGTCAGCTTCCTTCCAAAAATCAGCATGCTGAAGAGAAGTAAACACAAAGAGTTAACAGATAGCATGTAGGTATAGCTGCACCAACTATAGTTCAGATAACAAGCCAGAGATGTCCTCTCTCCTCACTTTCTTTCTTTCTACTCCACACAAGCATAAAAACCAGATAACTCTTTATTCGTGAAAAGTGATTTACATAATATTTATGCCGAACAGTGGGAATGAAAAAATTACCAATCGCTCTTGCTTCACTGTGTCTTCAGTAAAGCAACTTGGCTTAATCTTCTTTATAGCAACATCAGACCCCTTCCATTTTCCATAGTAAACAGTTCCATATGTTCCTGAACCGAGTTCTTTCATGAACTCAAGGTCAGAATATTTTATAGTCTGCATAACAAGGTGAAAACAAACATTCAAACCTACATCCATTCACTCTTCGCATGCTTATAAAGCAGAAAATGCAACGTTAAAAAGCTACCTGAAGCTCTTGAGTGGCTAGATGAGAATAAAACGCAGCAAGGTCACTGGAGGTTCCACCAATAACTTTATTGTTGGCCTAAGAAAACAGAATCATAAATCGAAGCTGAGTAAAGTATACTTTAAATGGTAAAGCTACTAGAAACCTATAATAAATGTGTGTGTTTTTTTCCCTTCTCATTTCTTATATTGTGGGAGTAATAAAAGGAGATAAAAGTTTTCAAGTAACTACCTTTTCATCAAAGGTTATAATAGATGAAGGATCCTGTCGAAGCTCCTCATCATGCACATTACCTTTCTCTGTCTTAGCTGAATTCTGGGAGGTAGGGTTATGTGCAACTCTGTTCGATTTATCAACACAATGAACTGGGGTTAATTGTCCTTCATCCATGAGATCTATAGGCTTTGATTGATGTTTTAGCAAGACATCAGAACACACAACACTGCTGGCATGAGAAGAGAGTTGCAGAGCTTCCACTTCTTTGGATGATGACAGTGAAAGGTTATGCAAAGAAACACTCAATGAAGCTGGGCCTCTGCTACATGAGACCTGTATGTCATTAATGCCGTTTTTGAAATTGTGTAAAGCGTCGATGACTGCTTCCCCAGTAGCCAATTTGTTATCACCATCCAATCTAATTTCAATACTACATCCCACATCATTTGGAAAGTCAGAGGTGTTAGCAACCTCATGAGAGTCCAACAGGCGCATCTCCTTCTGAAACTCACAATTTCCGGACATTCCATGAAAATTTTCATGTGAAGTTTGATATGGACCATCACACTTCCCAAAATCAGAACCAGTTAAGAGATCTTCCAGAATGTCCATTGTCTTCACAGATGAAGATGAACTCTCAATGGCATTAGAACTCATGAGAGATTGTTTTCCCACGCCAGTAAATGCACCACAAAAACCTGAATAGGATTTGCTCGGATTATAATTCCTTTGCTGTGAAACTGCAGGGCCACTCCGTTTACTACGTTTCTCATTACCATATAGCACATCGATCAAGTAGTTGTCTTTCGTTGAACAAGAATCCGTCATCCTCACCCTTTCTTTCACTGCATGCTCAGGAAAACCAGAACATTGCCTCCATATACTCGGATGATATACTCTCAGAGACTGCCCTTGCTTTGCAATGTTCAAATTCGGCCTAAGTCCGGGGTAGCATTTCCAAGCTGAAATCCCCTGCTTCATTCGTCGGATCCGCATCTCAGTCATGTTGCTCCTATGATGATTCCGAACATGGTACTGACAACACCGCTGATTTCTAGCATCATTCACACCAAATCTATGGTTACGAATCCCGCTCCTTAAGCCTCCCCACACCATATCACCACTATAAGAAGACTTCACAGGATACGCAGTAGTTCCAGCCAAAGAATCAGCACCAGAATTACAGCTCAATCCGTTCTTCACCAAATCACAATTGGCCTCCAAAGGCATAACGTTTTCTCTGTTCACATAACTAATCCCAGCCATTGCATTGTTTCCAAAATCCTGCTTAACATCACTACAACAACCATTACAACCCGGTAATGGTTTCGCAGGCAGAGCAGTTGCTACCTCCTGACTCGACCTCCCAACCCCATTACACAAAATCCGACCCGACCATGCCGGACAGCACTGCCCAAAACTCTTACCTTCCACCCTCAAACTCCCTACATTATCACAACAATTACTCCCTAATCTGTCATCCAACAAGTCTCTGCCCTGATCACAAGATTCACACTTTTGGGATTCACCCAAAAACCCTATTTCCACATCGTTCTCACTAGTACCAAAACGACGGCGAAAAGCCGATTGCTTTGCAAGCAATTGCTGTTTCAGCACCATTTTTCTCAGCGATTCATCGCCGGACCGTACGCCTCCAAAGTTCTTCACCGCCGCCTTCTTCTCCACCAGAGCTCCGCCGCTCAAATGGCGGCGGTGGGTCCCTACATGTTCGCTCTCTGACTCAAACCCATCACTAAAGTTCACACCTTTCACGCAATTCACATAACCATTGACATTATCACTGCCATTTCTACAACAAACAAAAACCCAGAGCCTTGGGGACTTACCGTACAGCTCGAGCTTGTCGTACTCTTCGATCATGCACCGAACGTCGTCATCTGACGCGATGAGGGCGAGAGGGGCGGCGGAATCGGAGCCGGAGCCGGAACACGGGAGCTGGAACTTGAGAGTGAATGTGGAGTTAATGCTGGGGCAAAGATCCAAAATATTTGATCGGAGCTTCGAGAACCCGATGTTACGGTCCACGGACACAATTCTGGCCTCGCCGCCGACGTAGCGTAGCTTCCCGGTCGGCGGGCGGGGGCGGAATGCGCCGTTGAAGCAGCAGACGAGCTTCAGCTTCTTGGGCTGCTGGCAAGTGGGCCTTCTGCGACGGGAGAGAGGTGGCTCATTCATGGTTGTCATAGAGAGAGAGAGAGAGAGAGAGAGAGAGAGAGAGTGGTCGTTTGGGAGCGTTGAGAAACAGTGTGCGTGATGAGAGTGTTTATACTATATGGGAGTGTAGCGGGAGGATGTCAACTCTTTGCCCCAACAGTTTCTCAAAATTTCCAGGTTGCCACTCTGTTTCCAAATGAATTTTTGTTGCTATTTATTCGTTTCCTGTTTCGATGTACATATCATTTTAGTTCTGTTTTTTTTTTTTTTTTTTTTCAAATGTGATCAACATAGTTAGTTCGTAAATAAAACCTAATTAATTAATAAAAAAACAAACCTAGATTTTTTTAGGAAACTGTTATTGGTACTTTAAAAATTTTATTCTACACTCTACACAAATGTATTTTTTTTTTCTAAATATAAAAAGTTTGAAGTGCCAATAGCAATTTTTTTTTTTTTTTTAATAAAATTGTATTTTGATAGTTAAAGAAATTGTGTGGAAATTAAGTGACTTCTCTCACATTTTTTTTCTCTTTTCTTTCGCTCTTTTTGATTGATGAAAATTGAAAGGTAATATTATATAACTTGTAAATGGCTGGAAATAAATAATAATTACTTGTATAAATTTAAGAAGAACTAGGAAGATAAGGGTACCTTTTTTAGGTTAAAATCTACCTAATATGATTCTTGTGAAATAAGAATGTTCCAATCATAAAACAATAATGTTATTCTTACCATATTTTTATAGCACATTCATATACCATCTCCTTATGTGGCATATGATGTAGACAACCACATTATTTAAATTAATCAGAATTTAAATTAAATTAAAAATCATTTAATAAACCAATAATTTAAAAAATGCTGGAATTAAATGGTGATTGTGGCATACGAGGAGTTTTCTCCTTCCTTCCCCGTTCAATCCTGCTTCTTCTCCCGTTTCTTCTTCCTCGCCACTTCTTTCACACTGTTTTTTTCACCCTAGTTTTTTTCACGTTAGTGTGAACTACCATAATCTCAACTAATTCTCATACGGCAAAGATTCATCGACGTCGACAATCACAATCAGATGTCAGTGCAATTTTCACCAATTCGCTACAAATCTAATCCCAATAGACATGGGATTTCTTCTTAGCCCTCAAAGTGTCGAGCTTTTTGTCTAACAATACGTGTTTAATACTAATCACGTATTGTGTAATTCATTTAACAAAAAGATGGTTTTGTCGTGTATATTTAATTTACTTCCGTGTATATTTAAGTTTGAGTTTAATACATATTTGGTTGTCATTTTGTAGTTAAAATTTCGTTGTTTATATTTTGTAGGTGCATGTGTTGCTATTTTGCTTTGATTGATTGTGAAGGATAGAAAGTATATATGCAGGTTGAGATGAATCATGTAAACACGTAGAAATACGAAGTTATGTTCTTGAATGTAATAGTTTGAGAGTCAAGTTTTCTTTTTCGCTTGACATGTTTCTTTTAAAGAGCAAAATTTATATGTTTATCTTAGTTATAGAAAATTCAAGAAAGATTGAATACACACACACACACACACACACACACACACACACACTATGAACGCATATTTCATTAAATACGCAATCATCAGTTTTTCGTTGAAAAAAAATAAAATAAAATGCATCACTTTCTTGTCATAAATTGAACGTATTAATAAGTTAAACTCATAATTCGAGTTGTTTCATGCCATAAATCAACTCGAACGCCTATGAATAATCAAAAAAAGAAAAAACCAAACCCAATATAGTATGGTATCCTGTGGGATCCTTAACCGTCCAAATTTATATGAGAAACAAACAAATCAACCAAAGATGCTTCACAATTGAATGAGTCCATTTTTGAACCAAGAGGTGGTTACGGTTGATTAGAGGAGCTAACAATTTTAATTGACGAGTGGCATTTTTGTTAATAAGAAGCCATGAAAGGGCATTATTCCATTGATCGGAGGGATTCTCGTAGGATGATGACTTTCCATTTGGCCTGTTGGCGGTTATATTCCAACGAGATAACCTCCTCTTTTCTTTGTCTTCTAGTCCAAGTAGGAAAACCTTCGGAAGATATAATTTAATTCAATTTAATGAATCTGTGCTACATTGCGCCGAGTGCACACGTTTGGTAATTATTGGAACATCAATACTTTTTATAGTCTCAAGGAATTTGCATAGACGAATAAAAAGTAGGAAAATAAATATCATAAGGAATTTGCATAGACGAATAATTTTAAAGGGATTATATTCACACTCTTCTTTCATATTTTTTTAATTTTTTAATATTTTCTACACACCATTAATATTTGATAAAAAAATATTAAAAAATTAAAAAAATGTGGAAAAAGTAATTTAAGATGTGTGAATATAATCTTCTTAATTTTAATAGAGATTATTTGGTTTCTAACGTAAACGTCGTAGCTTTTCAATATTGAATATATATATATATACGAGAGTTATACTTATTGTTAGTTTAAAATAGTTTTTCACGACAATCTTAAAAACTTGATTAATAATTTTAAAATACGTAAAAATGAAGCTTGAGAAGTAAGGAAGAGGCATAAAATCATGAACAAACGGGTTGTGCTTTATGAAAAACAAAAAGAAGCATATACATTTTGCAACCCAGTTCATTTTCTTCGAATCATAATCCTAATCCTAATCGTATTTTTTATTTATTTAGATTCTCAAACGTGGAAGATTGAATATCGACACCGGCGCAAGTTAGCATCTGAGCCGAGGTGTACGTGGGCCACTGATGATTCATTCCGATGACAAGGAGGGAACTAAGGAGAGACTGCCACGTCGAGGAGGGTGCTGGTAGGTGGAAAGAGATCTTCTTCGCCTCTCTTCGTTAAAAGTTCGAGGATTAAATGATCCGGATTCTTGAAATTTAATTTAACGATAAAAAATTATTATAACTTTCAGATCCGAATTTTAAGTATCGTTGGATCAAATTTTAAAAGTTAAAAGCTGGGTTTTTGGTCTGTTTACCCGTTTGGATTCGGCGGCGAACCGGAGGGCTCCGATTGTGGCAGTGGAAGCCAGGTTGAGCGTGAAGAATCCGCCGAGGAGTACGGCGGCGGCTGTGCCAAGGGTGCGGAGTTGCTTCGGAAACATGGGTGGTGGAGTTTCACTCGGGCGATTTGTCGAACAGTTGAAGGGCGTGGAGTCAACTCTGTGAGGCTTAAGGCTAAGGCTCCAGGTGAAATGAGCCGCACCAGAAGGATTTTGTTTTGGTATGGAATGATTCTAACACCGACCCGGCCCACGGAGGGAAGTCCATTGAATTGTTAATGGTGATGGGGACCTCATTACCCTCTTTTGTTTGGATTTCCATTATTATTATTGAGCTAATTACAAATAAACTCCAAGTTTGAGCCCTTTTAAAGAGTATTAAAAAGGCCAAGTTCTTTTATTTTTTTAACGTTACTAACCAAAAGTATTAAATTATTAACAATTTAAACTACTTTTGGATAATTATCTCGATCTTTGTAAGTCATATAAAAAATCAGATACAAAAGTAACTTGAATTATTAAAATATTAACGCTTTATTAGTAGTGGCAGAAAAGTTAAAAAGTTGTGCTTCTTTGAAAGTGATCGGAAAAAAATGTAGTTTGGAATTAGCTCGTTCTTTTTAGTATTTCACATTACTTGTTATATCCATCTATTGGAAAACTTTTATTAAATCCCAAAATTCCCCCTCTTAGACTAATGACGTAAGAGGCTTTCGAGTAAAATCTCGAACATACGCCTTTCAACAAAATAAAATTTAGGTGACACTAAACGCCTTGATCATACGTCATAATGTGAAGATTGTTTGGTATGTGCTATCCATTAATCTCTTATACTTAGATCTATGTTAGGTAGGGACAAAGTATAAACAAGATGCAACCTTGAAACATTTGACTTGTTTTAGAACAAATAATAACGATGATATCAATGCTTAAGATTCATGTTCATAACCTTGGGCAACAAGCATTGAACACTTTCTTGGATTTTGGTTAGGATTAAGGGTCAAAAACACAAAGTTAAATTGCTTGGGCTGTAATCCTGTCATGTCTCCAAGTCCCCAAACATAAGTTTCCAGCATAATTTCACTTCCCAGAAGCCGTACTCCAAAGAATTGCTACCACTCTACCATTTGACTCTCTCTCTCTCTCTCTCTCACATCAGGAAATGTTACCACCTTGTATAAAAACCCTCGTCACAACATAGTCTCTCATCATACAGTTGTTGTCTCTCTTTAATTTGTATAACATGAAAATATGGAGACCATTTCATGTTGTGTTCTGTACTTTCGCCTGCTTCTTTGTGTGTTTATCTCGTGCATCATCAGACACCCTCAGGCATAGACAATACTTGTACAGCAATCAAACCCTGGTTTCTGCCGGCGGAGTGTTTGAGCTAGACTTTTTCAGCTCCCCCTCTGCGCCGAACAGGTACTTGGGAATCTGGTTCAAGAATGAACAGAAACAGCCCCCTTATGGATTCCGATGGAATGGTGGGTTCCTCGGGAGTACTTCTCACCATCCGGAATGATGGGAACATGGTGATCATTGACAGAAGAAACATTTCATATATTGTGAATTACAAAGCACTTGCGTCAGGGAATAACACAACTGCAACGCTTCTTGACTCGGGAAATCTTGTTCTGGTGGAAGGAGGAGACACGTTTTGGCAGAGTTTCAATTACCCGACAGATACTTTTCTTCCTGGAATGAAGTTGGGGTTGTTCAACATAAACACCGGGCAGTTGAGGAAACAGTTTCTTGTGTCCTGGTCAAGCACTTCTGTCCCTGCTCATGGTACTTATGCTCTAGGCATTGATCCAGTGAACAACACTTAGTTCAACGTCTGGCGCAGTGATGCAGTTTACCAACAGATTGGACTTTTGGGATGGCCATGAGTTTAATTTCTTCTACAAAAGCACGTCAGATAATCTCAACGTGAGTTCTAGTTGGCAAACTAATGAGATTTATGTTACTTTTAGCAATAAAAATAGTAGCATGCCTTCATGGTTCGTGTTATCCTCGGATGGGCTGATTTATGAGTTCATGATGATAGGAAATGAGATTAAGAATGTGGATTATTCACGTTGTGATGACACAATGGCAATCAGTTCTACTCATTGTTTGGTGAGGCAATCATCAGCGTGCTCAAAAAGAGAGAGTTTCTCAAATGTCAAAGGAATGCTGCCGAGTTATTTGTTTCCAAGTTGGCCAATTCGGATAGATCCTTATGACTGCGAGATCTTATGCAGGAACAATTGCTCATGTGTTGCATATACATATGATTCTTTGCCAGATGATGGAACTATATGTCAACTTTATTATGGAAATAAAATTGATCTTCAAAAACTGGTCGGGACAGGTAACAGCACCATTTATGTGCGTGGTAACGCCTCTAAATCTGGTAAGCTTTTACAATTACTCAACATTTGATAATTAGAAGAAGAATCAAGAGCGGAACTGTGTATCCTTTATTATTCAAATGCCTTCTAAAGTTTTTTAGATGGTAAGATTTGAACAGCCTCCCGTTCTCTCCCTAAAATTTGGTAGAGAATATTTTCATTTTCTTTCCTCAGATGGGAAGCTGTTGACTTTCATATTTATGGTGATTCCCTTGGTGTTCTTCATGTTGACCTTATTGCTATGGATAAAGTGCAACTCTTTAGGTATGTTAACTGCACTATCGATTGCCCAACACAGTAAATTTTGCCAAATTAATATGTTGAGTAGACTGACTTCTTTGTACCAACAACAGGAATTTATGGATTCCGTAATGGCACGAGAGATAGTATGAGGCTATTATTGTCGCAGTTGAGCTCCGATGATAATGCTAGCTGTCCAAATCTTACAGAACTTGGAAGGCAGAAGGATCATGAGTTGCCACTGCTTAGCTATTCATTCATAGTGACATCCACTAATAATTTCTCTCTTCCAAATAAGCTCGGGCAAGGTCGTTTCGGGCCTGTTTATAAGGTTTGTGTTGCAATTGCGCTGCTTTTTTAACAATAAGGCATATGGTGTGACGGGTTTTGTCGATTTCTCTTTTGTTAAGTTATATTTAATTGGAAGTTTATATGAAAGAAAACCTTTATCTGCTGTTTGTTGCAGGGCAAATTACTACAACATGACATTGCAGTCCTGGACAAGGACCCGTGGAGTTCAAGAACGAGGTGCAGTTAATCTCTAAGCTCCAGCACAGAAACCTTGTGAAGCTTTTGGGTTTTTGCATTCACCGAGAAGAAAAGATACTAACATACGAGTACGTGCCCAATAAAAGCTTGGATTCCTTCATTTTCGATCTGTAAATTCACCTATGCCCCTTCCCTATTCTGCTATTGGTTCTCTCTTGCTGTGGAATTGCAATTCTTGCAGATAAAACAAAGACAAGGTTATTGAATTGGGGACAGCGCATACACATAATCGAAGGGATTGCTCAAGGGCTTCTTTATCTTCACAAGTACTCTAGATTAAGAACTAGAAAATGTGCCCGCGCGTTGCTGCGGGACTTGAATGCATCACTTTGAACTACACGAATAAGATACATTTTACCTAAATGAAGAGAAGGATAGATGAGTGAATGCGGCAGTTGATACGTACTTATTACATCAATTACTATGACTAAATGACATGTCAATTCCATCATTATGCAATAAAAAAACGTAGGGCTAACGAATATGACCAATCATTCTAACATTCTTCCTAGCTTATCCAACCTAGATGATAGAAATGGCTAATTTCGTTGACCAATTAACCGGATTAGCTAACACTTCCTAAAGAGATATTCTTCATGCTTCACATCTCTTAACTGGAGCTGTAATAGAATTCTAGCATAGTATCCCCAATGCTATTGAATTGGATGACGAAAATGCTGAATTTCTAAATAGCTCATCATATACTTGTGATTTGTGAATGAAGATTTTGTATTCATGAATAACGATCAAATGCTTGACAATTATCGTGCTAAGTAATTATCAATCACATATTTAAAATCCAGGCACAAAAGCTTTAGAAAGATAAATAAAAAAACCCATATAACTAAATAGGCTTTGAATATGCTATCAAGGCACATAATTATATACCTAAAAATGGCAACAAACCAGCTTCTTCCTCACACGTAAGCGGCAGGAAGAACGCAAAATTTTATGAGTCAGATCATTCTCTGAACCTGCTAGGACATGTAAGTGGCAACTTGCCTTGGTTCTGACTCAAAATTCTTGTAAGTTATACCGCTGTTCGGTATTATCTAGGTTTAAAATGTGAAAATTATTGCAGGCTTGGAATTTATGGAAATCTGGGCGAGCAGCAGAGTTGATGGATTCAACACTGGCTGATTCAACTTCAATGGAAAGCCTTGTACACTGCATTCAGGTGGGTCTGTTATGTGTCCAAGACAATGCAGAAGATAGGCCAACCATGTCGGATGTTGTTTCAATGTTGAACAATGAAGGGGCAACTTTACCTACCCCTAAGCAGCCTACATATTCGAATTTAACGACAGAGGTTGATAAACCAATAAATCAATTGCCTTCTGTAAATCTATTAACATTTTCTGAAGTAGAAGCACGATAACAGCTTCGAAAGAGAAGGGTAAATCGTTGCTTGTAAACCAAGTATATATGCAGCTGTACAGTTACATGTTCTTGTTCCAACTGTCAATATGAAGCCACCTGAGGTGGTCATTTTCTACTTTTTACTTTCTTCTGGGTTTTATCCTCTACCAAAATGTACTTATTTGTTTTTTCTTTTCTCCATACACATATAAAGAGAGTAAGCCACAATTTTTCAATAAATTTAGCAGCACCCATTGTTTATGTATTCAAATTCCAATTTATACTGTTCATTTTTGAACAGGGTGTCCGCTATTTATACAACAACGGATTGTTAATATGGTGTTGATAAATCATCGATACCATGTAAGTAACAAAACGTACGACTTTTTATCGATACAAAATGTGTCCTATATAGAGTAAAATAGACGTCCATCACAAAGAATTTCTAGTCATGTATAATCAAATTAACAGTGTTTCAACCAACTCATAGCATAACAACAAAATAAATGTAAAAAACATAAGAAGATTAAGGGTAGTTCCGCAGCATATGTATCCATATCGTTCTGGAATTTTTTATCCAATTGCACTGAAATTTATGCTTCTCAACAAATCAACTTTTCTTAAGAAACCCTAGGGTTCATAAACTTCTCCTATATTCATATCATTATTGTGTAAAATCTCGTTGTGGAGTTGTCAGGTTGGCCATGTTTTGCTCAGTCTGTGATCTCTCTACATTATTCAAGGAGTGGAAGTTCACAGTTTAGACAATGACATTGCTGCATGTATCGACCGACTACTCATATTTTCGACCTAAAAGATATGTATCGCTTTTGAGAAAATTTGTCGTTTCTACTTTATAGACGTACTAATCTCGAATTATAATAAAAGACTATTATCTTTTTCTTTAGCATTAGTTTTGCATTTGGGGGTTGGATCAATAAATGAAATGAAATCTCTTCAAACATGATCATTTGAAATGATCACCGAGATTTTGTCCATGATGATATGAAAAAAACCAAACTTTCATGCAATACAAAACACATATAACTAAATTATTTATCAGAAAAATTAATGTCCTCTCTGATACTGTCTTACCAACCTGATTTTGTTGTTTTTGTTTTAATCTCAAAGAAAAGAAAATAATGTTGTTGAAAGCTTTGATTGGTGAGGGGAGAAGAATGTATGGGGCAAGTGATGGAGCATTGAGTCTTCCTATATATATGCTTCTCTGTAACACTGCACTTCTTGCTACGTATGCTGCCTGAAATTGGAACAAGAACACTGCTACCGATAAGATCCTGTGGAGAAAAAGTGCAGAACTGAAAGAAAAAGGCAGAAAAAGGGGATAAAAAATTAGTATTTAAAAAAGTATATGAATTCGGCAGAGGGAAAATTCTCAGAGTTTGTGAAAATTCCAAAATAATTCCATTAAAATTGGCAGAGGGGACAGGATTTGGTTCCATCCTCCTAAATACATTTCATCTATCAAATTCAAACCCATGTCTTCAAATTTTTTCCCCTCATGAATAATATTTGTTGCTTTTTTCATTAAAATCTCTTTGGATTTGTGAACAAAAACAATGAAAAAAAAAGGATCTCAAGCCAACAACTTTGCGAGGGTCAGGGAGAACATTTGTCGTACGCAGCCTTACTTTTACTTTGCAAATAAACTGTTTCCACAACTCAAATAAGTCACAAAGGAGCAAGTTTTCTGTTGCTTCAAGGCTCGCTCTCTGTGAACAAAAGCTATAGTTCAAATTAATTGTGCTTTAGGGTCCCACAAGATCAAACACCATGGGATGGGGTAAGTATCAACACAAAAGTCCAGAATCACACTGATTGGGTGATCTTTGTTGTCTGATCTAAAGCTAAAAGGAGGGACTATGATGTCTTTCAATGGTGGGATTCATGAAAACAAAGATTATATATTAAAGGGAATTTTGAACTAACTTACAAATGAGAATACACACAAGCCTATCAGCAAGCATAACCCTAGTTACCCAACCACTAAGGATTAACTAATATTTTGTGTAAAAAAGTATATTGAAGTACTTCTTACATGATATTGACAACTATGTAATTGAAGTATAGATTGTCTCGGTAACATGAACAACATGCCGATAGTCTATAACGTCTTTATATACTTATCGATATTAGATAGTCAGACATGTCACGTGATTAGACGATCTGACCTAAAATTCTTTACACAAATTACTAAATACAAACCCTAAACTTTTGAATACTAGAAGGCATGTCATGATCAATCATGCATATTCGTTAATCTAAACACCTTTACTCTGTATGTCTCACAAACATAAATAACCAAAATCAACCTAGGCTCCCAAAAGTGGTATTTGGGTTGCACTTGTATTTTCATAAATGCCTCTGGACCAACCCAAAACAGGTCCCCTACAAGCTACATGGGTTCACATGCATGACAACAATATCATAAACATACTAGGGCAGAAGATGTGAAGTGTCACCAGCCAGGTAACCCTAGTATGAGATGGAATTAAATACAGAGGCACGGGTATTTGGTGCACCCACCACATTTCCACTGAGCAGTGGCCTGTCTACTAGTTTACCAAAAGCTCCCTAACTTTTCAAACTAACTACTGTTTTACTGAGCCGAATATCCATTTTTAAGGTGGGCAATTTGACTGTTTGATAGAAGTTGACTGGCTGATAACATACTTAACAGTGGTAAAACACTAACAGTACGACATGTAGTTGAGGATAGGCGTGGGTCGAGAACTTTTATCATTTTTCTTGAAAAACGGTCGAAGCTTTTAACGGGAAAAGAAAGGAGCGACGCTTTTTGACCGCCTGCTTTGGAAAGGCACATTTGTTGAGGCAAAATAACAAAAAGGCCACCCGCTTAACAAATACAAATAGAAAAACACTTAACTTCGAAAACCCTTGTTGTAGCCAAATTAATTAAAGTAGTATTCCGTCACTCAGTATTACGGTCCAATAGAAAGCTTAGAAGTGAGAGGTCTTAAGTTCGAATATCGTGGATAGCGAATTCGATACCAAATTAGGCTACCCATTGTGTGGCTTAACTAAACTCATCATTCTTTTAGTGTAAAAATATCGATTTACTAAAAAAAAAAAATTTAAATAGTATTCTTAAAAAAGCCATAATTCAAGTTCAAATTTACTATACCTAGTCAATTATCATTCAAATAAAATTCATTTAATTCGTACTTAAGGCTTGGTTTTTTTTTTTTGGGTGAAATTTGGCTTGTTTGGGACTCGCTCTAAAAGAGCTAAACATGTTTGATTAAAAACTTTAAAGTATTTATGGGTCATAAAAGCATTATTTAAGATAATTAAATGCTGCATCCATAAAATTAGAAGAAATACTTATGCTTGTAAGTGCTTATGTTAAGAGTGCATATAGGCATAAGCATTTTATGGGAATTAACTTGGCTCCTCAAAGAATGAGGAGTTCTCCTTTAATTCACTACGTGATCGATTTAAGAAATTTTTATGCTTATGATTTGGATTGTTTATATTGTAAAGCACTTTGTAAAGATCATCTATACAAATAATCAATAAAAACAACTTCAAGGGAACTCTTTACATTTCTAATGGTAGTTGTAGGTGTCAAATTATGATTTGATAAAGAAAAAAAGGTATAAGAGCCCATGCAGACATACAGGTAATGTACTGCAAACTGCAGATAGACAGAAGCAAATGAGGTACACACACAACTAGTTGGATTCTAATTACAAATTACAAGCCCTTTGTTTGGCTGGTTTTATAATTTTAATATGACGAAACATGCGTCAACCATTTGTTTTGGAAGTCACTTTTGAAAACAAAGCATAGTGGTTGTGTCAGCTGAGATGAGCATGCCCACCACAACATCAATCTAAAAGCTCTTTATTTGCTGCAGTCTGCAGTCTTCCGTTAGGCAGATTAGGTTTGGTTGGTTGCGATCCGCTGTACGAAATTAAAACCCTAGAAATAGAAATGGTGAGCCAGATTAACTTTCCATGGATTTGCACTATGCATCTCCAAATGTCGATTGAATAATTTAATTTGATACCAAAATAACCATCCTCTTGATCCCCTTTGTATGCATCTTTTGGGAGAGCCCCACATGATTCATCAAAAAGTGAAAACAATGGCATTGTTGTGAAATTTTGTGGAAACATGGGCAACTATATATAAAGATGACTTTCATTAGCTACCTAGAACATTGACTCGGCACTTAAGGTCATCTCTAACCGAATGGTCCAAAGGGTCAGAGGGCCGAAAAATGCTTGAAAACCGTCTCCAACCGAGGGTTAGGCCAGAAGGCTCGTGGGTCCCACGGAATTTGAAAGGGCCAAAGGGCTGGCCCAATCCAGCCAGCCAGCCCCAGGCTGGGCAGAAATGTGAGCATTCCTATCGGATATAACCGACAGGAATATGTATATTCCTATCGGTTATATCTGACAGAAATGTTAGGTTAAGTTTTCAAATGCAACGGCTAGCTGACGTCAGCTAGCCGTTATTTTTGAATTTTTTTTTTTTACAGTTTTATTTATTTATTTTTATTTACAAATTTGTTTTCCTATAACTTCTATTTTTAAATTCTATTTTTTTTCTATAACTTCTATTTTACAAAATTTATTTCATATTTTTTTTTTAATTCTTTTTTTTTTCCCTTATAACTTCTATTTTGCAAAATTTGTTTCATATTTTTTGTAAATTCTATTTTTTTCCTATAACTTCCTAAGCCATTATGCAACATTAAATTAAATTAAGTAACATGAAACAACATTAAATAACATTAACCAACATAAAAATTATACAACTTAAAAAAAACATTTAACAACATTTTAAAAAACATTTAACAACATCAATCTTAAATGCCTACTCCATGCTGACGTCACTTAGCCATTGGATTTGAATTTAAGTTGTAGTTTTTAAATAATAAATTATGTTTGGCCCTATGACCCCTTAGCCCTCGATTGGAGATGGTTTTTTGTGACAAGGTTAAAAGGAGCCCTATGACCCTTTGGCCCATAGAGGCAAATATGACCATGTACTATTCATTAAAATATTAATTTCTTGGAGAGCCAGAGGGCTAAAACGAGCCCTCTGGCAAGTCTTCAGTTGGAGATGGGCCTAAGTTAAAAACTTGAGTAGGGACGTCCAGACTACATTATTCATTGGATTAACTCTTACAAAAACAAGAACACTCTAAATATTATGATTTAACTTGATTTTATGATTGGTCACACTTAATGGGAGAATTGTCCGAATAAAACAATTATCAAGAAGTTTCTCTCCTTAACTTTTAACAAAATTTGGCATGTTTTGTACTGGAATACGATCATTTGGTATGTATGAGTGAATGGAGAGTGAAACATTTAAAATGAGGAATATCAATAATGTCTTTCACGCATACTTTAACACGTAAATTGATTATACTTTGTTATTATAATCCAGTAGTATCATACACTAATTTTTCTTTTATGAGCAAAGTTAGCGCTTTGTAACTTTGTTTGAACATCACATATTTTGAATACGCTAAATAACCTCATCGCCTACTAGTGCCCACAAACCATTTCGTTATAAAAGCCCTGATAAAGCACACATAACGCACTCTCTCTGCTCCTTCACAACAATGGCAGCCATAACAACCAAAGACGATTCGGACTATGACAGCAGCTGCTCATCCATAACGGTTCCAGATTCGAGCCGGAGCTGGATGAGCAACCTGAGCTTCAGCAGCCGCCGCCAGAGCTCGGTCTCCGTTTGCTCCTCCACCACTGAAGCCTCTCTGCTTTCCTCTGCTCACAAGCCCCACAAGGCCAACCAACCTGCATGGGAAGCCATGCGGCGGCTCCGCAGCTCCAAAGGCCGAGTTGGGCTCGACCATTTTCGGCTCCTCCGCCGCCTAGGAAGCGGCGACATTGGAAATGTGTACCTTTGCCAGATAAGAAACCCAGTTGTGGGTTTGCCGCAGTGCTTTTACGCGATGAAAGTGGTTGACAGAGAAGCACTTGCTATAAGAAAGAAGCTGCACAGAGCTGAGATGGAGAAGGAGATTCTGGACATGCTTGATCACCCTTTTTTGCCTACTCTCTACGCTGAGTTTGATGCTTCTCACTACTCATGCTTGGTTATGGAGTTTTGCCCCGGCGGCGACTTGTTCGCTGCCCGTCAACGCCTCCCCGGAAAATGCTTCAGCATCTCATCTGCTAGGTAATTACTTTGTTTAATTAATCTAAGTTAGTAGAAAATATTCTCTTGTCAGATAGTCTGATTATTTTAGTCATAAATGTTCTGCTCGGTAATCAATTAATTTCATGTAATTAAACTTAGCAGGTACTTGATAATTGGATGTGTTATTTCATCAGAAAGTTTGATATATTATGTTACGTTCTGTTTTATTAGCCTTGCTTTATTTTGTGGAAGTGGAATAAAAAATTGAACTAATTACAATTTTTGGGCTGAATTAATCGCAGGTTTTACGCGGCGGAGACACTGTTAGCTCTAGAGTATCTGCACATGATGGGGATTGTTTACAGAGACTTGAAGCCTGAAAATGTACTGGTTAGAGAGGATGGACACATCATGCTCTCAGATTTTGATCTCTCCCTCAAATGTGACGTGGTTCCAAAATTGCTAAGGCGAAAATCGGAGCTAGAATCGGACCAGAAGAGCGCAAAGAGTTCATCAATGTCGTATTGTGCTGCCGCGCCCATGCAGCCTGTGCTCTCTTGCTTCTCTGCCTCTCACAAGAAAAAGAAGGGCACAGTCACAACTATAACAGAACAAGTTGGTGCTGATAATGATGTTAATCATGATTATGATGATGATTATAAAGAGCTGAACCCGGAAATGGTGGCCGAACCAATCCACGCCCGCTCCAAGTCATTCGTGGGGACCCACGAGTACTTGGCGCCTGAGGTGATCTCAGGGCAAGGCCATGGAAGCGCGGTGGACTGGTGGACATTCGGAGTGTTTTTGTATGAAATGTTGTACGGGCGGACGCCTTTCAAAGGAGAAAACAATGAGAAAACCCTAATCAACATTCTTAAGCAGCCATTAAGGTTTCCAAGAGTTGTGGTCAGCAGCAGCAAAGAGCTTGAGGAAATGGTCAGAGTTCAAGACTTGATTAGCAAGCTACTGGTGAAGAATCCCAAGAAGAGAATTGGGAGCTTAAAGGGATCTGTGGAGATCAAAAGGCATCATTTCTTTAAGGGTGTGAATTGGGCTTTGATTAGGTCAGTTAGGCCCCCTCATGTCCCTAATAGTGATTTGCATAATAAGAATAGGAATAATCGAGTTAATTACTTGCCTAAGTTAAGCAAAAAGGAGAGGGATGAACCATTTCAGATCCCTCATCATGTTGATTATTTCTAATTTTATTGCTTAGGTTAATGTTGTACATAGGTAAAACAGAAAGCATATTTATTTTCATGCTTGACACCAAAGAAACTAAGAATTTTCCTTTGATTTTCCTTTGTTTTTCCTACTAATATATGAGAATCGTGATTTAGATGATGTACAACAAATTAGTCACTCTGTTTCAGGTCCAGATCTTATTACTAAACTGAGAAAATACTTACACGCATAGTAGTGTACATAATTAAATTAAAGAGAGCAGTGATATTCATACCATATTTTTGTATCATATTTTCATACCACCTTAGGTGACATTTGATGTAGACAGCCACATCATTTGAATTAATCAAAATTTTAAATGTAATTCATTATTTAATAAACTAATAATTAAGAAAAACTAATTAATTAAATGATGATTGTGGTATACGAGAAGTCTTTCTCCTTTCTTTCATTTTGCAAATTTTTCAAATAATATGACTGTCCACATCAGATACTACCGAAAATGATATAAAAATATGTTATAAATAGCATTACTCAATTGAATATCGTCACAACCACGTCCAAATAGTTTTGAGTCTCTCTCATTCGCATAAAATACAAATAAATGAATGTGCAAGTAGAGGTGTAAAGTAGAGGATCCCATAATTGTCCCAATGTTATTTTCATGAGCAGTCTATGAAGACATGTGAGGACAATAATTACTCTTTGTCAATGATGGAAAAAATTATAATAAAAAAGAAAAATTAAATCATGTTTTTGCTTTTTTACTTTTTTACAAAATTCATCTACTTTCTGCATATGGGCACTTTCATATCCACGCATTCACATGCTGTTTTTCACCGAGAAGGAAACTAACAAAAGCATCATGCTTCCTTCCCTTCTTTTTGTTCTTCTGATATTTCTGGTCACGTAAAGTGCTGGCTTCTTTTTCCTCTTCCCCATATCCATCCAAGCACTTTTTAAGGAGGATTATCAATAAATTAACTAAAAGAATGTACGATTAGAGAGCAGTCCTAAAGCATCTACCTACCAATCAGTTGAATCCATATGATTAGCATTATTGTTGTATGGAACATTTCAATCCTTACATGTTCACCGAACAGAGTTTAGAGTATCAGTCCAATTTATGGAAAATAGTTAAGTTCAAAGCGAACAATTAAAATGATTCTTAAGACATATCAGCCCAGATTTGGATTTAATGAACATCTAAATGGATTCCTGAGACAAATCAATTAGGAATTTGTTTTAATCTAGTCATTTATGTCCAGACAATTTTCCCAGCACATAGGAAGGACATCCCTACGTTGGTTGAGTGCATCACTTGTCATGTAATACTATGTAGCTAATTGGTGCAACCTGATTACTCGTACGTATATCAGTCTGTAAGATGTGATTGTGCATAATATGTATAAAGATTTTGAGAGGGAAACTGCATGCCTCTTAAGTCAACGGTTTGTGCATGAAGGGTCAATAGAGGGGTTGCCATTTTGTCTATACCATTGATGGAAATCCAGACTGATCACAGGGGTTGATCGTGCGGTCTTCATCACTACTTTTTGCAGCAGCACGCGCAGGAAAGAGACAGGGCTGGCTATATGGCCTGGCTAACCTCTCTCTCTCTCATGGATTCCAGTATGCTTCGGCGTATCTTAAGTTGATACACTGGAATTTTATTCGCTAAAGTTTAGAGTTTAAGATATTCTTAGCATCCCGGTGTTAGAATATCCCAAAGCATATATAGTAAAACTTTTTTTTCTTTTGAGCTACAAAGCATACTAGAATTTTCGCCCTCTTTCGTTCTTTCTTTAAAATTAGGTCTAAAGCCTGGTGTTCATTGTATGTAATATATGTGCATGGGCCTTGCTTGCTATCGGTTTCACCAAACAAGTGAGCGAAACAGCTAGGAATTGCAATGATGCTCTTGAACTCATATCATTTGAATCCGCTTGGCCTAATTAAACTGGGTATATATGAAAACCAAGGAAATGAGGACTGTATAGTACATATCATGGCCAAAATAATAAAATATTTGAGAACAATAATTGGCTACTTAAAGATGAAAATGAACTCCTACTTAAAATTTCTCAAAATTGTTCGTTGTCAATTTATAAAACTTTGTGTTTATAATCAGAACCGTTCAAATTATAAATTACCCTATAAAGATCGTCTCTACAAAAAATCAATTAAAAATAAGGTTATTTAACCATCAAACTGTTTGAAAACAAATGAACGGTATTGGTAAAAGCATTACGAACCGTCTATGTATTTGCTACAATAGATTGACTAAATGCTCTTAGTTTTAATTTATTTTTTGCATAGATAATCCTTACAGTGTGATTCATAGTATAAATAGTTCTAATCATAAACACAAAGATCTGTGATTAAAACACTAAGATTTTTTAGTATGAGCTCTTACTCATCTTTAAGTAGCCAAGTATTGTTTAATATTCGGTAGACTTTATACATAATCACCGCTATGGCGATGCTATGTGGTTTAGAAATTTAGAAATTTTGAGTTTGACTGTCGCGTGGCATTAATATTAATAATCCAAACAGTATCATACTAAAAAATTACTCTCAGTAATTGCTTGTACAAGTTATAATTAAATTCATAATTATGTGATTTGCAAAAGAAAATTAAAAATAGTTAATATATATGTAGTGTATTGCATTTTAAATTATACTAGCCAATCAAATTTCCTTTGGCCAAAACATGTTTGTGGTGATTAGACAAGCCGCCTTTTCTCATGGCTTTCAGAAATGATATAAGAATTCGACCAACAGAGCGTTGCTTATCATTCTCTTTATTGACAACGACGTACAGTTTGTAGCAAAATCCTTGTTTTTCATGTATTGGTTGTTTATAATTATAGCAATAATGCTCGATTGCTTTAGCATTAAGAAAGAATTAATTAGTTACGATGCGGGACCAAATTATTTGTTAAGTGTAATCAACTACACAAAAGTTGCATAATTTCAGTTCAGGAATGTGAATGATAGTATTTTGTTTTAAATTTTTTATTATGTTTTTCTTTCTTATGAAATTATTGACTGCTCTTCAGCATCAACAGATTATCAGATGCCATAATCACGAATTTATCCATTTAATCCTTCAATTTTGACAACCATAATGACAATCAGATTTGTTGTCGCCAGAAACTGGGAGTCAACAAAAGGACCTCTAAGGCTTGGTGGTCCAGGTCTTAGGTCCAAGTTTGAGGTGTAGAGTGAGGCTAGAATTGGATTCTATAACCTTAATACAAGACCACCCCTCACAGGTGCCCCAAGGTTTGAATTGACGAATGTCTCCCAATGATCTTTCACTAAGTGGAAGTAACACTCCAATCTACAAAGTACAGTGAATTAAAAAGTATACGATCTTTCTCATGATTCTCTAACTTCAAAATATGATATTAAAATGTAACATTATATACCTTAAACTTATTCATGGATGAGAAGAATGAAAATTGAATGAATTGAAATGGTTGATCCGTCATCTATTCATGGAAAGCAAACCTTGTTTTGTTTACTAAAAGACAACTAAGGCAATCATTATGTAACATAAAAGCTTAAACGGTTATAGGTAAATAATCACGATTACTTGTCCGTCATAATCGTTATCCCTTTCCTGTCTTAATGGTAGCAACCCATTTTACTCAACTGTTTCATAGCCTTTGGCTAAGTACCGGTCATTTGAATCTCACCCAATTCCTATGAAATATTGCAATATGCATATGGAAGTTAGTCAGGAAACTTTTCGAAAGAAAAGTCACTGCCTTTGCATATCATATAACTTTTCACTGCAATTCACTCGGAACTGCCAATTTCCATTCAAAATAGATTAAACATTATTTTTTCCTAACATATTTTACACAGTACCATCACACATAAATTGATAAGCAAATTTTATAAACTAATTAGCCATGTTAGGCTAACATTATTACTTTGATTAGTCGAACGTACCTTGTCTTCGGTCAACACATCCCAAATTTTTTTTTTTGGGGTCCGTACAAGTTTAGTCATCATCTAGTCTCATTTCGCAATCATGATACCAATATTCTAAAATTTAAATTTCGATAACATGCTAGATTTTTCATGTTCATAGGGTACTATTTTGGGGAAGACAAATACACTGAATAAACAAATACAAATGGGAGCTACCTTAGCTCGCTAGCTTTAGGTATATTTGTGAAGTGACTTGTCAGTCGACATGGCACTTTGGGCATATTACAAACAAAAATATCAACCTTAGTCGACCGAGAATTGGAACTAAGAATCAAATGAATGAAATAATCTTTTTTATCTTTTACTTCACCAACCTTTGGTCACTTGATTAACGCTTGAAGTCTTAAAACAGAAAAGTGTTACAATTATCTCTCTTTTAATAATCGATCATTTAACGAGAAAGATATCAGTGTAAATGTGATAAAGAGGTCTTCCTCGTGACACATTTTTATTGTTGTATTTGAGCATTATGTGGTCAAGGAGATAAATAATTCAATTAACACTACAAGTATTACTAAATTACTATTCTTAGACGTATGCATTGATGCACAGTAGAATCTCTCAGACTTGTGACGGTGCAAAGACAGACAACACATGAAACCAAACACCGGCGACCCACTCAACGGAAAACCATGAACTGGGAAAGAGAACCCCTATCCAGGATTTTGGATGCTATCTGCAACAGTAGATCACTTGGTGATCTCAACCCTTGCTTTTAGGACACCTGTCTCAATCTCATCAACTGTTGAGGTGCGTATGGAACGGAAGCACATGGGCAAACCCATGGTATTGCGGCAGCTTTGTCTCAAACCAGTTGCAGTTTCCACTCCCAACTCAACAGAAAATGACTTTAATAAAAGTGGAATATAGTACCTAAATAAAATAATATGCAAAAGTTTGAAAATAAGTCAGATTGTTTGATTCGTGGGTCACTTTAGTAACATCAATGGATAATATCAGCAGTGTGGATCTCAAAACCCGTTCACCTGGAGAGATAATTTAATAGGGTAATACTAAAGTGACTTTTTTAGAAGTGAGACTTTCAATACACTTCCTATCACCTCATTTTTAGTATAATTTCTGTATCAACATTATAAAAAACTATGTAAAAATATTATGTGACGGAAAGTTCAAGAAAAATCTTATTTTTAAAAAATCTCTTTAACATTTCTTATTTTAATACAATTAAAATTTAATTACAGTACTACCTAATAAACATTTGTCATGTGTTTTAAAAATTATATTATCTGTCAAATAAATAATTATAAAGAAATAAATTGATGACACCAGAAAATCCCTCTATATTTTATTTACATTGGTACCCTCAAGGCCTCAACCATCACTTGGTTTACCCAATATCCCAGACAAAACCATGGGCACTTGGAGGATAAAAAGCCTGAACTGACCAACCAACAACCAAAGGTGAAACCGAAAACAAGTGCCTCGGACCCCAGAATTCAGTGAAACCACTCACTCACTCACGACATCTGTGCTTCCTAAACCTTATAAATATCTACCCAAATCCCACATTTCAATTCATCCAAAGAGTTTCAAAAACCTTCTTCATTCACTTCTTCAAATACCTATTTTTTACAACTAGTTAATCTCCTACAATGGCAAAAAATATGGCCCAGTCTCCCTTTGAAAATACCTCAATTGACCAACTGGCCATGGCTAAGCGCTATTCTCGTGGTATGCTCGTGCTTCTTTTTTCTGTGGCTCCGCTCTAGTTGTATATTTGTCTTGCAACCGATTATAAATTTCTTTTATTTTATTCCTCTCTCTTATCATGTAACAAGCATTTTCCGAAAAAAAGCTTTGTCCCTTTGACTAACTTAATTTATATATGCATTATATTAATTAATTACTGGTTTTTTCTATTTATTAATTATTGGCTATATTTTATATTATGATGGTTACTGAATTTGTCATGTGGTGATTCATGATGTTAAGCATCATGGGATTTCGGATTCCCATGAATTGCAGCATCTAAAGCTCTTTACCATGAGTCTCTCTAAAAAGCATATATATTTGCAGACTGAAATCTGATATGCTAATAATGTGATTAAGATTTTGTATTGTTCCATGTAAATGGCTTTTCTTCAGAAAATGGATCAAGTATAAGGTATCTTTTTTCAGTGGGGGACCACACTCAGCCATATATATCCCAAGATTTTCATTTATATAAATTAATTTTCTTCTCTTTTTAAGTAATTCACTTTTACAATTTCTTCTGGAAGTGTAATTATTTTTCTTTTCTAATCGGATCATCAGAGGGTGTAAAAGCAGGAGCTAAGGCAGCTGTTGTTGCCACCATTGCCACTGCCATTCCAACTGTAAGTTTTCGATCTCATCATATTTCAGGCTCTATAAATTACTAGCTACTGTTTTCAGGGTTTACATCTAATTTTATATATGCTTAATATATGCAGATGGCTAGTGTGAGGATGCTACCTTGGGCAAGAGCCAATCTCAATCCCACTGCTCAGGCCCTCATAATCTCCACAGGTTTTCTTTAATCCTTGCCCTAATTATGTATATCACAATCTTCTTAAAACTTATTAATTACAGCATAATTATCATTGTAATTGAGGGAAAATAATGTTAATTTGATGGCATGCAGTGGCTGGAATGGCATATTTCATCGTGGCTGACAAGACTATTTTGGCAACTGCAAGAAGGAACTCATTCAATCAAGTGGCTCACCATGGAGCAAGAATTAATCACTAATAACTAGCTAGGGTTTATGCTCTTGTTGCTACATGGTGTGAACCTAATCATCTTTAAATATATAAATAAATAGAGATGGGTTTCAATCTAATAGCTCTAGAGTGTTTATGTACTAAATTTTCAGCATTAATTTATGAACGCAAATTTTATAAAGCTTTTGAGAGGGTACTGTAAGTAAGCCTCCAAATCAACGTACGGTATGTGCTTGAAGACGTCAATGGAGGCCTAATTGATGTGGAGATCACTACATTTTAGCTGTACGAGCACAAGGAGCTTCTATTCTTCTTCACTCGTATGCAAGAAAGTGAGAGTATTAGCTATATGGCTAGGATACCCAATCCGGTTTAGAGCCTCTCAAGGGGTTGTATTGTTTATGTATGACTTTCTTCAGGTTTCACCATATGAGAAGTTACAATATATACTCAAGAATTTCATGTCATGGTCATCGATCTGATTGCTTTTTGAGCTTCATAGTGTTTGTTTAAGTTCCATGCAAATCTTTGACACAACGATTTATATCTGCTCAGGCCTGATTAACTGGATATATTTGAAAGCAAGGGGCCAGTTTGAAAACTTCAAGCTGATTTGTATACCAATGAACAAATATATAGTAAACTAAATTCAAAATTGTCATTAAAAAATAAATTAAAAAATATAAATGAATTATATAATTATGTTAATTGCAACCGTGATGCCAAGACGATATATATTTAAAAGTTACGAGAACGCTGAACAGCTATTGCTTCCATATTTTCATGTTCATAGGCTACTATTTTGGGAGAAAAAGGAGGGGGGCTGGGGGGAATCAGAAATATTGAATTGACAAATACAAATTGAGCTACAGAAACTCTTAGTCGACATGGACCACATAGTACATTGTCCATATTAATCAAACAGAGGATCTCTTTATTGACAAAACGGGAAAAAAAAAAAAAAAAGGAATCTTTTTACCTTTAATTACTTTACCCATTGACTACTAAGTTAATGCTTCGGAATGACCAAGGGCTACATCTTTCATGTCACGGGTGCAATGCAATGTATGTCTATCTTTTTCTTAAGCAATTGACTCTGTGAGAGAAAAAAAAAAAGACTTGGATTTATTTGTGTGTGAATAACCTTTTTATTTGAATATAAAAGATATGTTAAAATTGTATGTGGGTGAGGTTTAAAAAAAAAAAAAGGAAATTTGGTTTGTACAAAATTACAATATTGTCCATAATTTTATTTTGTAATAAAAAACTGAAATTTCTTTTTATTGTTAAAGACGGTTGTTAATAAGCAGTTTATATTTTATTTTATTGTGTTGGCCATTGAGTTTGATGAGGTTTGATTGAGTTGATAGATTTTCCAAGCTACTGGCTCTGCCTCATTTCAATAAGGTAAGATGAAAGTTGAATGCGCTACCCCACAGTAGCTACTGTGCACTGCCTTGTGGCGGTGCAAAGACAAACAACCTATGAGACCACTGGCCCCCCACTCAAGGAAAAATCCTGCAACTCGTGAAAGGAGAGCAACACCCGTCCAACGTTTTGAATGCTAGTCTGCAACACAAGATCACTTGATGATCTCAGCCTTTGCTTTTAGGATACTTGTCCTAATCCCTTGAACAGTTGATGCGCATGGAACCAAAGCACTCCTGAGCCCACCCATGGTTTTGGCAGCTTTGTCCAAACTAGTAGCAGTTTCCGCTCCCAGCTTTAGTTGTAATTAAAATGACATTACGTTCTTGTCTAGACGTTAACAAAAATAAATTTTTCATTTTGTACTTTATTAGATCAATTAGAATAAGTTGAAACTTGAAACTTGTCACATCTCGATCCAGGTACAGAACCTGAAGTCAGTGAACTCGTGCGAGAGCAATCCTATGATAGGTGACCCACTGAGAAGTTCTCGTGTGAGTTCCCAGAAAACCTCGTGCTAGGTAGAGATGTGAATATACATATAAAGCTTACAAGATCCACTCCCCTAGACGATGTGGGATGTAACAATCCACCCCCCTTAGGGGCCCGATGTCCTTGTCGGCACACATTCGGCCATGGATTGGCTCTGATACCAAATTGTCACATCTCACCCGGGATGTGGTGGGGGCGCATGCCAGGATGTGACAATTTGGTATCAGAACCAATTCATGGCAGGATGTGTGCCGACAAGGACATCGGGCCCCCAGTAGATTGTTACATCCCACATCGCCTAGGGGAGTGGATCCTGTAAGCCTTATATGTATATTCTTATCTCTACCTAGCATGAGGTCTTTTGGGAGCTCACTGGCTTCGGGTTTCGTAGGAACTCCGAAGTTAAGCGAGTTCGCGCGAGAGCAATCCCATGATGGGTGACCCATTGAGAAGTTATGTGTGAGTTCCCATAAACAAAACCGTGAGGGCATGGTCGGGGCCCAAAGCGGACAATATCATACTACGGTGAAGTCGAGCCCATGATGTAGTGGGGGCCTAGGGCGGGATATGACAAAACTAATTGTATATCACTAGTAAAAAAAATAGCTTGCGCGATGAGGTTTTGCGTGACAAAAAAAATTTCGTCGCATAAGTGGCACTTGCGCGATGAAAACATAGATCGGTCGCACAAAAATGGTAGGATACAAAAAAAAAAAAAAAAAAAAAATATGCGATGAAAATATTTGTCGCGCAAGGAAAAGAGGGAAAAAAAAAAATTTGCCGCCAAATGTTTGCACGACGAATATTTCCACATATTCGTCGTGCAAAGTTTCACTGAAAACAGTCAAATGCCCTTTAAACGCTCCCATTTAATGCGCATTTATAACACATTTTGCTCAACCAAGAGGTTCGTCGCACAAAGTGTTACGGGTTCTATATAAACAAAATTTGAGAACCCTAGTTTTCAGAGGTTTTGTTTCAAAGGCGATGACCGATTCGGTTCCTGATTCAATGAAACGTTGCGAGGGAGAAGGCTTTCGCAAAGGGAAAGGTAAAAAAGAAAATTATTGTTGAATTAGTTGTCTTATATTTGATATGGTAGAATTTTTTTTTTTTTAATAGTTTATTACTTTTAAAATTTTGTGGTAGAAAAAAAATGAGGAAAGCAATGTTGCGAATAGAGAGGTACCATCGTAAGCGATTGCCCTCCTTTGAAGACAAAAGTAGGGCTGATGCGTACACCGAACTTAGGTTTGATATTGGGGGTTTGGTGCGGAACCAATGTTCTACCAAGTTTAAGTCTTGGAAAATGGTGCCTAAGGAGTTGAAGAAGTCCATGGTGGGAGGAGTTATCGGTAAGTTTGTATTAAAGAATGTATAATTATTTTTTGTTTAAAAGCAGTATTTTTTCAATTACTAATTTATTTTTATTGGCATTAATACAAGTTCTTTAGGATGTTAATGAAACCGATGAGAAGCAATGGAAGTATCTGGATGACCTTTTCAAGATGCATTTTTGGCAGTGGAAGTTCAATGTGCAGCGGGCTACGGAGCGTGGGGGAGTTCCCGATGCCATTGCTGATGCCCCGGAGGAGGAGGATTGAAGTTTATTTGTTTTTATTTTTATTTTTATGAAATAAGATATATTTGGACGTTATGTTTGACTTTATTTAATAAATTTATGTTATATGGATGACTATTAATATTTACATTAGTTATAAAATGTATTTGGGTTAATAAATTAGTTTTATTAATTATTGTGGTAATGTTTAATTAGGTTTGAGTTGTTTATTTAGATTAAAATAAAATTTTACCTTAGTTAAAAAGAAAACGGAAAAAAATGAATTTTTTTTTAAATATGCATGTTGCGCAACCAACAGAGTATTCATCACACAACTTGTTTACATTAACTAGTTATAAAGAAAACGAAAAAAAATAAAAAAATTAATTTAGACTTGTGCAACGAATATATATGTTCGTCGCGCAAATGTACTTTGTGCGACGAACACTATATTCGTCGCGCAAAATGATTTGTGCAAAAGAAATCTTTATAATGTGACTTCAGCTGCAGAGGAAAAAACTGCAGTAAAACTACAAAGTCCCCCTCTGCACCTCCTCGCCCTTCATTTTTCTTCAATATGGCATCTGTCACTTCCATTTTCTCTCAATTTCATCATCTAATACTCACTCCATTTTCTTCTCTAGGTTGATCAAGCTATCTCGGTATGTCTAGTAAGCCTTTTTTTTAGGGTAAAAGTATTAATGTCGATTCATACTAACGCCATGAAATTCGTTATCTATAGGGATATTGTGTGTGATTAGCGATTGGTGGAGAACGATTTGGAAGGTATTTTCTTCATTTTATTTTTTAAAACATATAAATTAATTAAATTATGTTGAAATTATGTTTTTATGTTTATATTATGTTGTGAAATTATATTTATATTATGTTGTTAAATTTGTATGTGACTTAGAAATACGTGTTGTGGTGTACGGAGTTAATTGTAATTAGGTTCATACTTTTTTTTTTTATAGTAAAACTTAGTTTCCCATTCGAGGATTAGTTGGATTTCGCGTATGGATGCGAAAGCATGATTGCAGTCCAATTGATTCTTGAATTGTCCCATTATTGGGACAGTTTGGGAATGCACAGTTATGACGCGTAGTTTATGGTTCAAGGATTAGGTTTCGGTCATGAGAATTTCGGTGTCATCTCTGCACATTATTCAGGTGGCACATAGATATTTCATATCTACGTCATCCATCTGAAGAACTGTACAGAGATGCGGTTAAAATTTTTCCACGTCGAAATATAATCTGATGTAACCGTAAATTACGTGACATAACTTTGCATTCCCAAATGGGATAAGGCCCTTAACGGAGGCATAAGGTGACAGTATTATGATGAAGTTGTTGTGATTGTTGTGCTGTTATTGTGGTTGCAGGAATTTTGGACATAACTTGGATACAGAACCCGAACAGATACGCGAACGAATACTTGGATGGAATTGAGAATTTTATTGACTTTGCACGTACATACAACTCGGGTGCAACTAGAATTCGGAGTCCTTATAGGAGGTGTAACTACACGTTAAGGGACATAATTGAAAATGTTCGATTTCATTTGGTAATGAATGAAATGGTAGAGACCCATAATACTTGGAACCATCATAGGGAACAATTAGACAATGTTTCATCTTCAAACGCCACAAAAGTGGGCAATGTTGAACCTAATATGGATCCCAATGAACAAGTCATGGATATTTTAAATGATTCTTTTCCATTTGCATCAACAAACACCAATCAGGAAGGGGAAGATGACGTGCCTACACCAATAGACAGTGCAAAATTTGAACAATATGAAAAACTATTGAAAAATGCCAACCAAGAGTTATACCCGGGATGATAGGACTTTTCGGTTTTCACAGCCATTATGGAACTAATGCACGGAAAAATGAAGTATCATATGTCAAACCAGTGTTTCGATTACTTTCTGGGACTTTTCAAGAGAATGTTACCAAAGGACAATTGTTTGCCGAAAGACCATAGAAACGCGCAAAAGGTGTTGAATGGTCTCATATTGGGTTATGAAAAAATTCACGCTTGCAAAAATTATTGTATTTTATTCTATAAAGATAATAAAGCATTGGATAAATGCCCTGTATGTAATGAGTCAAGGTTCAAAATGACACCTTAGTATAGAACTACTAAGATCCCACAAAAAGTCATATGTTATCTGCCTTTGAAACCTGGGTTGCAGCGATTGTATATGTCGACGTATATTGCCACCGACATGAGATGACATAAGGAAAAACGAGTAGATGACGATGTGATAAGGCATCTTGCAGATGGGGAGGCATGGAAAAATTCGATCGAACGTTCCCCGAGTTTGCTGCTAATCCCCAGAATGTTAGATTGGGACCTGCCAATGACGGATTCAATCCGTTCAGGGTTCTAAACCAACACCACGTCACTTGGCTGCTTTTCGTATTTCCATAAAATTTGCCGCTTTAGATATGCATGAAAAAAGAATATATGATGATGACTTTTTTGATAATTAAGGACCCTGGTAAGTCAATCAATGTTTACTTAAAGTCGTTGGTTGATGAGCTAAAGGATTTATGGATAAACAGTGTGCGCACATACGATAAGTGTACTGGGAATATGGTCACTTTGCGGGTAGCAATTATGTGGATTGTGAACAATTTTTCCACATATGCAATGGTTTTTCGGTGGAGCACTAGGGTTATATGGCATGCCCTGTATGCAAGGATGATGTAACATCTGGTTTACACGCTGGAAAAGTTTGTTACCTTGGTTATCGGCAAGGTCTAAAATATCGATGATATCGGAAATATCGGTAGTCCAAAAACACGGAAATTTTGATGAAAATATTGGGATATTATCAATATCGATAAAAATTGAATAAAAACCACGGAAATTGTAAGAAAAACTTGGAAATTTTTATTGAAACTTTGCAGGATGTTTATTTAGTCAATTATCTATTAGTTTATCACAAAAAATTGGAAGGAAATGCATTGCATGATGGATTTAACTGATTTAAGTTGATTATATAGCAAGTTGGCAAACATTGTGAGTATAGAAAATATGTAGTGTTTAATGAAAGAAATTTATACTAGATAAGAAATTTATCCAAGTAATTAATGAAAGAAATTTATTCGAGCTGGCAAACATAAGTGATATGGTGGTCAAGGTGTTGAAGGAGTAAAATGGGAAGGGTTCAAATCCCCTTTAGCTTGCAAGTCTTGTAGACATCTTAACGACCATATAAATATCATAGGCTGAATATGTAATTATAAACACATATGTAGCGAGTTGGATAAGGCCCAGGTGCGTGGTTGACAAAGGGAGGGGTTCAAATCCCTCTATGCGCAAGATTGAGACTTTTCAGCATTTTTCAAGTATTTTTGGGTTTCATCTCGCGATCGCGATATATTGCCCAAATATATGCATTAAAATGCTGAAAATATCGTCTCCGATAATATTGATATATTGACGATAATTAAGTGGATAAGTGTGAAAACATCGCTTAACCGTTTGGATTTTGCTTCATTTAGGAAAACAATGAGTAGGACCAGACCTTCTACACATATGAACTAGACGCACAAGTCTACGTTTTTTGAGCTTCCGTATTGGTCGAAACTAAAATTGAGACACAACCTCGACGTTATGCATGTTGAGAAAAATGTATTTGACACATTGGCGGACACCATTCTAGATATCGAGGGCAAGACAAAGGAGACGATCAAAGTTCGTCTTGATTTGGAACGAACGAGAATAAATAGGGTTTATGCAACGGGGATAAGCTATAAGGGATCCCTAGAATGTTGGATTGGGACTTGCCACTGACGGATTTCATCACGACGAAGTTTTCATTGCTTTGACGTTTGTGCAACGGGGATAAGCTTTGTGCGACCAATTTGTGTTCGTCGCGTTAAACATTAAATGTAATAGTGTATATATCTCATTTTGTTTATTTTTCTCATTACGTGACTAAGTTACGTTACAAAAGAGGTTGACACAATATAATACAACTAGTATTAGCTAAGATACTTTCCCTTTTGACCAACTTGATTTATATGCATTTTCTTAATTAATAATTGGTTATAAGTTATATTATATATATAGTTAAGCATCATGAGATTTGGGATTCCTATGAATTGTTAGTTAAACTCTTACCATGAGCCTCTGAAAAAAGCATTTGTTGGAGACTGAATCTGCTATGCTAATTATGTGATTAAGATTTCTTTTTTATTGCCATCTTGCTCTTGCTGCCATATATTGCACACCAAGCACTGTTTTACTGGGGGACCACAGAGATAGTAATATATTCCAATATTTTTATGTATTTGTAATTATTTTGTTTTTTATTTTCAAGTAATTTGTCTTAAGAAATTCTTCTAGGAGTGTAATTCTTTTATTTTCTTAATTGACAGCCATTGTTGCTACCATCGCCTATGCCATTCCAACTGTAAGTTTTTGGATATCATTTATACAAAAAATTAATAATTATCAAGAAAATTGGACAATCGTTGAACTGAATCTAAGGGCACCGAGTGCCCAAGCATATTACAACCGCTCGTAGAAACTACTTATATGGGATTTACATCTAATTTTCTATAATTATATATATGTCGCTGGTTAGTGTGAGGATGCTGCCTTGGGCAAGAGCCAATCTCAATCCCACTGCTCAGGCCCTCATAATCTCCACAGGTTTTCTTTAATCCTTGCCCTAATTCCCCACCATAATCTCCTTCAAAAGCTATTAATTTCTGCCTTACTTATCATTAATTAGTTTATGTGTGTGTGTGTGTGTGTGTGTGTGTGTGTGTATTGAATGCAAATATTTTTAACTTGATGGCAGTGGCTGGAATGGCATACTTCATCGTGGCGGAGAAGACTGTTTTGGCAACTGCAAGAAGGAACTCATTCAATCAAGTGGCTTACCATGAAGCTTGAGTTCATCACTGATTAACTAGGGTTTAAGTTCTTGTTGTTGCAGGGTGTGTGAACCATTTATGAGGTTTGGCCTTGGCCAATTATAAAATCCTGAACAAAAGTTACAAAATATGAGGTAAGTTGTGATCAAAACAAGAAATTTTGTGAGATGAATTGTGGGTTATGATCAAAATAAATCAGATGATCAAACTTAACAAAATTGTGGATTGAAACAGAATTTAGATGGAATATTGTTAAAATGTTTGAAGTTTGGATGGTTGACTGCAACTTTTTTAGTCAGGGTGGTAAACGAATATAAGTTATAGAAAAAATTTAGGTGTCATTTGTGCAATTTTTTCTTAATTTAGTCACTAAGACTCTCAACTGCATAGAGGATTTAAAATGGGCCTTGGCCTAAAAGCATATACAATACGTACAAGTGGTTTTCACCAATTGTCATTACATGAACAAGAACCATCTCTAAAATGGTGGAAACGGTTCCCATCTCTTGCAATAATCTCCCTATTAAAGATCTTGGATATCAGCTTTGTTGCTGAATGGCAATTCCCGCAAACACGAAGATTCTTTACTATTCGAATCGTTGTGCCTGGCTTCGTGCTGATCAAACCGAAAGCAATGGCTAATTTCTCACTGTGATGACTCAAAGCCACTTCCTTCCACTCCTCACCCATGTCGTACAGCACCTCCGATGTATCCGGCACAAAACCCGCCTTATCCAAAAGCCTATCGATTTCTTCCAACATCTCGTAGATTTCTTTACTTAATGGGTGAGATTTGTCACTGACGAGAAACTCATGAACAACACTATTGACCTCAATAGACGTAGAGCCAGGAACTTTCTTGATTCCCAGGTCGTTCAGCCTCGTTCTTATTCTTGCCATATCATCCCACCTGCCAGCTCCTGCATAGATATTTGATAGCAGAACATAAGCCCCGGCATTTTCAGGCTCCAATTCGAACAGATGTTTGGCAATGGATTCACCCAGCTCCACGCGCCTGTGGAGTCTACAAGCTCCAAGCAGAGAACCCCACACAGCACCATCTGGCTTCATTTCCATGCTCTTCATTAGGGCCCCAGCTTCATCAAATAACCCGGCTCGCCCTAGAATATCTATCATGCATCCATAGTGATGCAGATCTGGTGAAATATGGTAATCCGTCGTCATGGAGCTGAAGTATTGGCGTCCAAGGTCCACAAGACCACCATGGTTACAAGCAGATAAAACTCCCACAAATGTGATAGCATCTGGGTTGAATCCTTCATCCTCCATTTTTGAGAAAAGCTCAAGGGCTGCATGTGCATCCCCGTGCATTGCTAAGCCGGATATCATTGCATTCCAAGAAGCCAAGCTTTTGGTTTCCATGCCATTAAAGACCTGTTTTGCTGCCTCGATGTTTCCGCATTTTGCATACATGTCAATCAGGCTCGTCCAGAGGCAAGTATTGGTAAACTTCTGGAAGTTCTTATCTATGTAGGCATGAATCCACTTGCCAAGATCAAGAGCTCCTAAATGAGCACAAGCTGGAAGAATGCCTAAGAATGTGACATCATTAGGCTCTGTATTTGATCGTAGCATCAACCGAAACAGCATCAAGGCTTCTTTGTAGTGGCTCTTATGTGTATAACCACCAATCATTACATTCCACGAAATTACATCCCTTTGCTGCAAACCATCAAATAAACCCCGAGCTATGTCCAATGCACCACACTTGGAGTACATATCAATAAGTGCACTGATGAGGCGAAGATTTGAACCAAGTCCATGATCCTCAATCCAAGACGCAACCCATTTGCCCAATTCGAGAGACCCTGACTGAGCACAAGCAGAAAGCACCGTAACCATAGTACTCTCATTGGGAGAGACATTTGCTTTCCGCATCTCCCCAAACAAAGCCAATGCCTCTTCAAATCGCTCCTCTTGAGCATAACCCGAAATCATGGCATTCCAAGACACCACATCTCTCACAGGTATTTCATCGAACAGAACACGAGCATCATCCATACAACCCCTCGAAACATAACCGCTGATCAACGCCGTAAACGAAACAGCATCTCTCAGAAGACTTTTATCAAACACCAGACGTGCACTATCCAATTCACCATTTTGTGCATACATATTGATAAGAGAAGTGTGCACAAAGGCATCAGACTCCAGTCCAAGCTTCACAACATGTCCATGAACCTGTTTCCCTTCGTGGGTCGCCGCGGTTTTTGCACAAGACTTCAAAAGAAAAGGGAAAGTATAAGAATTCGGCTCCACTCCCGAAAGGATCATCCGGACATAGAATTCCACGGCCTCTATGGGCCTAGAGCTCAAGGAATGACCTCGAATGATCGTGTTCCAAACAATCGGATTAGGGTTCTCGATGGATTCGAATACCGAGAGAGCGTAAGAGAGATCCCCGAAGGGCGAAACGGCGCAAAACTCGACGACCTTGCTGAGGGCAAAGTGGGTGTTGTGGAGGCCGGTTTTGATGATGTGGGTGTGGACTTGTTTGAGATTTTGGATGCTTTTGCATTTGGAGAGAAGGGTGAGAGATGGATGGGTTTGGAGGAGTTTGTACGGTGGGTCAGCGGCGGGGAGGACATGAAAATTGCAGGGTAGAATGGGTAACGATGAAGAGGAAAACACCATGATTGAGTAACTTGAATTTTGGTACACTGTGGAAAACGTAGGGATAAGGGAGTATGGTAGGTACAATTTGAAATACAGTTTAGTGGGTTAGTTAGGATTACCCGCCAAAATTAATTACATTGACCCTTTTTAATAATATTGACTGATCTTGGTTTTTTTTTTTTTTTTTTTTTTTCCTTCCCAATATTTTATGTAAAAAAAATTCTTTTCGCATATTTTCGATTAAATTTGATTATTCTATTTAAGATGATTTAGATGTTTAGTGGTGTCAAAATTATGGACTGTTTTTACAGTTACAACTTACGAGAGTAGTTGCTTTCTTATTAAATTTATAGATTATGCATCTTGCCCATTTTTGTGACCAAACAAAAGAAGGATAAGATCAGCCGGTTCTTAGATTTTTTTTTTTTGGTTTTTTTTGTTTTTTGGTTTTGATTTAGGTTATGGTTCAAGCTACTTCTGTACAAAAATATACAAGGGTAAGTTATGTGCGTGTGCACGTAATTTATTCTGGATTGTTGACGGAGGTTGAGCTCAACATCAATTTCACATTTAAATATATAATGAGAAATAAGTCTCATGTGACTGACGACAGCATGAGAGTCATTGTTTTATTATTGTGACGAAGGCAGGAAATAAGTATCTTCGAGATAGTGCGCCACCCCTAGGGTCACATCCAACTTGGTAGGCATGGCAATGCGAACTCCAATTCATGCAGTATATTATCTTCAAGCATTTTCCTAACATTGCCAGGAATATGGAGATCCAGTTTAGTATATTCACATGCTCAAATATGGGATTAGTGGTTCTTATATATTCTTAGGTTTCATGAACTTAACCTAGAAATCTACGAAAGAAAAACCATCAAATAACCCTATTCGTGTCACTCAATAATAAGGTCTGATGATATTCTTCTTCACTTGGAAGTGAAAGGTCTTAGGTTCGAATATCGTGGATGGTGAATTCGATACCAAATTAGGCAGCCCATTGTGTGGTTTTACCAAACTCCCTTTCTCCTTAATGTAAAAATATCAATGTACTAAAAAAAAAAATCCAATTCGTTACTCACACGTTTTGTTTCCATAATTGACCTTGCAAAAGATAGGATTCATATGAATTACGAGCAATTTAATTAGGTTTCTAAAATCTGAATAAAATCCACCAAAGGCTAAAGGATAGGATAGCAAGGATAGAGCTAGCTTTTAAGAATTGATGTGTTCTCTATTTCACACAGCTAGTCATTCCTCATTAGTCATTACTCATTAGTGATTAGTAGTGTTCAAACTTTTTCAATCTAATTAAGACGTTTTTACGCGATCAGTTATGGTGATTAGGGTTATTGAGTGCTGTCTAGATCTGAAAAATATCAATCCATACAGGTGAGAATATTCAAATATTCCAAAGGCACGGCTATTTTTTTGCTGGTGATGCATGTCGATGGGAATTGGGGATCCGATATGCAGTTGTAGATTCTCCAAAAGTGTGTATAATTGAGGGGAAAGATGGCCTCATCCTTCCTTTCCCCTTCCTTTTAAAAATAGTCGCACATATTTGAGGGAATAAAGATTGAAAGGCCACTGTCCAAGGTTTTTTTATTTTAATTCACGTGGAATTTCATCATGTCTGGTGACCGAAAATGTGGTTATCGATTAGGATTCTCCCTTATCCAATCATAGGTCAACACGCAAGCATCTTTTTGCCACCTCGGATTGCATGGGACGTGTATTACGTTGACATGTCAGCAAATGCGGACACCGGCCCTGTGCTGCTATGAGAAAATTTTGTGGTATTTGGATCCCACATGTTATAATAAAAGTTTTTTATCGGTATTATTGGTACGTCCTACGTCAAAAATATATTAATAAAGAATAAAGGTTTTTTGTCCAAAGTAGTTCTTGTGATTGGCATAATTTCTCAATTCAGTTTCTGATATTTAAAATCGATAAAAGTGGTTTATGAGATTGTCCACCGACAATCATTTTGGTCATTCTATGAGATCGAAGTCTTCGTTAAATTAAGGGTATTTTTTTCAAATCAACCTCTCTCCTTGAACTGATGATTTCTTCAATTTAACGAAAATTTTCCACAGATGACCAAAATGATTGGTGTTGGACAATCTTAGGGATCACTTTTATCCATTTAAAATCTCAGGAATCAAACTGAAGAGTTATGATAATCTCAATGACTATTTTGGCTAAAAAGCCAAAAATAAATTCCTGTGTTAAATTTTGAATGAGGTAATAATCAATATGAAACCAATTCACCATATTTTGAGTAGGCCAAAAAATTGCTCCCATGTCCCAACTATGAATCACTTGGATTGGTCAGAGAGGACATGCAAATTATCTGATGCGTAAGTTTTCATGTGCATGAATCATTTACTTTAGAAATATTCTTGTTCTGGATGAGGTTTATGATGCAGTTGCTAAAACCCTAGATATACTATTTCTTCCTTTTTGATCATGCTAAACCCACGTGGGAGGTGGGTCGCTGACCCAAGTTGACCTTTGGAAAAATGGGTTGGCTGATCAGAGAGTCTAATCAAATATTGGCTGCTTGAGAATATGATCCAAAATCAACTATATATTAAGGTGTATAAAAATGGAACTAGAGTGCATGCCTTGAGTAATCAGTTTGATTCTATTCATGCATTCTTCCCATGCATGAACTTTGAAAAGAAAATATTATAATAATCCATAAAATATTATAATACCAAGCTAATAGACATGTAAACTTAAACTAATATAACATAAAAAATGCACTATTGATTGGATTTAGAAAAAATGAAAAATCAGGTCGTTGCATTCTCAAATTTTCGTAAATATTTTATGCCATACCCCAAATTTCCCAAATTGGTGTTCCCACTTGTAAAAGGATACTGTTGGAGATTTGGAGTTTTAAAAAGAAAACCCCTTAAACTTTGTTCATTGGATTTGCAGCAGCATGCATGCCTGAAACCCTAAAATGTTATGGTGCAGTTGAGCTACAGTCTCCCCAGACAAGAAAAGCCTTGTGTTGAAGCCACTTTTGTGATATAGCAGGTTTGGTTCTCCAGCTCATTCTGCATAAACGGTGTCGTCCGCCGCGATGCTTATTCCAATTTCTGAAAGAATTCCTTTTTTAACAAAAAGAAACGCGGAATTTGGTGGTAGCCGACCTGTAAGATTTTCTTGTCACACCCCTCTCTGCTTTCTTGGAGATTGATTTTCAAACACGTGGCCGACATTCAACTGTTAGAGGATCCAAAGTCACCTCATAATTGAGTTTAGATATTCCCAAGCAAATCAATAATTTAACTTAATTTCACATGCGTGTGTGTATATATATCCATACATCCCATTTCACTTCTCACACTCTGTGATAATTTTTGTCCGTTGATCTTCTTCAATTCATCTTATCCAAAGGTCGAAAATTAAAAAGGTGTGTGAGAAATAAAATGAGATGTGTGGATATCACACCCCTATATATAATGCATGTAGAAATTTGAAGAATTTGACTATACATTATATATTTATATTTCTTATAATGTGTGAAGAAAGTTTAGGTTTCACTATAAAACTAATTGATATAAGCTCATGCAAGGTCTCTTCTCATCAGTGTATCATCTCAACACGCTCCCGATAGAAAATTGGGGTTTCACTGAATAACCAATTGGCGATATATGAAACAGCCCAATTTACTTATAAGCCCCATGCCAGCTCACTCATTCCATTAATGTGAGATTCATTCTTAACACCCTGCCTCAAGCGTGATGAATTTTCAAGTTTAACACATGAACAACACAAACAAGGTGATGTGGAGCACATGTAGCAATTGAACTTCACATGCTGGACAACCTGTTCTAATACCAATGGTGGAACCTCCACTTTCTTCATGGTATAGAGCAAGTTGACCCATGTGTGAAGCCCAACAGCTACACATACTCCATGTCACCCCGTTATGTTGTCCACATGTTAGGCTTGAAAATTCGCCACATGTGAGGAGGAGTAGGAGAATGTGAGGACAAAGTCCCACATTGGTGAGGGACTAAGCTATGGAAGTGCTTATAAAAGGTTGGGCTACTCCCCCATATTGCCAATTGGTTTTATGGTAAAACCTCAATTGTCTTCACTCCCTCACGTGTGCGAATTTTCAAGCCAAATACATGAACAACACAACCGGTGTGACATAGAGCTCGTGTAACTATTGGACTTCACAAATGGGACAACCTGTTTTGATACTATGAAGGAAGTTGAGATTCCACCATAAAATAATTGGCAGTATGAGAAGTAACCCAACTTATTTATAATTCATGCAAGATCCCTTCTCTCATCAATGTGAGATTCATCTCAACAATATGAACAAGTTTCACACGAGTCTTAGAATATTTTTTAGGACTCAAGGTGCACTCGTCATTCTACTCTGAAGAATTAATAGTTGCCTAATTCAATTTTTTTTTCTAGTTTATTTTGTTTTTAAATATTCATTTCAGTCCCGACCAATATGAAACAATTGAAATGAATTGGATTTTACTATTAAAAATCCAATTCACATGCATAAAGATTAACACTAACATATATAGTTAAAGTTATTTAAACAAATGTGGACATCAAGTAATCTTCGAATGGCATTTCAATTATTGCCAAAAGGCGAAAGGGAATCGAGAGAGAAGGTAAGAAGAATTTTGCAATAGATGTGTATTTGGAGGAATTGATTCCAAGTGAAAATGTTTTAGCAGCATGGAAACAGTTGTGTGCCTATAAACTTCCATCTGGGGAAGGTGTATTTGCCAGATTGGATGAGAATTGGCCCTCTTGGCGTGTGACGTATGTGTGCATGTAAACTTCCATCTCAGCTTTCCATGTGAAGAGAGATTTTTTAGTGTGACCGTCACACGAGATGGTACACCACGTGTTCCTATATAAATAATGGGTTATGTGTGTTAA
The DNA here is from genome assembly GCF_041283825.1 of Pyrus communis. Taxonomy (NCBI): domain Eukaryota; kingdom Viridiplantae; phylum Streptophyta; class Magnoliopsida; order Rosales; family Rosaceae; genus Pyrus; species Pyrus communis. Next base: position 31,751,498 of record NC_142579.1, read on the forward strand.
AAGGTTAATAACTTAAAAATTAAAATTCTTCACCTCTTGCATAAAAACACATGGTGTACCATCCGTGTTCCCATCACAACTAAAAATTTGTCACATGTGAAAACCAATGTGAATATTATAACATATATATAGGAAACGAAGATTTACAAAACCATGCATGTTTTTAATCCAGAGTAATGTTACGGACACTAAATTTATTCACCAAATCAAGTTTGTAATAGTTAATCTGTGCCACATAATAATTTATGATAAATCCACATAAGCAATTGTAATATACGTAATAGAAAGAAAAAAATAATGCTTAGATACACCGCATTATTCATGCATTCAATTACAATTAACGACTATTCATCATACACATGTTGTGATAGAAACCGTTCATCTTCCTCCACACAAAGATCATGTACCCAGAAAATGAATCGTAGTAGAAATGATTTAGGCACAATTTCACAATTTATTGTGATTAATATACATGACTGACTAAACAATGTCAAACCCTTTAGATATCAGAAGAAAATTATATTCCTGGGGCCTCCTTCAAACTTTCAACTTCAGGTAGGAGCCTCCCCTCATAACACCTACATATCTAGATGTTGTGGATATACTGAGGACATGGAGAATAAATGTTGCATGGAATAATGTAAAGATGGGGCAGGGAAGGGGGTCACTTCCCTAGTAGAATTTTGTTGGGAAAACTATGTGTGCCTGCACTCATCAACTAGCCAGGTTTTTCTCAACCTTTAGAAACCCACTTGCCACCCTTTAATTCTAACTCCCAGCAGCAGAAGTAACCATCCAACATTTATATGAAAAAACAATCTTAAGGAATCCCAATCCCATGCATATTATTGAGGGAAAAAGAAGCAAGCAAACCCATTTGAAGAAAGCTGGTAGAGAATAAAATAGGAACATCCATGGCCCCCGCTCCACGGACTCACAGTCCACGTAGGAAGCCTAGCTTGAACAACTACTATATAAGCCTCCTTGCCCATTCAAAACAAGATCACCAAACTCATTTGACAAATTAAGTTCTTCTTTTAGTGTTCTACGCTAAGCTATCACAAGCCAAGCACAGCTAGTACAGTTTTCAGTTCATTTATTCCGAGCTTCTACGTACCTTCAGGTGAGCTTGCTCTTCCTCCGGATTTGTGTTATGCAACTCACATCATTCCTTTCGTTTGAAACGTGTGTACACACAGTTCGCCTCTGTGCATGACATCCTGTCTTTAGGAAAGATAGGATTGGTGGAGGAACCTCAAGCTCGTATATGTAATTTATGAGATACATATAGTCCATCTTTTGCAAGACGTCCCGTCTTTAAGAAAGGGAAACCTCAAGCTCTTATTTGTTATAAAACATTGCAAGGGGGAGGATCCAGTAGACTATTAATTTCTTTACAAATGTACAATGCATTTTCTCTAACAGATTTCCATGGAAGGAAGCCTGCCTGCCTGCCTCTAATAAATTTCTAGAAGAACAAAATGAAGAATCTAGCTAAACTGTTGGTTTGTCACTAGTATTATATACATGCTAATTAGTTCTTATACTATTTATTAAATATGCAGGAGGGAATTAAGAATGAGCTGGGCAGGAGACTGGATGTGCGGTGCATGCCAGCACACGAACTTTAAAAAGCGCGATGAGTGTCAACGTTGCGGGTACCCCAAGTATGGCGGACCTGATCCATCAACATATGGATGCAACCGGACGGAGGTCTTGGCCGGGGACTGGTATTGCAACTGTGGAGCTCACAACTATGCCAGCAGACCCAATTGCTATAGGTGCAGCTCAATGAAAACTGACTATGGTGGTGCTGCCTATAGCATGGTATCTTCTTCAGGAGGCTATGGTTCCGATGCCAGCGCCCCACCTGGATGGAAACCCGGCGACTGGATGTGCAGTAGGTAATTAATTAGCCAACATACACTATCTAAAACCCTAAATTGCCTGCATTGTTTATATAAATATCACATTTAACTAAGAAATGTGTACTACTAGCTAGTACTTTTGAGGATGTGGAACATTTCTTTGCATCCTCACCTGTCCCCTAGTGTGTACCAAATTTATGGTGACATCTCAACTTCTTTTAGGACCGTCATTTATATTTAATTAGTTTGCTAATTTGAGTGTATCTTGAATGGATCAGAGTTGGATGTGGAGTGCACAATTACGCGAGCCGAATGGAATGCTTCAAATGCAAAACACCAAGGGATTATGGTAATAAGTTTGCATTAGTCTTCAAAATTATCGTTTGTATGTTAATTTATGTACACAAGTAAAAGTGGCTCAGCATCTAATTTACAAATGTTTATTACTTGGTTGCAGGTCTGTAACATGATCTACTTGATCAGGTGGTGCTGTTTAAGGAAATGGAGCATTTAAAGAATTAGACTCTTATGCACCCCGTCTCTTTTCGCATTTGCACACATCTGATCCCACCTCAAGTCGGGTCTTTTTTTTTTTTTCCGAACTTTTCGTTTTTAGAGATAAATAAGGTCAGGTTGATCCTGGTTGAAGGCATACTTTCAAAGGGATAGCCTTTCAACTGACAACTGTATTGATGGAGGGTTTTCTAGGTTTCTGTAGCAAAGTTGCTCTTCTATGGAGCACAGAAAATCCCTTCTTATAATGGAATTACCAAGTTTTCTGTATCAAGGCTGCAAAGATCAACGGAAACGTTGAAGTCTTAATTAGGGTTTCAACCCAAGGAAAAATATATTCAACAGACATTAGATTCAAGGAATCTCTTTGAGTTGATCACTTTAAATGACAAAAGGCCTTCTCTCACTGCAATAATGTATGAACCCTTTAAGCATCAAATATCCAGAGAAACAAATATTTATGCGGATAAGAACCAGATGCTCTGATTCAATAAAGCATAGACGCAATACAATATGGCAAGTTCAAAGTGAGTCAAATTCAACTTTTTTCGTTTGGAAATTTAAAAGCTTTTGCATTTCATTTGATAGCTAGCAACGCAAAGCACACAAATTTATAATCTCTCAAGGCCTCACCATCATGCGCAATAGCTAGAAAGACACTTGATTCCATCTTATGCATGCTTGCCCTCCCCTTGCTACTAAATTTGGATAAAAGTTTTCAACTTCCAACTTCATGAGCATGCATAGGTTCCCTTTCGTTATTGACTTTAAATTAGTGCTCAAGTTTAGGGGTATCCCATATCCTTCAGACATGCATTGTCATGTGTTTAATTTTTTACATGCATATAGAAGCGCGTGACTGTCTTGATATACTACGATATGACATCCCCATTGCAAAGAAGTTCCTCTCGCAGCTTTATGGTTATATGCTCCATTATTTGGCTTTTATAAAAGATTCTGGGTTTACTCCATCTAATCTATACCTTTATGTTCACATGCTTTACATATTACCGTTAGAGCAAATGGGTCCAGTGTTTGGTGAACTAGTTTCCTCAGCACATAACACAGACTTTAAATTTACTTTTAGTTTTCTTTTCCCCTTCCTGTTTTGGTATCATAGCCCAGGAAAAGGGTTCCAAGCGCTGAAGATCATATGATCAAAATTATACAGTCCAAGATTCTGAACTCATTATGTCTGGCTTCCTCCTCCATCTTTTCCTTTCCATAAATACAAGTCCAAATTAAATTATGAGCCCAAATAATTACATGTATTCTTGAAACGACATTATTGTTATTTGTTACTGTCAAACTTACATAAATAAAGCCTCATGCTTTGTCCAAATGGAGAATACTGCAGAAATCCTTCTTTGCGTTATCCAAATGAAGAATATTGAAATCCATCGCTATCATGTCTCACCATCCAAGACCGATGAGAACAATTGAGAGAACCCTTTTCGTAACATTGCATGAAACGGGTGATCAGTCATGTGCTTGCTGCAGACATGATGTAGTAATTACTAATTAGTAAATGTATACTAGCCAGAACAAACACGACAACAAACAAAGACAACATATCCAATTCATGCTTGAATGAAGATTTCAGCCATTGTTTCACCAAAAAATTAGAGCCATATTACAGTTGCATGTGCAAATAAAGTATAGGGAGAACCTGCTATGATTCATGCCACAAGATATCAAGCACAGCAAAAATAAACTGCTGTGATTCATGCCATCAGGGACAGCTGTTAAAACTTAATTGATTCGTTTAATCGATCATGGCATTGACATCTTATTTTATCAGCCACCTTTGGCCACCACATTGTTATAATATTGATCAACCATGATGTGATAGCCAAAGAAATATTGCATTAACTTTCATGCCCTTGCTGCACTGCAATTCCATGCTTTTAATTTCATATGGGGTTTTGACTCAGTTTAAAAGTCTGAAACTTCATGCTATTTTCTTGATTTATTTTTCTGTAGTTTAAGGCCTCATTACAACTAAAATTAGACCCTAATTTAAAATTCCTAAAATATAAACGGAATGACTACGTGCAAAATACAACTAAAATATGCAACGTAATTAGTCTTTGTTATTTTGGTCTAAGGTAATGAAATTTTCTACAAAAAAATGTGCATAAAATTGTAAATGTAGATTACAAGTCATGATGGATTGTGTGTACTTTACACCTGAATTCAAAACCCCATCTTCTTAGGGTGTAGTTTTATAATATCAGAATATTAAAAAAGAAAACAAGTAAAGATGATATAAAAGCTAACAACGATTTTCATTTTCAATGTTTTTAAAAAACGATTTTAGAAAAAAAAATGTTGTTGAAACCAATCTTTAGTAAGAATACAAATTAATCTTGTAAAAGTATTTGAAGTGCTTTATGCAAGAAACACATAACTGATGCTTATTGATTCTTGCAGTAATTGCTTTTGGAACCCAAAAATATTTATTCTAAAAGTGTTTTCAATCATTTAAAAACACTTCTCAAACGAGCTTGGAAAATTTGTTAAATGATCAAACTTCAAATTTAATTGTTGTGCTTGTCAAAATTAATATTAACCATATTGTGATTTAAAATTAATATTATAACGGTTGAATATTGATGACATAGAGATTGTTGAAACCAAATTCACGCACCACCATGCGTAAAGAAGATGCACAAACTCAACTACATGTATAAGAGTAAACGAACGTAAGACAAATTTAGCACTGATGGGGTACCGCCCAAAGGTTCCCCGACGATCAAGTTAGTAAGCAATTTATGAGACTCAAGTAGTGGGCAAGAGAACAGAGTATCTCATAATTGCTTTTACCATAGATGATTCCTAGATGGGTGCATTTAATATTTATACTAGTCGAGAGGGATCTTTTAAAGTGTGAAAACAGTATTGAACCAGGAGAATCCAAGAGAATATCTAGGAGTAGATGTAGTGTCCTCTTAGGAATGATTATTTGCGTCGCACGCCAATTCCTAGATTATAGGAATCTCTAAGAATATAGAAAACTTATCTGAGTCCCAATTAGATCAGGTTTCGTATCTTGTAGAACAAGAATGATCAATCCAGCGAAGACGGTAGACTCCGCCTACTTTTCCGGAACACAATTGGCCCGTTTGAGCAGTTTAATCTAATTGGAGCTTGAGTTTATGACCGGACTTCTAGGTTATTCGTGTTTCAATCCGACCAAGAAAAATCAAGGTGCCACATCGATTAAACTTTATTTTGGCACTTAGAGTTGGTTCATGTTTAGCAGGGGAAAAACGTTGTGGCAGATGATCTTGCCGGTTGAAGTTATAATATGAATCATGGGTGCCATTATTTTGAAAATCCACCTAAATGGATTAGAACTCATTTATTTGATGATATGATCGAAATCTCTAGGACTCAAGCTCCTTATAATAATTTATTGATCTAGGTTTGCGGTGATCTATCCCTTGTCTAAATTTTATATTAATGAAAGTTTTATTGTCAATCAAAAGATGATGAAAAGACATTTTGTGACAACCCGTCCTGGATTTTACAAAACAAAAAGGTATTTTTGACCTTAAATGGTGTGCCCAAGAGGCCCACCCCTGATTTTGACTCCCTCGACTCCCCCTCCTTAGCTGCCATGTGGCAATTCCTTAGCCCCCTTCTTCTCTCCTCCTCATCCCGAGCTCACATTTTCTTTCTCACTCTTGAATCTCTCTCCCTCTCTCTGATTTGCTCACAACCCCTGCACACACCCATTTGGAGACAAACGACGAGGAGACGACACCGTGCACCACCACCCTCGACCACCTCCTTGACCCTCCCGGCATCCCCGACGAGCAAAAAGAAGAAAACCCAGCTTCGACAAACCCTGGGGCTTTCGAGACAAAACCCGGCCACCTCATAGCGAGTTTCATGTGCATTTATTATGGTGTTTCCTTCTTTGCTAGTTTGCGTGGCTCTTTGACAACGAAGTCTCTATGAGTGGGCCCTTTCTAAAATGCATGTTTTAATAATAGAAATGCATACATGAAAAGCATGATTTAATGGTTACGTTTTATGAAACGTTTTATATGTAAATTGGATTTACAATATGTGATTATCATGTTTTACTGAGAATATTTTGGAATACCATATTTTATCGAACTTATGTTCTTTGTAATATGATGGATGACTATATACTATTTATGAACATGTTTTTACACTTCTTTGTAGTATATATGATGGATGACTATATGCTATGAAGATGTTTTTGAGATATATGGATTTATGTTGGAAATAGTATATTTAATGTTTTGTGCGTATCTAGTGGTCACTGGTCGGGCTTCGAGCCGAGAAAGATATATGTAGATGGCTTCGGGCTGAGGGAGATATATGTAGATGGCTTTGAACCGAGAGATATATGCATTGGCTTTGGGCCAAGAAATATAGTGCCTATGGGCGATTTGATACCACTACTTAGCATACTATATATGATGTATGTTTTATGAAGGTTTTATGGCATGCTAGGGTTTCGGAAAACTTATTACATATTATACTATTGAGTTTTTATAAAACTTTGGGGATTAGTATGTTGATAACTTTTTCAGTATTATATATATATATATATATATATCAACTTGGTCCACTCATGTTTGTTTTGCGCCCCCTCAAGACTTAGAATTGAGGCATACAATCCCGGCTTCAAGGCATTTTTACATCGGCATCTTCGAGTCTTCTCGGTGTAGGACCCACTCCTTTGCTCATTTAATTTTATATTATTTCCTTTTAGTGTTCTGAATTAGTTGTATGCTTTGAACACGTTCCTCATTTGCATATTAATTATACTTAAATTTATAAGTCTTATTTATTTTCATTGGTTCTCATGCACACTATTATGGCTTCGTCACCTTCAGGTGTCGACCAGCACATGCTTACTCTGGTGTTCGGGGAATATCAGAATCGGACATGTCACATTTTATCTTGTGTCACAAAATAAAGTTGTGAACAATAAATTAATTTTGCACAAACAAAACTTTATAGTTATTTTTAAAAAATAAAACCACAAACTCATCCTCATTTTCACGTTCTGTTTATCTTTCTCTCTCTATTTCTCTTTTTCTTTTTTTTCTTTTAAAAAAAAAAAAAAAAATCTATTTTGGCTAATTTCCCTCACCAAAAGAAAAAGCTAAAGCAAAAAATGGAAAAAGGAAAGAGAAAGTGAAAACCCAGGAAGACACACGTGGAAAGACAAAGGTGGATGGCCCACAAAATTAGTAGTCCCCGCAGGTGACGTAACCAACCCTCCTCCGTACGTGCATTTATAAAAGGTTAAACAAAAATTTACTGCAGCCGTGACTACCACTTAGCCAAGTCAATCCCTGTCAGTTTTTCACCCCGAAATCGCAGGGTTTTGGGACGCGTTTAGGGGTTTAAGGCCGTCTTACACAACTCTTCGCCCACTCAGTAGTCGTGGGTGGGACTCAGAGAGACAGTAGTGCTCCCCTTCTCAAATTAGGGTTTTTTGGCGGCTAGGTTTTGACTAAATCCCAATTACAATTTGATTTCTCTGCAAATCCTATTGCTTCCAGGCTTTATGCGTTCCCTGTCCTTTGATATAAAAGTTCATTTCTCCAACTCCAATTTGGTTTTTTAGCCCCAGTTATCCTCTGGGTGTCTTGATCAAATTTGACACTCCAAGTTGTGAACTTTGATCATCCCTCTCATCAGGGTTGGTGGGTTTGTGAATAAATTTGGGATTTTGCACAGGTTTTGTGATTTGGGTTTTCTTGAATTGGAATCTGCCTGTTGATCTGATTGTGTTATCTGGTGCAGTTCTTTGATTCGTGCTTGCTATCATACATTGAATTTGTATAGGATTTGTTGGGGGATTGAATGTTTTGATCTTTATTTGATCGGTTTACAGAGGAAAGTTTCCGCTCTAGAGTAGTTTTCTGAGGTATGAATTTTTCTGATCACTCACAATTTAGGCCACCGCAAACGCCTTACAATGGCGGTGGCAGTGACGTGGTTAATTGCTGGCCGCCTGCGTTTTCAATGAACAATGATGACCAGCATTCACAGGTTGAGCAGCAACCTTTTAAAAGGGCTAGGAATTCTGACGAACGCCAATCGAATCCGATGCCATACCCGCCGATGAACTATAGGGTTCAGCAGCCGAGTGCCCCAGTTAACAAGGGAGCAAGCAACATTTTCTATAAGACCCGTTTGTGTGTAAATTTTAAATCCGGAATGTGTAGGAATGGTGAGAATTGTAACTATGCACATGGCATTGAAGATATCCGCCATCCCCCGCCCAATTGGCAAGAACTTGTTTCCATACGTGATGAGGATCGGCCATTGTCTGGTAATTGGGATGATGATCAGAAAATAATCCACAGGATGAAGCTGTGCAAGAAGTTTTATAATGGTGAGGAGTGTCCTTATGGAGATAGGTGTAACTTTCTTCATGAAGATCCATCAAAGTTTAGGGATGATTCGGGTAGGTTTAGGGAGAACACAGCAATAAGCATTGGAATTACAGGAGCACCAGTGGCTCATGGGAGTGGCTCTAATCCTCCTGAGGAAAATAGGCTTGTAAACGCGGGTATGGATGCTTCCCGGGGAAATGTGAAGCCAGTGTATTGGAAGACAAAGTTATGCAATAAGTGGGAGACAACGGGTAAATGCCCCTTCAGCGAGAAATGTCACTTTGCTCACGGGCTAACAGGTTCTCAGTGCTTGTGCTTGGTATCTTAAATTAACAGTTATCATTATGCTTGCTTCTCTGCTTAGTATGATCAATTTTAATATCAAATCTATGTTAGACTTTAAATTTAGGCTAACAATCGTATTTGTAACTGAATCATTGTTAGCTTTTGCAATAGGAGTCCTGGCATTTTACTGCAATTTGTAGACGAGGTTAGAGGAGCAATGGTGCTATTACTTAAAGCATGTAGGTTTCGTTTTGAATGACACATAAGCTGACTGGCAATGTTGTTTCATAGATTGAAATTATTCCGAATACAGTGAAATTATTCCGAATACAGCGTAACGGAGGTTCCTTTGTAAATAGATGTTTCGGGTAATTATTCCATTTCATTTCAAAGGAAACTGTTTCGGTCATGCGTGCATTTCTTTGATTCTTATTTCAAGGCCTATGCACGAGTGTATTGTGTGGTTGTTGGTGTGATTTTGAACTTTGGTATTCCTAATGCCTACTCTGGAAATTGTATATTTTGTCGTGTACTCGGTATATATGTTAACAAGCAATCTATGGCTGTGTAGCGTTTATTTGTTTTATACGAATGGCATGTCATTAGATGATTAGGGATTTCTTTTAAGATGTTTGTGTATCGAGTTTGTTTGTAAATGTTGAGGAAGGTGATTAAAGAGAAGGTTAAAAAAAATGTGGGAACTGCCCTTTTGATGCTAATACTGGTTTTCTAATATTGAACTTTTGATTTCAGAGTTGCAAGCGCCCGGTGGACGTACCGTTGAGGCAGAATTTCTGAATACCCCTCCCCTTCCGATACCCCAAGTTGTTGCTGCTGTCAACTCATCCGCAACTGCAATAGCAGCACTTCCTGCTTTAAACAACGATGGGGGGCAGAGGAAGAAGGGCATGCTAAAATGGAAGGGGTCCAAGAAGATCAATCGCATATACGCTGACTGGCTTGATGATGTTCCGCTGGTGCACCAGCACAACTTAGTCGAGAGCTAAATTTGAGTTCAAGCTCTTTTCTCGGAGGCATTTTCGAGTTGGTTCAAGAATTCCAGAGTGCTGGTGCCAAGTTTCGAAAGTTTTGATGTTGAGGATAATTTGATTACGGCGTTTGATCATTGTCTGTTGGTCAGGTCTATAGGTTTCTGGTTCTTGTTATTTATAGTATTGGTTCCTCTATCCTCCATAGAGATTGTTCTAATAATGTTGCAAAAACTAGCTCTTGTTTTTTGAAAGATCAAATAAAGCTTTTATGTTCAATTTCCATTCTCCTAATCTCTTTTATAAAGAAAACTCTTAAGTTTGTACGCCTAGATGTGAATTCTCAGGGGACAACTATAAGTTTATAACTCTTATGTTCAATTTTGCTTCTCTCAGTCTCACTTTACGAAGAAAAGGAGTTACCAAGTTCTCATGTGACCAAAAATAGCATATCACGCGCCATAAGTTGCTAAAGGCACTTGTGCGTCTCAATCAGTGACAGTTGTCATCACTCCAGCCTCCTTAGTAGGAGAAATTTTTAGGAATGCTGGGTACATCAAAAAATTTTGGTGTACCCTCACTCATTATGGTGGACCCTACCCTCACTTATTTTTCAATAAATAAATAAAATCAAATTCTAATGAGTGAGGGTACACCAAAATTTCTTGGTGTACCCGGCACTCCTAAAAATTTCTCCCTTAGTAGTTTGTCACCACCCACCTACGTTCGCTTTCCTTCTCTCTCCTCTCTTCGTCCACTCACCTCCTTTCTTTCTGTACAGAGTCCGCTCTCCACACCCTGACCAGACGAGCTCTTTCTTCCCCCGCCGCGGCCGCAGCCACCGCCACCATGTCCATAAACATCCAGTCCCACGCCTTCGCTGGCAATCCTCTGCTATCCAAGACCCCAAATCCCAGCGACCCGTTTTCACCATCCCAAGCCCTCGAGACCCTCAAGACCCAACTTTTGGAAGGGGCCCAATTGGTCTCTTCCCTCAGCTTCAAGGTTCTGCCCTTCAGAAGGGGCAGTCCTTTAGCCTCCTCCAGCCGTGGGGCCGGCGATTCCGCGCCAAATTGTCATCTGGGTTGGATCAGTTTGTCTGAGTGTAAAGGTTTCCTGGCCAATTGTGGGGTTCAACTGAGTGGAGAGTCGCTGGTTTATCTGGGTTCTCGGCCCGAAGACGATGTCGTTTATTGGGCAATTGATGTTTCTGCTGAGAGTAACTTGGTTACTGAATTGGGTAGCAAGCAATTGTGTTTTGTTGAGCTGAGGACGCTTATGATGGCTACTGATTGGGCTGATGCTCGAGCTATGGGGGAGCTGGCTATTGCTGGACATGTAAGTGCTTCTGCTCAAAAGTGCTTAAGAATGCCTAATATTTTAAAACTGACATGTTAGTGAGATCAAGTTCTTTGACTTGCAATGCGAATGTCTTTGGTATGTCTAGTGAATTAACCAATTGAAGTTTTTTATTTCTGTGCACCGTTTGTGTGGTGATCTCAATCAGTTCTGGAAATAGTTTAAGATATGTTGAATGATTTTGGTTTGATCAGGCCAGGGCTTTGCTAGATTGGCATAGTATAACACAATTTTGTGGACATTGTGGAGAAAAAACAGTCCCCAAGGAAGCCGGTAGGCGGAAGCAATGTTCGAGTGAGCTGTGCCGAAAGCGGGTGTACCCTCGTGTTGATCCGGTATAATTGTGCTTGTGAGTTTCCATTTCAAGCATTGGTTCAATCTCTTGTATAGTTGTCTCATACATTTGCCCTTTGAACAGGTTGTCATAATGTTAGTCATTGATAGAGAGAATGACCGTGCTTTATTAAGTAGACAGTCTCGATATGTACCTCGAATGTGGAGCTGCTTAGCTGGTTTTATAGAGGTAAGCTCTATGGGATATATCACTCATTCTTAACTCTTAATAGTTTTAGTATTACCACTCACTTTCGGGAGTTCAGTAACAGTTTAATTAGTTTCGATCCTTTTGTTGTCCTTAGCCAGGAGAAAGCTTAGAAGAAGCAGTGAGGAGAGAAACGTGGGAGGAGACCAGAATTGAAGTAGGAGAAGTTGTCTATCATAGCTCTCAGCCATGGCCTGGTATAAACTTTGTGTATGTGTTGTTTACAGATTATTGTACACCCCATATGGGTTTCTTTCTTTGTTTTATGTTGATTGATTGAGTTTCTGTTTTGGTTTGTTTCCAGTTGGACCAAGTAGCATGCCGTGCCAGTTGATGGTTGGCTTTTTGGCATATGCAAAGTCACTTGAAATAAGTGTGGACAAGGAAGAGTTGGAAGGTACCCACTAAATTAGCCTATGTTTACGATTTTATTGGACCTTCGATCACGTTTCCCCTTTTATGTTTCCCGTGGAAAAACTGCAAGAATGTAGTACTTATGCGAGGCATTGCATCTGATAGTCATAAAAGCAACGTTGTACGCAGCCGATCAGATGAATTTCTAATGTTTATTTCTCCTTAAAATTTTTGTTTAACTAGATGCTCAGTGGCACAGTAGAGAAGATGTAAAGAGAGCTTTGGCATTTGCTGAGTACAAGAAGGCACAGAGTACGGTGGCATCAAAGGTAGAACAGATGTGCAAAGGAGTAGAGAAGGAGCAGCGCTTGTCTGCCGACTTCAATGTTGAAAGTGGTGAACTCGCCTCCATGTGTATACGCGGGCCATTTTCAATTGCCCATCACCTTATCTCTTCATGGGCCTATCAGGATGCAACCGATGGTGCCGCAGCTCTAAAACAATCTAGCGGCTCTACTTGGAATTTGTAGCATCGTTCAATTCTTTTCATCCGTACTCCAAATTCCCGGACTACTAGTCTTTCGATAATCAAATAAGCTCGGATATATGTTGACCCTTGCCCATTTTATCGTCGACCTAGCCAAAGCGATCCATGGGGTCGATACATTTCTTAAGAAGAAGATTGTTTAGAGGCAGAACGGCCTGCCACTCGTCTGAAACAATGATTACGGTGTTCACCGCCCTCACCAGCAGGACCTGGACTGCAATTCTTGACGGGTTTCGTGCCCCCTCCGTGTCCCGTATTTTTATCGCTTTCAATTGTCAGGAATCACCACATGCTTCATGGTTTGTGTGTCAGGGTACCACAACCTCAAAGCCCTGTTCATAGCCATGAGACCAGAAAAACGTTTTCGCCGCTGACTTAAAACGTAAGTGAAGTTTTCGATGAAAATCGGAATTGGTATCTTCCAGAGATTTTCTTGACTTTGTAGCAAGAAAGTAACAATAAATTAACAAAATTGACTTTGTAGCTTTTCTTGGTAAAAACCAGCCATCTAAGAGAATACCTTTATCATCATAGCTAGCAGGGCTGCTACAAAGATTTTTGAGGTTCGGAACGACGTAAAAAAATGTGCTCTCATGTCATATAAAAAAAATATTTGTTTTCATATGTAAAACATCGATAAAATTATATTTAGAAAAACATTTCAAACTCAATAATTTATAAATACCGAATAATTAATTTATTTTGTATCAAGAGAAGGGAACTAAAAAACTTCAGGCTTTCAAGTAGATAGAATATGGGTTTTGTTTTCCATCTGAACTTTTAAAGCGTTTTTGTATAAATCGTGAGTTGTTTTTTCTTATTTACTAACCTCGTCAATATAAGACTAAAAAAATATTAATGTTTTTGAGTTTTTAAGGATATGTATAAGTAATGAATGAACACTAAATAAAACCTTTTGATGACATGTAATATTATTTGCAAATTTGGTCTAAAAATTTAGTCTACACATTATTTTTTGTTGAAGATTAGACTTGAATTGGAACATATATTTAAAAATAGCAATCCACATAGCTACTAGCTAGTAAATAAATTAACAACCAAACAAAAATTTGTAAAAATTGAAAAAAATAAACATGTACATAGCATTTTGAACTTAGGACCTCTCGTTAATTTTAACCAACAATAACCATTGTTTCTAATTAAACTTCTTGATCATTTAGCCAAATTTTATAAATTTATATTGTTATGAAAAGAAATTTGTAAAAATTGGAATGTAAATAAGCACACATGGTGTTTTGAATCTAAGACCACTTCATTCATTTTAAACAACAAAACCACCAATTCTAGTTAAATTTCTTTGTCACTAAACCAAATTTTATAATTTATACTCTTATAAAAACATAAATATATCACCCTAATAATTTTAGTGCCCCCAATTTTTTTGGGCCCCGAACGGTCGTCCTACCCGCACTGGGCCTAGGCCGGCCTGATAGCTAGAGACAAGGACATTGCATCAAAGGTTCTCAATTAGGTTTCATGGGCTGTGATGAAGCAAAACTTCTCCTTAAAGAGATGGCGAGTGATATAGCATTGGAAGAAATTAAGATGCAAATGGTCCCATTTTGGGTCCAGATGAAAGAGGTCCCTATGTATCTTAGCTCTTATGAGAATGCATAGCAAATTGCGGGAAAAATCGAGGAAGTCTTGGTGGTGGAGGACTTGGCACATGCTAGGGGTTTTCCTTAGGGCAAGGGTGATGGTTGATACCACAAACCCATTACCAGCTGGATGTTGGTTGGCCAAGCAGGAGGATCGAGACTCATGGGTGGAATTCCGCTATGAAATACTGCAGAACTTTTGTTACAAATGTGGGAGAATCGGACACGAAAGTGCTGAATGCTCTTTTCAACCAAACACGAATAGTGTCACAGGATATGGTGATTGGACGTAAACGAAGATGGTTCGGGATGTGCAGGAGATTACCAGACCGTTCAAATAGGAGGGGAGGGAAAGGGAAGGGGAAAAAAAAAAAAAAAAAAAAAAAAAAGGAGAGAATCATACTCCCTATAAATAACACATGAGAATATCTATCAAACTGATTAACGTCAAAATTTCAGAGTCTGTCAAATGATTCACTACTACTTTACACCATACTGCGTGAGAATGCACCTTTAACAACCCTCTCAGGCATATCCAACCTGATAGAATGATATGGAAAGGCCCGTATAATGTTGTTCAAATGTACTAAATTAACCATTAAAAATGCACTTTATTATCCCTGTTCCGGAAGAACATTGCTGAATTTTAGAGATATTTGAGATAATCAATATCATGTTGAAACCACTGAAGAAAATGGTTCTGAATTTCTTTGTATCACTTCCTACGAATATGGCCGGAACCATATTCACAAGAAGCTGGAATGTCTCCCGAATAGGTTGTACATAACAACCATTTGAGCCGTAGAGACAACCACGTGGTCGGCCCTAAGGCTAGGTTCCAGGACACTTTATTGCTTTGGCATGATCGAATGAGACACCCAGGACGAGATATGATGTGTCATATCCTTAAAGCATTTCATGGGCATCACTTGAAATCTTATCTCGATTATCTGCTTTGCAAAGTATGCTCCTTGGGAAAGTTGAACATTCAACCTTCAATTGCAAAGATTATTCACGACCCCCCTAAATTTCTTCAGAGATTCAAGAGGATATTTGTGGACCTATCCAACCAACGTACAGACCATTTAGATACTTTATATGATGTTGGTTGATGCATCGACACGATGGTTATATGTTTGCTTATTGTCCACACGCAATGCTGCATTTGCGAAACTCCTAGCACAAATTATTAAGCTTATGGCTCACCACCTTGATTATCCAATCAAGTCAATTCGATTGATAATACTAGAAAGTTTATATCACAAACATTTGACGATTATTGCATGTCTATTAGGATTGAAGTTGAACATCATGTACCCCATGTTCACACCCAAAATAGCCTGGCAAAAGCTTTCATAAAACGCCTTCAAATGATAGCTCGGAGTTTGGTTATGAGAACCAATTTGTCGGTATCTGCCTAAGGCTATACAATATTGCACGCAGCTATGTTGATCCGCCTGAGGCCCACCGCTACCCAACCTCATTCACCGTTATAGTTGGTTACTGGATATGAGCCTGACGTCTCACATTTACATGTGTTTGGGTGCGTAGTCTGTGTGCCAATAGTGCCGCCACTACATACCAAAAAAGGTCCTTATAAAAAAATGGGAATCTATGTCGGTTATGATTCGCCATCAATTATACGCTACTTAGAGCCCATGACAGGAGATCTCTTTACCACACGCTTTGCAGATTGTCACTTCGATGAGACAGTTTTCCCATCCTTAGAGGGAGATAAAATTACTAATGTTTCTGTAGAACACCGTGAATTGTTGTTGATTACTCCCACTATGTTTCATTTAGATCATCGCACACCTTAGTCTGAAACTGAAGTACGACGCATTTTAGATCTTCAGAGCATTGCTCAAAGCATGCCAAATGTTTTTACTGATCTTGCGAAGGTGATGAGATCACATATACCCGCTGCAAATGCACTTGCAATGATGGATGTACTGATCGTATGCCGTAACACCACCATGGAAGGCTGAATGGTTCCCGAGGGTGGGGTGGCCACACCTCTTACATGGGAATGTATAATGGCGGCTAGCCAATCACCTGCTCCTACGCTGAAGCGTGGCAGGCTTCACCGTTCAAAGGATTCACAACCCCGAAAGAGGAAAACGACACAAATTAGTGACCCTAGTCTGAATCTGATCATTGCTTACTCATCCATTCCAACGCATGAGGTTATTCTAGATTAAGGTGATGTTTTAGATGAAACATACCGGCCTCCCGAGAATCGTGAGATTTCAGTCTATTGTGCCATATTGGATGAGGTTTGGAATCGAAATGAGATGAAAGTCGATGATGCATTCGCGTATACCGTTGCTTCTGACATTATGTTTAGTGATGACATTGAACCACGCTCCGTTGATGAATGTCGACGTAGAACAGATTGATCAAATTGGAAACAAACAATGTAGGTCGAACTTGATTCATTCGTGAAACGAAAGGTGTTTGGGCCTATAGCTCCTACTCCATCACATGTGAAACATGTGGGTTACAAATGGGTTTTCGAGATGAAGTGTAATGAGAAGAATGAAATAGTGTGATACAAAGAACGCCTCGTAGCGCAAGGTTTCTCTCAACGCCCTGGGATTTATTACAAGGAGATGTATTCCCCTATAATGGACGACATAACGTTCCATTTCCTTATCAGTTTGGTAGTTTCCGAAAAGTTGAATATGCAGCTTATGGACGTGATAATCGCGTATCTTTATGGGGATCTAGATACAGAAATGTATATGAAAGTTCTAGAATGACTTCCATTGATTGGTTCAAATAGTTCTAGACCACGGAACACTCTCTCAATTAGATTGAGAATGTCACTCTACCGATTGAAACAATCCGGGCGGATGGGTATAACTATCTGAGTGAGCATTTGACAAGTCAAGGTTATGTGAACAATGAACTATGCCCATGCGTATTCATTAAGAAGTCACATTCTGGATTTGCAATCATTACAGTTTATGTCGACGATATGAACCTCATCGGAACTCTTGCAAAGCTTGATGAAATTGCCAAGTACTTGAAATCGGAATTTGAGATGAAAGATCGTGGGAAAAATTGATATTGTCTTTGCCTGGAAATCGAGCATTGTTCGGATGAAATACTAGTACATTAATCGAACTATACCTAGAATGTGTTGCGACGTTTTAATGAGGATAAAAAGAAGCCTTCGAGTACTCCTATGGTCGTTCGGACTCTAGATGCTAAACGAGATCCCTTCCGTCTGAATGATGATGATGAAGAGATTTTGGAGCCTAAAGTTCCATAACTAAGTGCAATTGGTGCTTTATTGTACTTGGCTCAATGCACTAGACCCGATATCTCCTTCGCTGTTAATCTTTTGGATAGATACAGCAATGCGCCTACATACAGACACTGGAATGGTGTTAAAGACATTTTCCGCTACCTTAAGGGTACAATGGATTTGGGCTTGTTCTACAACCCACAAATCCTCGAGAGGAGCCGCTGCCCCCCTCAATCATCGAGTTGATTCACGCCTTGTTAGTTACGCATATGTTGGTTATCTATCTAATCCATATAGGGCACGTTCTCAAACGGGTTATGTCTTTATCGTTGGAGACACTGCTATATCTTAGAGGTCTACCAAGCAAACACTAGTTGCGACTTCTTCGAACCATATTGAGATTCTCGCCCTGCATGAAGGCTCACGAAAGTGCTTTTGGTTGAGAGCAGTTATGGAACATATTCGAAGCACTAATGGTCTTTTTTCCATTGTTGACCTTCTTACGACGATCTTTGAAGACAATGCAACATGTATCGAGCTGTTAAAGAAGGGATACATCAAAGGAGGCAACACCAAGCACATAGCACCGAAATTCTTTTATTTTTACCAGCAACACCAGCATCAGAACATCTAAGTCAAGCAAATCCGTTCACAGGACAACCTAGCCGACCTCCTCACGAAGTCATTACCGAAGTCTATTTTTCAAAAGCTCGTCCAAGGAATTGGTATGCGTACATTATCTGAATTGAATTGCTTATAGTTCTCTTATTCATAAGTTATGTCTAACTCATGAGGAGTATCCTGAAGCATACTCATTTAAACTTAATGTACTCTTTTTCCTACGATTATGAGCATTTTTTCCACTGAGTTTTTGTTACCTAACGAGGTTTTAACGAGGCACCCATCTTAGGATGATCATACTCCATTGAGTTCACTACTTTCGTCCTGTTTAACGTTTGTTTTAGACATTATGCATACTTCTCACTTTTCTCCTTAGTCTATGGGTTTTCCACATGCCTTGGGTTTTACCATAGCGAGGTTTTGTGAGTTTTACTACCAATGCATACGTACTTACTTGTCTTTGAGACTCGTGTTCACCCATTATGCTGAAGACTTCATCAATTGTTCTACCTCATCTGCTGAAGATCTAATGCAATGTTTTGTTTGAGTATTTACACACTCAAGGGGGAATGTTACAGTCCTATCGGATAATGAATGTGATTGTGTAAATCCTGGTATATCTAGGAGTATCTAGTTTATTCCTATTAGGAGTTGATTATCTATTAAGAGATGTAATCCTAAAAGGTAAGGATTCTACCCATCCTACTACTATAAATAAAGGCATAAGGGGGTGATACAACACACACCTCAGAATTAAACTCTCTCATTCTCTCTTGTTGCCACCGGCCTCCTTTCTCTCTATTCCTTAGATAGCTCAATTAAATAGGCCTACGACACTATTGTTTTTATTTAATTATAAAAAGACATTAATGACCGTGAATAAAGCTTTTATGTTCAATTTCCATTTTCCTAGTTTTTTTTTTTTTTTTTTTTTTTTTTTTTAACAATCGATATTATCTACACTGAGAGGAGATGGGTGGGCTCAAACTCATAATGGGCTAACAATAATATGGCTCAAATTCGCCTTTGGCGAGAATTGAACTTAAAACCTTTTACTTACAAGTGAAGATGAATACCACTAGATTATAATGACATGTTATAAAGAAAACTCTAAGTTTGTGCACCCAGAAGTGAACTCCCAATGGACAACAAGCCTGAAGGCCTCGACCCCCGAAAGAAAACTATAAATTTATAACTCTTATGTTCAATTTCCCTTCTCCCAATCTCACTTATGAAGAAAAGGAGTTATCAAGTTCTCATGTGACCAAAAATAGCATATCACGTGCCATAAGTTGCTAAAGGCAAATGAAATATTATTATGATAATGTAAATATTTTATACCACTTTAAATAGGATGACTCAACTATTAGCATTCAATCTAGTGTTGTTATATTCACCTATCAGTGAACTCTCATATTTAACTTGTTTTAATGACGGGTTTGATATTTAATTTAAAAAAATAATTTAATGACAACTTAAATTCGAATACCTTTCTGAAAAATGTAACCGACTTAACTCATATTTACGAAAAATAAGCTCATTCTCTTCAAATTACTGGGAGGGCCCGAAGAAGGGGTCCGGTCCAAATATTGAAGGC
This sequence comes from Pyrus communis, assembly GCF_041283825.1. Lineage (NCBI taxonomy): Eukaryota > Viridiplantae > Streptophyta > Magnoliopsida > Rosales > Rosaceae > Pyrus > Pyrus communis. The sequence goes on from NC_142579.1 coordinate 31,771,436, forward strand.
TTCTGTTTACCACTTGGGCTGTCTGTAAATTGCACTTGTGTGTGGCCTCACGGCACCGGGCACCGGCAGCTGTGCGTCTCAATCGGTGACAGTTGTCATCACTCCAGCCTCCTTAGTCACCACCTACCTCCGTTCGCTTTCCTTCTCTCTCCTCTAAAACCGCCACCACGCAATGGAAGCATGGTCAGGCTCTATCTCCTCTCTTCTTCCACTCACCTCCTTTCTTTCTGTAGAAAATCCACTCTCCACACCCTGACCAGACGAGCTCTTTCTTCCACCTCCACCGCCGCCGCCACCATGTCCATAAGCCTCCAGTCCCACGCCTTCGCTGGCAATCCTCTGCTATCCAAGACCCCAAATCCCAGCGACCCGTTTTCACCATCCCAAGCCCTCGAGACCCTTAAGACCCAACTTTTGGAAGGGGCCCAATTGCCCTCTTCCCTCGGCTTCAAGGTTCTGCCCTTCAGAAAGGGCAGGCCTTTAGCCTCCTCAAGCGTTGGGGCCGGCGATTCCGCGCCAAATTGGCATCTGGGTTGGATCAGTTTGTCTGAGTGTAAAGGTTTCCTGGCCAATTGTGGGGTTCAGCTGAGTGGAGAGTCGCTGGTTTATCTGGGTTCTCGGCCCGAAGACGATGTCGTTTATTGGGCAATTGATGTTTCTGCTGAGAGTAACTTGGTTACTGAATTGGGTAGCAAGCAATTGTGTTTTGTTGAGCTGAGGACGCTTATGGTGGCTACTGATTGGGCTGATGCTCGAGCTATGGGGGAGTTGGCAATTGCTGGACATGTAAGTGCTTCTGCTCAAAAGTGCTTAAGAATGCCTAATATTTTAAAATTGACATGTTAGTGAGATCAAGTTCTTTGAATTGCAATGCGAATGTCTTTGGTATGTTTAGTGAATGAACCTATTGAAGTTTTTTATTGCCGTGCACCAGTTGTATGATGGTCTCAATCGGTTTTGGAAATGGTTTAAGATATGTTGAATGATTTTGGTGTGATCAGGCCAGGGCTTTGCTAGAATGGCATAGTATATCACAGTTTTGTGGACATTGTGGAGAAAAAACAGTCCCCAAGGAAGCTGGGAGGCGGAAGCAATGTTCTAGTGAGCAGTGCAGAAAGCGGGTCTACCCTCGTGTTGACCCGGTATGGTTGTACTAGTGAGTTTCCATTTCAAGCATTGGTTCAACCTCTTGTTTAGTTTTCCCATACCTTTACCTTTTGAACAGGTTGTCATAATGTTAGTCATTGATAGAGAGAATGACCGTGCTCTATTAAGTAGACAGTTTCGATTTGTACCTCGAATGTGGAGCTGCTTAGCTGGTTTTATAGAGGTAAGCTTTATGGGATATATCACTCTTTGTTAACACTTAATAGTTTTAATATCAGTATCAATGCTCACTTTCGGGAGTTCCGTAACAGTTTAACTAGTTTCGATCCTTTTGTTGTCCTTAGCCAGGAGAAAGCTTAGAAGAAGCAGTGAGGAGAGAAACGTGGGAGGAGACCGGAATTGAAGTAGGAGAAGTTGTCTATCATAGCTCTCAGCCATGGCCTGGTATTAACTTTGTGTATGTGTGTTGTCTACAGATTATTGTACATCCCATATGGATTTCTTTCTTTGTTTTATGTTGATTGATTGAGTTCCTGTTTTGGTTTGTTTCCAGTTGGACCAAGTAGCATGCCGTGCCAGTTGATGGTTGGGTTTTTTGCATATGCAAAGTCACTTGAAATAAATGTGGACAAGGAAGAGTTGGAAGGTACCCACTAAATTAGCCTATATTTACAATTTTATTGGACCTTCGATCATGTTTCCCCTTTGCTCTGTCCTGAAATTTACGTTTCCCGTGAAAAAACTGTAAGAATATAGTACTTATGCGAGGCATTGCATCTGATACGATCAGATGAATTTCTAATATTTTTTTCTCCTGAAAATTTTTGTTTAACTAGATGCTCAGTGGCACAGCAGAGAAGATGTGAAGAGAGCCTTGACATTTGCCGAGTACAAGAAGGCACAGAGAACGGCGGCATCAAGGGTAGAACAGATGTGCAAAGGAGTAGAGAAAGAGCAGAGCTTGTCTGCCGACTTCAATGTTGAAAGTGGCGAACTCGCCTCCATGTTTATACCCGGGCCATTTGCAATTGCCCATCACCTTATCTCTTCATGGGCCTATCAGGATGGAACCGATGGTGCCGCAGCTCTAAAACAATCTAGTGGTTCTACTTCGAATTTGTAGCATGGTTCAATTCTTTTCATCCGTACTCCAAATAGTCTTTCGATAATCAAATAAGCTCAGATATATGTTGATTTGGATGCTGCAGGGTTATGGATGTTTGAATTTTCTTCTTCTTCAAGATTCACATCATTCGATCATTGTAAAAGTTTATTGTTCAATTTTTATTTGATGACATTTTGGCTGTCCACTTGTAACTCATAAATCTGAGTATATATATTTCAAACCAGAAGTTGATTTTACAAGAGGTTTCATCTGAGTTGATTTAAAGATTGCTAATATCTTCAGAAAAGAAGAGAAATATGGCACAAAGCCACCCAGATTATGTACATTTTATTTAGCCATGTTTGCTCCGATCTCTTATCCACCGTTGCCGGTGACCGTTGCCCATTTTATCGTTGACCTAGCCAAAGCGAACCATGGGATCGATACATTTCTTAAGAAGAAGATTGTCCGGAGGCAGACCGCCCTGCAACTCCTCTGAAACAATGATCGCGGCGTTCACCGCCCTCACCAGCAGGACCTGGACTGCAATTCTTGACGGGGTTTCGTGCCCCCTCCATGTCCCGTATTTTTATCTCTTTCAATTGCCGGAATCAACACATGCTCCATGTTTTGTGTGTCAGGGTACCACAACCTCAAACCCCCGTTCATTGCCATGGGACTAGAAAAACGTTTTCGCCGGTGACTTAAAACGCAAGAGAAGTTTTCGAAGAAAATCGGAATTGGTATCTTCCAGGCTTTCACATATTTTTGATAAATATGTAAACAAGAAAGTAACAATAAATTAACGAAATTGACTTTGTAACTTTTCTTGGTGAAAACCAGCCATAAGTTGCATCTGCAGCAAGCACTCCAATCCTTACACGTCCTTTTTCCAGTGGCTTCAACTTTGCTTCCCTGAGCTCCCGGGCCACACACTCATCGACGTGAAGGAAGCACAGCGAACTGCACAGCGAACTGTATGAACATCAAATAACACATGAGAAGATCCGTCAAACTGCTTAGCGTCAAAATTTCAGAGTCGGTCAAATGATTCACTACTACTCTACACCGATATTCTTCAACAGATCAAAGCGTTTACTTTACTACACAACTCAAGTGGCCCTGAGGACCCAACAAATGTGGTATTTCAAGTGCAGTAATGCTATTCATACTATGTTCTTGTACTATATTTTCATATCATCTCATGGACCCATAAACCACATGGGTTTAGTACGTCTGGCCTTAAGGTTCGACTAATGAGCCATTTGGATTCCACTTCAATAGACCAGGCCCATATTTGAATTCACGGCCCACCCAGTGATAAGTATCCGATCCATAACTTGGGCCGTTGGGATGTTCCGCCCCGCCAACCACTGACTTCCACGCCATAGACGTAGAATTTACCGACGAAAGAGGAGCCAGAGTAGAAAGAAAGCAGCTATTTTCTTCTCTTCCTCGCTGAAAAATGGCTACCTTCTTCCAGAGGCTCTCCAAGGCGGCCCCGATCGCCTTCAGCAGCTCGTTCCGAGGCCAATCGAAGTCCAGCTTTCGTATTCCCTTCGGAGCTGTCGCAGCCGTCTCCGGCGGAATCTCCTACCTCTGCTACTATTCCTCGCCGGATTTGGTAATTTCTCCTGCTCATTTCATCTGGGTTTTGATCAGATCGTGCATTTATCTGTGAAGCAATGTGGTTTATCTCAGTAATTATTTTTCTGAATTACGGTGATACTGATGTTATTTTAGTGGTGCTCCCAATTGGGTTTCTCGAATATTTCATTTCTTTTGATGGTATTAAGCATTTGAAGAAATGGGTTTATTTGTGATGATTTTATTCATGTTTTCAACATTTGACTTATTTATTCATAATTTATAAATTAGAGGGCTGGGTTTGTGGTTGTCTGTGTGCTTCTGTATATCTAATTTGGATTTTTTATGTTGGTTTATTAGTTATATATTTGTTGGCCAATGGGTTGGTATTCAGCTTTCTCTTGTCTTTCCTACTTTCACGAAAGAAAAGCAAGGGGATTGTTCAAGCTTAAGGTGGTTCGTGTTTTGAGACAAAGTACATGCCTGCATCTTATAGCTTTGTAAACGTAAAAAACCCCAGGATAATCTATCCCTGTGATCGTATACCTTATCGTTGGATTATCTTTCTTTCTTATCGTTGAAATTTGATCATGTGGTTTTTTAAGGCTAAAGGTTATGGGATGTGAATATCGGAGTTGATGGTGTTTCATTTTAGGCATGTATGTTCCTTTCTAAGTGAAACTGCATGTGATACATTTGATAACTACAATTTTCGTAACATTTTGGGATTTGAGCTTACTAATGAGATGAAAGGTTGTTCGTTGTTTTCCTGCTCATTTTGGTATAGGTTATATGAGATGATCTGCCCATACTAGCAACTCATTTGTCATTAAGAGTTTAGGTCTCGAAGTCATTTTTCTTTATTAAAAACTAACACTCGTATTTTTCACAGGCTTATCTAGACGAAGTCAAAGAACAAGCTGGCCCAAAAGTTGGTGAGTCTCTCTCACTCCACATCCCATGCAACACTCGGAGAACATGACCATTACGAAAAGAAAGTTGGTTGGAATTTTCGATAAGACTAATAGTTAAATGAAAGGCTTTTGTTTACATCATGAACATAGTTTTGTTTTTAAGTATCTAATACTTATGGTTTGAAGCTTAATTTATGGAAACATGCTCAATAGATGTGTTTACTGTGTTTTCAGCACTTAATCCAGACAAGTGGATTGAATTTAAGTTGCAAGATACTGCAAGGGTTAGCCACAATACGCAATTATTCAGGTATTGTCCTCTAGGCTCTCTCCAGAAGCCTTGGAACTATTATTTGAAAGAAATTCTATATTGATCAGAAGCACTATAAACAAAAGTTTGTAAGGTGTCCTGATTTATGTTCTCGTAGAATGTTTAAACATCAATGTGACTGATTTTTCTTAGTTTTCTCCAAAATTGGCAGGTTTACATTTGATCCAACTGCTAAGTTGGGTTTAGATGTTGCTTCATGTCTCATTACGAGGTATTCTGTTTATAGCTACTCTGCTTTGTCTTGAGATTCCCTACTGATAGGAGTCTGTCACTACATTGATTGACTTTTTTGTCCCTGTGATCATGTACTCTAGGGCTCCATTAGGACAAGATGCTGAAGGGAAACCAAAATATGTCATACGCCCGTAAGTCTCTTTCTGTCCGCATGTCAAATGCTGATCTTATTTTCTCCCGATTTCGGGACTTGAATATAAGTCCTTGAATTCAATATTTCTCTACTTGCATCCATTTGTACGAGTGATTGATTTTATTTTGGCTTACCTTTATGCTCAGGTATACTCCTATTTCAGATCCAGATTCCAAGGGATACTTTGACTTGTTAATTAAGGTATGCTGTCAATTATATACACCTATTCTCCTGCTTTGGTTAAGTTTTTGAGGATTTATGGATCCTTAGATGTAAATCATGTAATTCAAGCTTCTTTCATTTTGTTGAAACTCTACGCAGGTGTATCCAGAAGGAAAAATGAGTCAACATTTTGCAAGCTTAAAACCAGGCGATGTAGTTGAAGTGAAGGGGTAATTTGTCCACATTCACAAGTAATAGTAGTGGATATGCTCTAAATCATCTTCTAATCAGGTGTATCTGTTCCTTGCAGGCCTATTGAAAAACTTAGATATACTCCCAACATGAAGAAACATATAGGCATGGTATGAGCGACTTGTATAGAATTCTATGTTTAAGACTTACAAATTTGCTCCACCTTTTATACAAATTTCTCGTGGGTTCCATGCATTTGCATTGTTTTAACTTTAGCATTTACAGTAGCGGTGTTCAGTTCTTTTTTGCATTGTCTGTTTAATCACGTGAATAGTTACAAAAGTTAAGACCATCGGTGTATGATAAATCTGTGTAGTCACTTTGTCTGAAGTGCGATTTCATTCCGTATTACAGATTGCTGGTGGTTCGGGTATTACTCCAATGCTTCAGGTTATTGAGGCCATACTGAAAAATCCTGATGACACGACTCAGGTAAGCAATAGCCTATATCATTAGTCTTCAGTCACATCACAAGATCATAACTGCAGTTTCATCAATATATGTGTACCTATATACATGATACTAACAGTGTAAATATATTTGTGATATTCAACAAAGTCAATTCCATGTGATTAATCACTGTATGACACTGTCCTTAAATATATATGTGTAAAATTGACGGTTTATGATGCCTAGGTGTCACTTCTTTATGCAAACGTCTCCCCAGATGACATACTGCTTAAACAGAAACTTGACATACTTGCAGCTAGCCACCCAAATCTAAAGGTACAATTTGTCTCATTGGAAGATACTATCTCTGCATCACTCCAAATTCGGGTATTTATCTCATGAAATGAGGCTTTATTTTCTGAAAATAAAAATGCAGGTATTTTACACGGTAGATAATCCAACAAAGAGTTGGAAAGGGGGAAAAGGTTACATATCAAAGGACATTGCAGTTAAAGGCTTACCTGCTCCTGGTGAAGATACTCTCGTCCTGGTAAGTGTACTTGTTGATATCAGAGGACCACATACTGGAGAGGCGCCATGTACTAGTCGATGTCACTTTTACTTCAATTAACTCATCGATCGACCTTCATTTGCTTGTGCAGGTGTGTGGTCCTCCTGGGATGATGAAACATATATCTGGTGACAAGGCTAAAGACTGGTCTCAAGGAGAGGTAAAAAAATGCGCTGTCCTGGTTTTTAATTTTGGTGTAAAACCAATACCATTTCTCTTATTTTTCTTCTGTGTTTGCTCATAAGTTTCTGTCTGTTTTGTTGCAGCTCACTGGCATACTAAAAGAACTTGGATACACTGAAGAAATGGTTTACAAATTTTGATTCATCGACGACGATTTAGCTTTGAAGAAGCAATCACTAGGCTTTGATTCAAGTTTTGTACAATAAAATGCGTTCTTAGGAAGCATACCTAACTCGAACTCAAATTCGAAATCTTTTATTCAATAAATTTGGGAAGAATACTGAATAGGATATAGTGTTATGAAATTTTTTGCATTGCCCATTTGAGTTGGCCGTTGATTTTCAAAATTGATTCTCATTGAATTCATTTACGGAATGCCAGAAATAAATAAGGTGTGCAGGGAGAAAAAGAAAGTGTGCGGAAATGATTTCCCATTTTGAAAACGAGTATCAAACTTGATGCAACGCGATCTATTATGTTCGAGTATTGAATCACAGATTGTAAAACGAAACTTACATATCGTTTGATTCTGCATGGGCAACCATGTGTTGAAAATTACATTACTTATATACCTTGCAAGTAAACAAGTCATTAAACTCATTAGGCGTAAGGAAGTTGACCGTCGGACTGGACGGTTGCCCCACCGGCAAACCGTGACACTCTTAATTTTTTACTATAAAGGAAAATCTAATATGTGTACGGTTACCTGAAAAAATTATTAAAAAAGAGCGAGTAAAAGAGCAGGGCCTATATAAACCGAAACGAGGAGTCGCCGCGCCAAAGGATCCGAAACGCCACAAACAGCAAAACCCGAACGACACACAGAAAGCACAGCACAAACCTCCCTCACTCTCTTCGTTCCCTCACTCTCATCCGCCATCGCCGCAGTATCGGCCATGCACATTTGTTAGCACCCTCCGACTCTGACATTTCTCTTCAAGTTTTTTTTTTCCTCTCACCATTTTCTTCTGATTTCCGCTTCGAAAAATGGAGGAAGAGTTGGTGAAGAGAAACACCGATTGCGTCTATTTCTTGGCTTCTCCTCTCACATGCAAGAAGGTTCGTCGACAAAAACAATAACCCGTTTCGCTTTTTTATTTGAATTTGATTTTACTTTTGTGTTTGATTTTGTCCAGTGCTGCGAGTTGGGGTTCTTTCTTTGTTTCCAATTGTTACGATTTGCCCTACATTTGAAGGATTTTTGGGTTTTAGTGTTTCTGAAAGAAGAGCAGGATCTAGGGTTACAATTGTTTGATGTATCGATTTCGAGTGTTCATTCTTAACTGGGTTCTGTATGCAGTGAATTTATTTTGAATTTTACTACATTTTAGTGTGATATTTGTTTGAGTAGTGACATTGGTGGTGGTGTTCTTTTTCAGGGAATTGATTGCGAGTTTCGACACAGCAAGATTGCGAGGCTCAACCCGAAGGAATGCTGGTACTGGTTGGCTGGGAATTGTCTCAATCCGACCTGTGCTTTTCGACACCCTGTACGCTCTTGTTCTCTTTTTTTCAACTGCATCATTGTGCTGTGCTCGACATCATTGTGCTGTGCTTGATTTCTTTATCCTCGGTTTACAGATTCTCCTTTCTAGGTTATGTGTAGGTTGGGACCTAGAACATGATATGTTTAAGATGATCTTACAGTTTCACAATAAAATACATGTTTTCGTCAAAACGATATTCTTAATAATTTATATATGTTTCTGGTTCCATGTGTGTTATCTTTTCATTGATTGTTTGTCCTTTTTAAGTTCCATATCACATGTCATTAGGGCGACAGAAACTCTTGATGTGTTGACGACTTACGCACATTTAAGTTAGTGCTAGTAATTGACATTTAATTTGTATTCTAAATTTGATACCCTATCATATCTTGAGGATTTGCTTACACCCACCTTTTTCTTTTCAGATGGTTTTATGTAACGTTTATCGATTCATGACTGTTTTAATGATCTTTGCCATCCCCTGGTCATTTGACAATGCCAATTGACACTTTTCTGTTTTGATAGCCGTTGGATGGGCATGGCGGAACACCATCAGAGTCTTCCCCGCCTTCTGTAACTTCAAACAAGACCAGTGTTCCTTGTTACTTTTACTCCAATGGCTTCTGCAACAAAGGTGATAAATGTTCTTTCTTGCATGATACTGATGGTAACGCATCAAATGGGAAATCTTCAAAGACAGCCTCTGCATGTAATGAAGCACTTGCACTTACTTCAGAAAACGAGGCAGCTGCAGGGAATGGAGCACTTGCACGCATCTCAGAAAGCAAGGCACCTGCAGGAAACGAAGCACTTGCACTTAATTCAGAAACCAAGGCATCTGTAGGAAATGACACAATGTCAGCGCCAAGAATCACACATCTCAACCCTTCTGAAACTGCCTCGAAGGCAACAGTTGGTACAAGATTCCAGCACAAAGAGAATCTTAGTTATTTTGAGCAGCGGGTACAAAGAGATGTTACACAGAAAAGTGTCTACACTCAGATTTCTATGTCTGGAGGTGAAGAGGCTGGTGAAATTAGGTCAGACTCGCCTCCAGAAGATAGCTCTATTCGTACCAAATCTCATTCATGGACAGATCAGAGTTCTGAGGATGAAGATGATGACCTTGTGCTAGAGGAACGCTGGGAATCCTCACCAGGATTTGATGTTCTTGTTGATGGAAAATCAGACAATTTGGGTTGTGACGATGATCAGGAGTACTTTCCAACACTTCACGGGGAGCACAGGGAGCTGAATAGCCGCTTCTTGGGCCATGATTTTGAAAATCCAGACGAGTATGTTCCCAAATATCCTGATGCTAAACTTCTACATGACAGAGATATGTACAATGATTGTCTGGATACCAGGATTATTTTTGGTAATCATGGACCAAATCCTGTCTACACGAAGGAGAGAATGTCGGATTTGATGTTCTCCAGCAAGAGGAAACATATGCCAAGGGAACTGTTCGATGGTGACGAGGATTTTTTGGATCTCCGAGACCGCCTGAGAAGGCGAAGAGTGACTGATGGTCGTTCAATTAATGGCTTATCAAGAAGGCACGAATCACTTGGATTGTTTGGCAGGCCTCAAAGACATGGACTAGGTAGGCGGTTGCATAGAAGATTGGCATCAGTAATGGGAAATAACACTTATGAATCACTTAGGGGGAATGGAGCTTTCTCCAATGGTGGAATTCAACGTGGTTCGCTTAGGCATGCACAGGAATATAGATCCAGGAAGCATCACAAGGAGAGAAGGCCGGCTAAGCAGCAGTTTCCTTGGTCCGAAATCTCGAAGAAACCATTTCCAAGGGAGAAGAGATGTGCGGGGCAGCCAACTAGCTTTACAGGACCCAAGAGCCTTGCCCAGATCAGAGAAGAGAAGAGGAAAGCAGAAGAAAATGGGGGTAGCATTGGGATACCAAAACGTGCGAGAAGAACTACAGTGGATTTCCAGGGTCCAAAACCCTTGAACGAAATTCTAAAAGAGAAAGGGAAGATACCTGACTAGAGGGAAGGAAGTGCTGCTGGTAGCAACTGAAGTACTTGATGAAGAGCGATTTTCAGGTGATGACGACAAAAAGTTGTGTGTTGTTTACCGTTGCTAGATAGAAATAGAATCATAGAAACACATTTTCCTTCATGTTACTAGATGAAGCTTGCATGGCTGGTGGTGCAGAAGCTTACAGGCCTTGTTCAAAGACCCGTTTTAGAGTCTGCATTTACTCTCGAATATGATAGTAACTGATTCGGAAGCTTGACAGAGTTGGTTGCAAGGCCTTGGCATCTTTTTTTGGCAACTTCATTTGCTTTTGTTATGATTTTTGAACACAGCCACATATCCTCTCATCTTAGTCATTGTCGTTTCTCGTTGATATTTGGTTTCTATTTTCGCTTCAATTTGTACAGTACATACTTACGTAGCTCAAGCGGTCACGGGCGTTTATTGTTGCCCGATGTCTCGTTGTAGATATTAGAATTCCTTTTGGCTGAGTCAAACACAGTGGTTTAGGAAATTACGAGTTCGAACAACAATATTGACCAAGTGGTGACCCATGTTGGATTGTTTTGGGACCCGACCCGCATTCATCTGAAGGTCCACACGGCTTGTACACAGCAGTGATTGACCGTTGATCCAATTTATATACTTTTCAGACCAAAAATAAAAGAATTATATATTTAGACCAGAGCTAACACGGAAGTTGGCCGACATCGGAAAATATGGAAAAAAATGTTACCAAATGATTTAATTTCCTTTCGGTTGATGTCCCGAACTTGTATGCAGAATGGGGGAGCAACAAATGTCCAACAACCGGTGTGGAATTGGAGCATTGTGAACACAGAAGTCGCCATGCCATTGGAAGATTTTCTTGCTAGCTTTGACGATCTCAACTTCGTTTAGGAACGTTTTTTTGTCTTCTATTTAGAAAAAGAGAGAGAGAGTGAGAAATTAATTATTTAAGTTAGAATGAATAATATCGATTAATTTTGTATCTATAATTTTTGCTATAATTGATTTTCCTTCTTCTTAAATTGTAGCTCCAAGTTGTTAAGTACATTTTACTTTTACATGATTTTGCTCATTCAATAATTAAAATGACGGAATAGTATATTTAAAGGAGATATTAATTTTAAATATAAAATTCAAATTTGATTATCTATGTGACACCTTGATATCTTTTAAAGGTTCTTTATGCATTCGTTATGTCTAAATAAAATATTATTTTATTACATTAAACTATTACAATAAATATTTTAAAACAAAAAACAATAATATCACTAATAAAATGCATTTAATAATTAATCTTTTTTTTTTTTTTTAAGTTGTTGTCAATTTTGGCAACAAGAGTAAGGACTGTCAATTCATGTCATGTTATATCATATTAAAATTTTCAGTTGAAAAACATTGTTACTGCATTTTTTTAACAGCTAATACTAGTTCAGACATTTTAACATGTCATTTAAAAGTAAAGGAGCTCTGAAAAAATCTTTTCAACTTTATTCTTTTTAGAAAGATTAGGATATTGGGTGAGTTTATATTTCTTTCTCTCAAGAGATTTATTGGTTTTTCCTAGTTGACTATGATTTCATTAATTCTTTCCTTATAAGATCTTCCAATTCCTAATAAGACTTGGAATTTAATACAAATTAGATTCGATGCCTATATAATTGCCTAGCTCAAATTTGTTGCATTCATCCTTATTCACATTTTCTGATAAACCAAAACTATCAAAAATATTTAGGGAGAAGAAATGAACACTAAAATAAGAATTAATCGCAAATTAGCGATTAGATTTCACCTCCTAATCTCTTTCCTCCTAACATTCATTTGTCACTCTCTCTCTCTCTCTCTCTCTCTCTCTCATCCCCATAGCAGCGAGAAAAGTCCAACACCGTATAAATAAACAAACTCATACCATTATAGCAACTTGGACTTGCAAATTTTCAATCCCAAATTCCAAATCCCATCCTTCAAATCCACATAAATCGAACCCTCCAGACTCCAGAAACAAAACCCAGATCGTAGATTCAGAGATTTATCATAAAATTTCAGAGATCAATCCGATGGCTGAGGGGCTTCAGAGGTCTGAGAGCACGTTTAGGAGGCAGGGCTCGTCGGGCTTGATTTGGGACGACAAGTTTCTACAGCAGGCGCTGAACCAAGTGGAGGCGGAGAAGCAGGCGGAGGCAGCTCAGCAGGCTGAGGGCGGCGGCGGCGGCGCGGCAGGACCTACCATGGAGCGGAGCCGATCCAACGGAGGAAAGGGGTATCGGACGGTCAAGGTTTCGCCGCAAGCGATGGACCCGCCTTCCCCGAAAGTCTCCGGCTGCGGGATCTGCGGCGCCTTTGGAAAACCGAAGCCGGCGTCGGCGCGTCGGCCGAGATCGAACAAGCGAAGGTCGTAGAAGTAATTAATTATTCAAATTTGTACTTAAAATTTGTTAGCTGTTTTTGGTTTAATTGGAACAAAAAACTGCATGCCCAGTTTTTCTTTTTTAATTTTCTGATCTTATTAGAGAATTGTGGGGATGAAGGTGTGATTTGTAATGTAATCTTGTTAAAAATTATAATTAAATACTTTTGGTGTGTCTGGCGAGCTACAATAATATCCACTTAGAATTCTTAATTATGTTCTAATTTTTCTTAATTGGTTTTTAGTTCCTGGGGAAGTTTTTGTGTTCACTTTTGGAGTGTCACTAGGTTTTCCGAAATTATGCATATTCTGAAGTTAATTACTAATTAAGCTTAGCGTTGTTTGTGTGATTCTCTCACCTGATAATTTGCATGTTGTGTTCTTGTTTACCAATCTTAATTACCAACAAGCTCTTTGTTTCTTAGGATTTGAAGATGTTCCAAGTTCGAATGCTCTTAATTTTTTATTGTTTGAAGATGTTCTGAGTTCGAATTTTTGTCACGTATTGATAATTTGATAGACAAAATAAAATGGTTGCCAATTGGAATTATAATTCAAATGCTATAATCCGCTTACTCTATAATTCAAATATTACCATTCGTATTCATGATCAGAGAATATAGTTGACGGGTTCGCATAGGAGCTGGCGTATACAATTGTTATACGTGAAATTATACGAATATTTCTTTGATATTTTTAAGCACGATATAGGCAAAATGCTTGATAAAAATGTCTCAAAAAAGATATTTCAGAACATTTTAAATGAAATAGATGTACCGCCGTATTCCTAATTTCATATACATTGTCATGTGAAAAAAAATACTGCATTTAACAATATATTATTAGATACGGAACACCATGTGACCAAAGAGCAACTAGATAAAATGGCGTTTCGATAAAACCTGAATCCGCTAACTAATCACCTCAGCAGATTCAAAGAAAGTGGGAGCCGGAAATTTGATCTATTCAACTACGGGCATTTTTTTCATGGTTAATGAAGGGAACATCAAATTTATAACTAAATTTTATAAATTAAATGATATAGAAGCTGATAATTAGATTATTATTTAAATATTGATTAACGTATTTATTTTTTATTAGTTTCTTATTAGTGTCACATTAGTTAGTTACAAAATTCGTCTACAAACTTAATCTATTTAACATTAATCCCTTTTTCATACGATTTGGATCATCTCTTGAGCTAATGGAGAGGATCCTCCTAACCAATTATTGTGGACCGTTGGATTTTTATCCAACGGCTACAAACAGAAGATTCCTTTAAAATTATAAGAATTGTAGCCGTTGGATAAAAATCAAACGACTCACGATAATTGATCAGGAAGATCCTCTCCATTAGCTTGGAGAGAATCCAAATCCTTTTTCATAAAAGTTTTTGGTGTTTTCGATGTGAGATAAGAAATAAGAAATAAAATTGTAGGATCTTTTTACAATATTGCCCTCTTGGAGGACAGCGCATTGCATAATGCAGCCACGCGGTAGCAGCTAGCAAGCATATCAAATTAACTACTTTTTTATATTAATATAATATAATGTCTGAAAATTGTTGTGTTTAGTTGAGAACTGAATCTGCTCCGGACTTTATTGTTTGGAGCTTAAGGATTAATTTATCTAAACCGTTGATTAGTGTGTTAAAAAAATCAGAAATGTTAGTTTGTATGGTGGGCTAAGAAAATAAGTTAAAGGAGACCGTTAAATTTAATTTGTGCAGCCCAGATTAGTTGATTATTAAGGTCTTGAATGGATCCAATTCCGTTTAGTTGGTGTTTGGTAAGTAGCAATTAGCAACTTTTGTTAAATTCTAATCATTTTCTAATAATTATTGTCTTTTGAAAATTAAGCGTCGGTCATTATATCATTCTACTATTTGTTGTCTTTACTTTTGAAAGAAGAATTGTTATTAGCACTCCAAAAATTTTATTTTACACTCCTCACAATTGTATTTTTCTTTCTAATTGTAGAAAATTTGAAGTGTCAAATGAGATTTTTGGAGTACTAATAACAATTTCCTTTAAGAGTTCTATTTTAATTTTGTTTAAGAATATACCACAATGAAAGTAATCCTTGACACTAACGTGCACTCCCCCAAGTTTCCAACGTTATTATATTTGCCAAGTGCAAGAGAACAAGAAATGGATGTAACATGAGGACATTTCAGGCGGATTCACTGTTTTTTTTAATTGAAAAACATGTTGTAAATGAAGAGATGTCGAACAAGCTTATTCGTTACTTACTTTTCAAACAAACATTTGTACATCTGTATATATAAATGCTAGTTCATTAAGATACGCAATAGTTCAAAATTAATTGTTCATCATCTAATGATTTTTTTTTCCTTTTAATACTCGAGAGTTTTCAGTCTCTTAGTATTACTCTTACATAAACTCGGTTAGTTTTACGTTTTTATAAATATTCAGTGTATGTGAGCTCGTATGGATTGCATCGTTTTTTTTTCTTTTACACTTTTAAAATGAGAGATGTTAAATCCCACATCGCCCAGGAGGGGAGAGAATCCTCTATGTCTTAAATGTACATGCACACCTCCATATAGCACGAGACATTTTGGGAACTCACTGACTTTTGATTTCATCGGAACGCCGAAGTGGCGAGTTCGTGCGAGAGCAATCCCATGATGGATGACCCATTGGGAAGTTCTCGTGTGAGTTTCTAGAAACAAAATCGTGAAAGCGTGGTCGGAGCCCAAAGAAGACAATATTGTGCTACGGCAAAATCGAGCTCGGGATGTGGTGGAGCCTGGGTCAGGATGTGACGAGATATTAAAACAAAAATACTTCAAACAAGGAAGACCAAAAGTCAGTTCTAGTACCAATTAGAGCTCAGCAATTTTTGCCCAACGGTATAAGGGAACATTTTTGTTATAACAACCAGAAAATAAAAATGATAAGGCATTTTAGCCAAAATAATCGTTGAGATTGGACTAAATCCTATCGATTTTAAATCATATGAACCATAGTGAGGAGTTATACCAATCTCAATGACCATTTTGACTAAATCGCCAAAAAATAATGTGAGAATATTCAAATAAATAGGACTAGTTGTGAAGAAGTTACAATTTATTTTGGTAGGTCCCAATAACAATTATTTTTTTTCTCAAACGTTGAATTTTATTAGATTAAATGTTAGATTAGCCAGTGATGGAGTTTGAACCCAATAACAATAATTAATTAAAACAAAATTGTGTGGCAAAGTTGACAGCTAATAAACTATCAGCTAATTCATCTTCTAATCCAATTTTCTATTGACAATTTGGCTTGCTTTAATTAGGTTTTTTGACGAAAAATAATAATAATAATAATCAACTAGGGTTAGGGTTAGGTCACTGCTATTGGATTTTGACAATCCAGGAGGATGCTCGCCGGATTCTCTGTGAGAATCCTAAAGATCCTCCAATCATATCCGTTTGTCGTACATCAAACGGTAATAAATTATTGTAATTTTTTTATTTAAAATTGAATATAAACAGTACCTGATAAAAACTGACATCACAATATACGATGAACGTATATGATTGGAGGATTCTTGAAATCCTTACAAGGAGGATTCGGTGAGAATCCTTTCTCTTTGACAATAACATTTTCCTGCACTTAACTTCCTCACAACAATCATTTTTGACCTTTTAAATACTATTTATTCACGATTTTCTTCATTGTTGACTTGTTAAGGATCCACACCATGTGAGCGTATGAATTTTTTTCTTCTGAAGATTGTAGAGTACATAAACAAAAATGACTCTCTTTATCTTTTTTGTTTAAAAAAAAATGAAATTGTTAGTGGCGGGTTCAGAATTTTTTAGTGGAAAATGACTTCTGTCAAACAGTTTGTTTCAAGGAGGGGATTCTCTATCCTCCTAATCTTTCTACCCTTTCATCCCCTCCTATTTGAACGGTTACGGTTAAACCACGTTAACATCTTATATTGATTTTTTTTATAGAGATAACAAGACAAAAAACAATATGTGAGAGGAATGGATGGAAGAGGGTGGAAATAGGAGGATAGAAAATTCTCCTTGTTCCAAAACAACCATGCTGGAGCTTAACTTCCATGAAAGTTCTACATTATGTGTAGCAAAAGGGGCAAGCAAGAGTAACAAACTCCACCACTCGCCCTTAAATCTGCCTCTAAATAGTCATATCAAATATCAGTAAGGTAGTTACAACTGATTACAATAAGATCAAGGGTTTAAGGCAACCTATAAAATAAACGATTTAATTATCACTGAATATTGCAAGATAAAACGAAGAGACAGAAAAGATATAATAAGAAATCGAATTTAAAAAATTGTTAGCATTCCTCGAATTTTAATTATTGTATTTGATTTGTTTAGCAGTCCGAATCAAAAGGAAATTATGCGTTTCCGGAAAGACCTTCCGTGACTTCATCGTTGGCTCGTAATTGCATATGTTCATATATATAAAATTGCGGGGTTTCTGTTTCCATACACTCCAAAACAAGCATAGTTTCCTAATTCCAGTATATTTAAAAGCTTAAGGATAATAATTAAAACTGATTAATCATAGTCTCACCTATTATTTATAGATAACTTTAACGAAAAGCGTAATGTTCATTTTTACGAAAAGTTATATTTTTACATTAAAAAGTTAATTATGGTATTATTCATTTTACTCTTTATTTTATCCTTATCGTTAAAACTTAAAATTTTCAAACTCTTTTCATCAGCTTTCCTTATTTATATGCTTGGCCAAACAGAAGAAGCCAAATTAATTAAGAAATTAGCAATCAGCAGCCGCAACCGAAGAACCTGACCGCCCCGGTATATATTCTTCTGCTTTAAGACGTGTTCAACAAAAAAAAGCCAGCCACAAGGGACCACGAATTGGTCAGACTCCAGACCAATCTGGCAACCCATATGTACTTTACTCCTAATCCCACCTTCCCTCTTTCTTTTTCTCCATAACTGCTCATGATTGTTTCTCTTTTTTTTTTCCTTCCTTTTTTCCCCCTTTTTTTTTTATACAAACAACAGTTTGCTTTAAATAATTCAATCTCAAGTGCAGAGAAAAAACACATTGTTCTAGCAAATCTGCGTTGTTTCTATGTGTTTAATTAATTAATATTAATTTATTCATTATTTTGCCTCATTTTTGTTGATTTGTTTCGTCGAGACAAAACAATAAAACCCTAATTTTTAGTATCCTATGTTATGTTAATTTGCAGCTCCACCAGCTTCACATGCAAGAACAGACAACCAATAAAACCCTAATTAATTAATTAGAGCCCAACGACGTCAAAAAGAATAAACTCGGCTACCAGTCACATCTTTCACGACCAACTTGAAATCTCTTTTAATCGAACAGTCCTCGTTCTGTCAAAACCATAAAAATCTTGCGAATGAAATTGATCTTTAACCTGAAAAACAAGTCTCTCCAATGATTTATAAAAAGCTACATGCGGTAAAATTCCGAAATCCTAATCGAAAAGCTGCATGTGGTAATTAAAATATAACCCTAAACCCTAATCCAGAAGCTGCACGCCAAATTGCAGGTCATCTCTGGATACCATGGCCCACAAGCTCAATTTGTGTTTTCATTGATGCCTTTCTAATTACTTTCGTGAAATCTTTTTATGCAAACGGGTATTCTATGTTAAACTAATTTAAATTACGAAAGCGGTGATTTAAACTCAAGTGCATAAAGCAAAGTAAATCTGCTCTAACCAATGTGATTATGTGCCCATATTTGCTCCTACTACTACAAGTACTTCCATGACTTCAATATGGCTATGGACCAAACTTGGAAATATGATTATGTTCTCTAAATAATTAAGGTCGAATATTTGAGATTTATATAAGCACACTCTAATCCAGTGTTCTTGTTTAATACAATAATGATTACCTCAACCCACAAAAAAGGAATAAATAGGTAAATGCAGACATCAATCAGTCTACTGCTTTCTGGATTTTAGTTCTAAACAAGAGAATGCACAGTTTCTCCATTGAAAAATATAGGAAGCAACCTGTTGAATGGGTCACAAACGACCCGAAACCCGAGCCCACTATGCAATGCCATGCCGGCCCGTACAACTTATCGAACTCCTGCATAAATCAGAGAGCCCATGATTAATCAATGAATATTAAGTGACTAATCGTGATTATAAGTTGTTTAATTGTGTGACCAAGAACATGGGCTGTTGGAAGCAGCTGGAACATGAACCCAGTCCAGATTTGCAGACAGGTGGACAACTATAGCAGAAACACAAGTGCTGCCAATTCAGATCCATTGATTCAAGATCTAATTAACTCGCTCATGAAATCATCTGATCAATGGGCCCATTGATAGAGAGTCAAAAGAGAAAGGCTGCCTTGTAAATGATATACAACTACGTGTTTATTTCGTACATAATTGTTTGTTAAGCAACCTCATATTAATTCAAAGACCAAGAAGAAGATCTGTCTTTATCACCGAGTTCGTGTATGTGTCTATCTTATGCAATGCATTTCATGCGTCTATATGATCGTAGTGCGGTAAGAAAAATAAACACATGACTATATAAAACCAAAAACACTTAAAAATCTTCAAGCGTAGGAGAACCAAGAAATATATCAGATCTGGTGATCGGTGACTCAATGTCTATCTAAATATTTTCATTAATTCATCCCATGTGGTCTGTGGGGTTTGTATGTGTCACCGTATGAATATGATCACACATGAACCCAATCATCAAAAACAAGACCGTATGAATATGATCACACATGATCCCAATCATCCAAAATAAGAGATATGAAGGGAAGGAAACTCCAAAAAGAAACACCACTTAGAATCCAAGACCAAAAAAAGAAAATAATTTATCCTAAACATTTGTCTTGGGCTTGTTTCCCCTCGGGAGATTTTCGGGTGTTACTGATTGTACCGGTGATGGGGCAAAATTTCTGCTTCAAACCTCATAATATAAAACTTTTTTCTTTTGAAGGATTAACCTTAATTAGTTTTAAGAACAAATAATAGTGGTGAAATAAAGTAATTACAACATAACATATGTAGATCTAGGGTTTGAATTTGGAACTTACCTTTTTTAAGTTATAAGCCATGTGTCTTGAGCTAAACTTCTCCAAGCTGTCATAAGTTCGTCTAGCGCTACGAAAGGCATGAACTTGCATGAACCCAGGCATGTCCGAGACCAACACCTTCACTTGAAGAAATGAAGCCACTGATGCCAAATTAGTTTCCACATGAGACACAGACTTCCTCGCCCCCACCACTTCTCCTCCACCTCCTCTGCCTCCCCCTCCTCGTCTTCCATTTCCAAAAGTACCATCTAAACTATAAGTTTCATTCCCGCCCTGCTGCCTCTTCTCGTCACAATGGAGTACATCAGTTTCTGGACGAGGTTTTGGTTTTCTCATGGATAAATTGAACCAGTTTCGTAAAGCATGTGTTTTATCCACCATTGTAGTAACAGGCTTGGATTCCGGCTTTAAGTGACGGCCGCTGCTCGGATTGTATTTGTACGTGGACATGGCTCCTCCTCTCTTCTGCTTCTCATGGCTGGGAGTGCTACTCGCCATTTCTCAGTTCTCAGACTCTCTCTCTTACTATTTCATGTGTTATGGAGGTACAAAAAATTTATAATCAGGGTAGGGGGACTGTTTCGAATCACCAGGACAATCAATGGGGTATTAATTAATGGTTGATTAGGATGGCAACATAGTCTATAGTAGCAAACCATGTGTTTCTGCCTGTAATCTTGGATATTAAAATGATGTTGAAATTGCTATTTTTGTGACTAACATTTCTTAATTTTGATTAGGAGTAATAATGTTTCATGTCGTTTGTCATTTTTTATATTTACGTTGAATATATATACTAGTCGATCTAATTCATTTCGATGAAAAACTTCGTAATAATGTCTTTTATTTTTAAATTTGTGCTATCGTTAGCCATGCATGTACTGAGTTGTTTATTGATTTCGATTTATATAGATATTAGTCAAATCTTAATTCATTTCAAACATGAATAATACACTCAATCATGCATGTGACCTAATATTAATTGTATTTGCATGATCAATCAGTCATGTATTTGCATGATTAAGTAGTGATTAGAATTCGTGTTAATATATCATATCATTTTACGAGTTTTTTGTAGCTTGAAATTGGTGATGGTTGGATATTGGTAATTACTCGTTGGGGCATAATGGTCGCCGATCGATGGGCGGTTTATGTGGTTTTGTTTTGGAGACAAAGCAGCAGAGGACCCCCGACCTCCCTACCTTCCAGCGCTCATTTTGTTGGTGGTACACAACAAAATGGTCGCTGTCTTTGCTGTATGCTGTTATTCTTTATCCACATATATACATATATAAAAAAAAATTAAATTACAAGATTTGACAGCTCCTAACTTACAATTGACTATGATATTGTATATGCTAGTGTATATTTTATAACAACCTTTGTTTTCTTCAAAGCACCCTTCCTAGAAATTAACAGGATCACAAATTATTAAAAGATTATGATCTAAAAAAGAATTATTAAGGGCAACAATGAAAATTCTGTCTTAGACTATTCAATTTTTCATTTGTAATATTGAACAGAATCGATTATTGTTTCGGTCAGTTAGTCACGATATTATGATTATTTCTCACTCTTTAATTCAAAATTTTAATAATGTAAATTAAAATAGTTGGGCAGAAACAGAATCTGTTAGTTTGATCATGTTTTCTATTTTTACTTTAATAAAAAAATATATAAGAATTATATAGGAAAAATCAGGGAGGAAGAAAAGAGATTACATAAACTACTCTTGGCATTCGTTTAAGAGATTTTCAATCAGTGAAAAATTACTGCATGGGCATATAATTATCTATTAAGCATCACCATCGGGTCAACACGATCACATGTCCTATACTTCTTCCAATATGCTTAGAGGTAAAAAAGTTCCGAAATAAAATTCTCTTTTAAAAAAGATTAGAAGGTCAGATTTTACTTCCTCATAATGGTGCAGTTCACTTTTGATTTTATACGTTGTGTTTGATTTGATCAACGATTACTTGAGAATAAACGAACAGTTCGAATCATTAAAAGACAATATATAATAAAATTTCACCCAATAATATCCTTCAATAAAAAACACATTTTTTATAATTTTAAGATATATAGCGTCTATAGTTCTCATAGACTCAAAATTTAGGCCAATTTTGAACCACATAGCCAAAAGTACTTAGAACCCCATCTAAACAGTAGAGTTCACCAATCACCATATTATTCTCTTTCCAAATTAAATGTTTACGTAAATTGTAGGGAGCATATTTGTTAGAAGACATTAATGGATTTTGATTGGTGAAGTTGTATTTTAGTTCCTTATCGTTGGCACCATGTAAAATATAAGGGTATAACTGTGCATGTGGGGCTTCGGACTTGGAAGCTCCTGAGTGACCTCTCCCTTCCCCTCGGGCCCCCGCCCCCCTCCACACCCCCACCCCACCGCCCCCCCCCCCCCCCCCCCCCCCCCCCCCCCCCCCCGCCCCCCCCCACCCGCCCCCCAACAAAATACTTGTGGGTTAAAAGCTCAGCAACATACCTTTCATTCAGGAGGGTCTTTGCTGATAATTAAAGGAAGAGGAGCCCTCAGTCTCCTTCTTCATGCATTCATAAACAGTGTAACGCAAAATGATATAGTTTTCTTTGAAAGCGATCTGGGAGTCGAATACAAGATCTTAGGTGAAAGAGCGAGTCATTCTTAACTACTTAAGTTGCATGCCCCTTTCAGGAAAATCTTGATGCCAATTTGTAATTGCTACATAAACATGTAAGTGTATGGCAAAGCAAAATGACCTAGTTTTCTTTATACAAGCGATATTGAATAATGGAGAAATCGAACATAGGACCTCATATGTAGGAGTAACTATTCTCAACTACTTGAGTTACCTTACCCTTGCAGGCAAAATGAGTATTTAAGTAGACAAAAAATTGGTTAGGTTTTGGGATAGAAGAAAGCTTCCAATTTTTGTGAGGGTAGGCGAGTAGATTTAATAGGATAGTAAGTTTAGTTAAATCTAGTAGCTAAATTGTAGTGAGAGTCAAGAGTGTGGGAAGAAAGTCAATGAAACAGTTAAGAAAAAAAAAAAAAGGAATTAATGTTGGATGCAAGGACAATGTTATTTGGCTATCGTATATTAAAACTTCAATAGTTTTGGAACTTAATTTGAGGTGTAGTTAGCAAAACCACTTACAATTACAATTATTTTTCTGCTGCTTCGTAATATGGTCTAATGATATTCTTCTTCACTTGCAAGTGAGAGGTCTTAGGTTCGATTCTCGCCAAAGAAAAATTTAAACTACATTATTGCTAGCTTATTATGAGGCGAAGCCCACGCACTCTCTCTTAGTGTAGATAATATCATTTGTTAAAAAAAAATTGCAATTATTTTTCCCTTTTTGGGAAGCAATTAAAAAACTTGATATCACTTTTGCATTTGTATGCTATCAAATAAAGATTATTCTCTAGGTCAGTTAGATGTCACAGTTCTACAATCAACGCTTTGGCATTCATCTTCAAGCCATGGTTAGCTATAAATTCACACACCATTTTCATTCCTTCTAATCTTTCTCAGCTTTCCCTTTCTCTTTTCTCAACTATATTCATGCGAAAATTGCAGAAATGGGAGTTCCATGCAACCCAAAACAGCGACTATGAATGAAATAGTAGCTTGGACTGAAGGGAGTGTAAACCAGTAGAAGGTTCTCAAGAACACAGAAAACAGAAAACAGAAATACAATGAGAGAGATGAAGAAAATGAGAGAGAGATTAGAGAAAGAAAGGTTATATTTCCATATCTGAATATATTCGTTAGTTACAACTGTTTACACCAATAGTATATATCAGCAAGCATAGCTTGCTCACTAAGCTACAATCTTTAACAAACTAACTGCCCTCTTAATCTCTGGCCACATGTTTCTTTTGTAGCCATTGGATCTTAATACCTCTAACATCCCCTCACAAGCTCAGGAGCAGTGAAGTTGAGCCTGAGATTGGCACAATGTGTCTGAAAAAGTGGTGCAGATAGCCCCTTTGTAAGAATATCAGCATATTGTTCATGCGAAGACACAAAATGGACTTGTAGCTGTTGTTTAGCAACCCTTTCTCGAACAAAGTGCACATCAATCTCAATGTGCTTAGTTCTTTGATGCTGAACTGAATTACAAGTAAGAGCTATAGCAGATAAATTGTCACAAAGCAAAACAGGTTGCACAGATAGTGGAACGTGAAGAAACAGCAACAGTTGTTTGATCCAATCAAGTTCAGCTGCAGTTGTAGATAAAGCCCGATACTCAGCTTCCGTGGACGACCGAGAGACTGTGTTTTGCTTCTTAGACGACCATGAAATTGGATTAGAACCCAGAAAAACAACCAATCCAGTAGTAGACCTGCGATCATTAGGATCCCCGGCCCAGTCTGCATCACTATAGGCAGTAATCTCTAATGAACCTTTGATATAGTGAAGACCACAACCTTGTGTAGCCTTTAAGTAACGGAGGATGCGCTTAACAGCCAAAAAATGTGACTCCATTGGACACTGCATAAACTGACAAACCTGATGCACTGCAAAGGATATATCAGGTCGAGTAAATGTCAAATACTGGAGAGCACCAACTAAGCTTCTGTATAAAGAAGGATTATTATAGGGCTTGCCATCATCTTTGAGTAAACGATTATATGGCAAACATGGTGTAGCACATGGTTTGGAGAGCAACATTTCAGATTTAAGTAACAAATCTGTGACATATTTATCCTGAGATAAGAACACACCATCCTCTTTCTGCACAATTTGGATGCCCAGAAAATAATGAAGAGGCCCCAAGTCTTTGATATCAAACTCCTGAGTTAAAGAGTGAATAACTGCATTAATAGCTTGTGTTGCACTCCCTGTGATGATGATATCATCCACATATAAAAGTAAAATCACCACAGAGGTACCCACAGTCTTGACAAACAAGGAGGAATCTGCATATGTGGAGAGGAACCCCAAGGATGGTAGAAAGCTAGTGAATCTCTCATTCCATGCCCTTGGGGCCTGTTTTAAGCCATATAAAGATTTGTGTAATCTACACACATAAGCCTCATGTTTTGAATCCTGAAAGCCAGGGGGTTGAGTCATGTAGACTTCCTCTTGTAAGATGCCATGAAGAAAGGCATTCTTCACATCTAGTTGCCTCAAGGACCACCCAAAATGTGCAGACAGAGCTATAACCAATCTCACAGTGGTAGGTTTCACAACTGGACTAAAAGTCTCCCCATAGTCAATACCTTCTTTTTTATTGAACCCTTTAGCAACAAGTCTAGCCTTATATCTCCCAATAGATCCATCAGCATTCCTTTTGATCTTGAAGACCCATTTGCAGCCTACTAAGTTCTTATGCTGTGGGAAAGGTACCAAAGACCATGTACCTTGTTTATGCAAAGCTGAAATCTCATCTTGCATATCTTCATACCACATTGATGACTTTAAGGCAGATTTATATGTGGCAGGCTCTACTTGACTCAAGTCAACTCCCCCATGTTCATGAACAGCAGCTAAAAGTGCAATTTTCTTTGAAATACCACTCTTTGATCTTGTTTGCATAGGATGAAGATTGAGGGGTGGTATAGGTAAAACCACTTGGAGATGTTCAGGTTGGAATTCAGGTACCACAGGGAGTGTAGGGGATAAGGACTGTGTAACTGGTGGACCACTGGACTGATCAGAACTGGAGGATCCTGAGGGGGAACTTGAAACTGCACCTGCTATGTCATTGAGCTCAACAGAGGAGTGGTTGACATTAAGATTGGGCATAGGGCTCAGTGGAGCAACAGAACCTAGATGTGGAGACCCAAAAGATAAACTAGGAGTAGAAGAACTCTGAGTAGTTGGTAAAACAAGAACATTATTGTTATCCGGGATTGGAATCTGGGGTGATATGAATGATGGTAATGGTGCAGAACAAATAGAGTGGCTTTGAAGAACCAAAGACTTGTAAGGAAACTCAGTTTCATCAAAAATCACATGTCTTGACACATAAACTTTCTTTCTAGACACAACATAGCACAAATATCCTTTATATTTGGATGTATATCCCAAAAAGACACATTTGGTTGTTCGAGGTTCAAGTTTGGTGCTAGTGTATGATCTTAACCAAGGATAACAGGAACATCCAAAAACCCTCAGGTGTTGGATCACAGGTAAAACATTATGCAGCAATTCAAATGGGGACTTATGTCCTAATGTTGGAGATGACATTCTGTTAATCAAGTAAACTGAGGTTTGACAAGCAAATGACCAAAACAAAGATGGTAATGAGGCAATTTGTAACAAGGTAATAGATGTTTCAATGATGTGTATGTGTTTCCTCTCTGCTGTGCCATTTTGCTCAGGTGTATGGGGACAGGACATCTGGTGACTAATTCCTTTATCAAGAAGAAACTTTTGAAATACCTTACTTATATATTCCCCACCACCATCACTGTGAAGAACTTTTATGGATGTATGAAACTGAGTTAAAATAAAATTGGAGAATGATACAAATGTGGCAAAAACATCACTTTTATAGCAAATTGGAAAAATCCAACAATACTTGGTACATTGATCAATAAAAGTCACATAGTATTTGAATCCCTCTAAAGAAACACAAGGAGCAGGGCCCCACACATCACTATGGACAATATCAAATGGTTTGACAGATTTAGAGATCGAAGGAGAGAATGGGAGTTTACTAAATTTACCCTCTAAACATGTTTGACACAGGGAAGGAATGCTATCTGCAATACAAGATATATTGGACTTCTTTAAGATTTGAGAAACAATGGGATTTGAAGGATGACCTAATCTTTGATGCCAAAGACTGATTGTCACGTGTTTGCCAAGAAGAGCTACAGGTTGGTCTGTCTTAGGGCCTGGAAGAGAGCCTGGTGAGATGATAGGGTACAATCCATTGTTACACAATCATTTGTAAAGAATCTTCCTTGTGGCTTTGTCCTGAATCCAAAATGAAAATGCATCAAAAATTAACCAGCAATTATTGTCCAAACAGATTCGATGCACAGACAGTAAATTGTGAGACAATTTTGGAACATAAAGAATAGAATTGAGCTTGACATGATGCATTGGAGTTGGTAAAAGAGAGGAACCAATATGGGAGATAGGTAAACCTTCATCATTAGCAGTCTGGATTACTTCATTGGCAGGGTATGGGGTGGCCAATGAGAGATTACTCAACTCAGAGGTCATATGGTTATTAGCCCCAGAATCAGTGAGCCAAACTTGCTGCTGCATTGGTGCAGAAGGCACTGAAGAAGAAGAGAATGAACCAGTGCGAGTAGCAGCATGCATTGCATTCATTTGTGTAGAATAAGCCTTCTGAAAACAAGTTTCAGCACTATGATAAGGGTTTCCACAAATCTGACAGGCTGGAGAATCCACTGTATTCCTATACCTGCAGGTATCAGCAAGGTGATTTTGCTTCCCACAAATTTGACACCTTTGAGAAGTATTTGTATGCCTGAACCGGCAAGTAGAAGCCAAATGATTAGTCTTTCCACAAATTTGACAAGGTTGAGCCTGAAAACCATAGTTTTGAACCCTTGGTGGAGATGAACCAAGAATGCCAGGAGCAGGGCTTGAATGAAAAATCTTGTTAGGGCCAAACTTTGGATTAAAGTTTGAATGATACCGATTTCGACCCTTATTATTGCTGGTGAAGGACTTATAAACAGTGGAATGAGGACTGTTATGAGTAGGACCAGGACTGAAAACAGATTGGTGTTTGGAAGAGAAACTATTGTTCTGTGCCACAAGTGCAGTTAACCCAGGTAATGCAGATACACTTTCAAGTAAACCTTCTTCAGCAAGTAATTGAGAACGAAGATCTTTCAAAGATATAACAGTTTCACGACCCCTAATTACAGACCGAATGGTATTATATTCAGCAGGCAACCCATTAAGTGTAAGAATCACAACATCATCATCTTCAAACATCACACCGGCAATAGTTAATAAATCCCTTGCTTCTTTGATCTTCTGCAGATATAATGTGATAGAATCATTCCCTTTCTTTATAGTCTGAAGCTCATACTTGAGTTGAAAGATACTTGCTTTTGTAATTGTAGAAAACTGTTCTTTAAGTCTGAACCATAAATCTTTAGAGCTGGTACTGCCAATAGCACAGGAAATGGCAGCAGGAGATAAAGTGGCAGTAATCAACTGCATCAATGCTTTGTCATGCATTTTCCAAATCTTGTACTCAACTGTTATTGTTCGAATAGAAGAATCAGCACAGAGGACTGCAGAATCCGCAGATGATTCTTGAGCAAATTGCACAGGACACGATGTTGATCCATCCACAAACCCAATAATACTATGACCTTCAAGAAGTAATTGCATTTGAAAATGCCAAGCCAAGTAATTCGTATCATCCAATTTCATATGAACTGAATTTGAAACGGACGAAATCAATGAAGTAATCGGGGACTGCAGAATCTGTAACTGAGCAGCTGTGACCATTGTTGCCGAAATCAAAGAAATCTTGAAGTAATTTGACTGAGGAATTACCACAAACACTTGGTGTGCACACTGTGTAGATCGCAGAACCGGTAGAACGGGTATAGAAGAAGAACCCCAAATTTATCAGACAAAAGCACAATTTCATAGAAGAATATTGAGATGGAGCGGAAGCAGATCACGATCGAAGAACCGTCAAGCTGTTACCTTGTTCCGGCGATGATACCATGTAAACCAGTAGAAGGTTCTCAAGAACACAGAAAACAGAAATACAATGAGAGAGATGAAGAAAGGTTATATTTCCATATCTGAATATATTCGTTAGTTACAACTGTTTACACCAACAGTATATATCAGCAAGCATAGCTTGCTCACTAAGCTACAATCTTTAACAAACTAACTGCCCTCTTAATCTCTGGCCACATATTTCTTTTGTAGCCATTGAATCTTAATACCTCTAACAGGGAGCTGCCAATTCTTCTATTTTCTTTCCTCGACAAGGGACTTACAACTAAAACAGCTTAAAATATCTAACCCTGCAACCAAAGTCATGTGTTCTCCTAGCACATATTCTTTTGCTTGTATCAAAAAAAAAAAAAAAAAAAAAAAGTAGCGGTCATGTGTTGTAGGTAAGTTATTATTTTTTAACTTTTATCTGCTCACTGATGAAACTTGAATCGGCACATATGTACAACAAAAACAAAAACAAAAGTTAAAAAAAAAAAAAAAAGCACTGGTTATTTTCAACTTTTATCTGCTCATGCGATCTGCTGTTGTTTCAGAGCACTACAACTGACACGTGTGCAGGATCTGATAGGTTAGCTTTCTAGGGGCACAATTACAGATCTCAATCACTGTGCCATCTGGGGCATGGAAGAAAAGCTAATTACAGTTGATCCCACCTTCCTCCACCCTGCGCTTCACGTACTCGATCCCCATCGATCTCCTTCAAATTTTTCTCCACCAATGCCATGCTCTCACATTGCAAAGAAAACAAACAAATGTTTTTTTTTTTTACTTTTCTAGTCATTTCACATGACCAATAGTTCAATACTCATACACATATACAAAAGTTAATATTCAATATGGGAAACGGGAAGAACAATATGGGAAAGGGGAAGAAGAAGCAAAATAAGGCAGAGGCAGAGCCTTCTTTGGCCGAGCCTTCTTCTGTTCTTCGTCCGAACCTTCTTTGTCCTCCAAAAAAAGAGCTCCACGCGCAACAGCACACTGAACTTACAGTGTACAAAAACACCAAATGTCCAAAGACAGAAGCCCTGAACACATCGACAGCTTGAAATTGTAGAAAAAAAGTACTCGTGTGTGTGGGTAAGCTTTTATTTTTATTTTTATAACTTTATCTGCTTACTGATGAAACTTGAATCGGAACAAATACATACACATTCTGATTTCAGGAACATTTTCAAGTTGGTTGACCAAATTAAACGTAATATCTCTTCCTAAAAACTCCCCATTCATGCAGAAGGCAGGTAATCTTTCTTGATGTGCATAGGAGGGAGGCATATATGCCATCTGCTGCTGATGCTGTTGATGTTTCATTTGGACTACTTGTCTGATGATCTGGTGTGGCACTTGTTCTTATGAGCACTGCAGCTGATACGTGCTGCAGGATCTGATATAGGTTGGCTTTCTAGGGGTATAACGGGAACGTTGTCACAGTTACAGATCTCAATCATTGTGCCATCTGGGTCATGGAAGAAAAGCTGATCAACGTTGATCCCACCCTCCTTCACCCTGCGCTTCACGTACTCGATCCGCATCTCCTTCAACTTTGTCTCCACTAAGGCCATGCTCTCACACTGCAAAGCAAAGAAACAAACAAATGTTTTTTGTTTTCTAGTCATGCCACATGATCAATGGTTCAATACACATGCACATATGGAAAAACATAAGAAGACTTGTAGTTAAGTGGTTTAAAAAGTATGTTCTACGTTTGGATATATTGATAATCACATGATCAACCGTCTAACTACAGTAATTAGAGATTGATCATGTGATTTTCAACATAATATCATCCGCGATATCGGTCTTAAAGAGAAAAGGAAAACGAAAGATGAGAACATATGTACAAAAAGGAGCTAGAGAGAGACCTGGAAAGAAATGTGGTTATCCTTGGGATTAATCTGGCTAATCTTGGGCATTTTATCAGTGTCTTCAGATTGGAGAAGATGGATGCCAATGCCATAATTGAATAGCCTATATATGATTAAAATTAACCAAAATTAACACAAAATAATATATCCACTATAGTCTCAAAATCATAGTAGAGAGCTCACAATATATTATTTTTGGTTGAAATGGACACTTTATTCGAAAAGTAGGTAGCATAAGATTTATAAACGACAGTCCATGCATTCACAACCCAAACGTGACTACCAGGAAACAAAAGCGGAATCCTAACTACAACGAAATCAACAAATTGAAGGGTTCTTGTTGGTTTTACAAGTATATACAGATTATATATGATCTTGAATAATGGAAATTAATAACAGTGGTAATACATATACCATGCACCAGTGAAATCTAACGAGCCAGGCCTCCTGATTGGGAAGAACCCTAGATCATTCTGGTAGAAATCAAGGGATTTCTCAACTGATCTGCAAGCTATCGAGATGTGATTCAAGGACTTCAAATGCAGCGGATTTCCCATGCTCTCTTTCATATGATCCAAATGATATGATATTTGAAAAATATTTGGGTAGAACTATATTTAATAAAAAGGATAGGGACGAGAGGCATGGAATAAGCAAATATATAGAAAACTGGATTGAAGGCTAGAAATTAGGGTTTAAATAAATAGAGTTGGGAGGAGAGAAATGGAAGGTGTGCTGCTGCTGCATTTCGTAATGGCTTTTGTTTTTAGGTTTCTGATGATTTTTCCAGATAGGTGATGACCGGCCATTACACGTAGGTTCCACGTTGATGACTCATATCAAGATTGGTATTACTCATTTCTTTTTCAACACGTAAGGGCTTTTCTGACAACCTAGCTAAACTAGCTAATTAATTGGTGAACTTTTATTTCTCTCTGTTTTCTCATATTCCTTTCACCAAGTTGTTCTCATCAACTTATTTGGACCGTTGAAATTTGATTAAACGGCTACAAACAGGAGCTCATTTTAAAAGTTATAATAACTTTAGCCGTTAGATCAAATTTCAAAGGTCTGAATTTGTGACTCAGGTGGAAGGGACAAGTTGCATGCCTTTGATCACAGGTCCGGATTTGTGTAAAATTACATGCAATCCCTCCACCAAAATATTTTGTATTACCTACACTCTTATGCTATCGAGTTTGGATGATTTTTGACACTGATCAAATGTGAGTCGCAGTAATTAATAATTAGATAGTTGCTCACGTGTGGAAAGAAAATTTAAATTAAAGTATAAAGAGAGAATATGTTGCTCTAACTAACTTGAATACACCAAGGTCATGCAGATTTGTTGCTTTAATAACTTGAATATGTCCTAGATGCTTAAAAAATGAATCAACGACGGTCATTTAGGAGGGAAAGGAAACTCACACCGATAAAGAAAGGAAAAGAAATGTCACAACATAATATCTGTTAGGGTGAATTTTTTTTTAGGAAATTAGTAGGAATATAGTACATTCAAACAATTTAGAATTTCGAATGACAGTTAAAAATACATATTGAGATATGGTTTAGTCAAATTAAGATTTTAAATCACTTATAAATTTTATTGTAGTCAATTTAAATTTTAAAAGACATTTTAAAAGTTAATTTAAATTCATATGTAGTCAATTACGATTTTAATAAATTTAATTTAAATAAGTGTATACAAATTTAGGTGTAGTAAAAAAATTAGGAATTTGATCGGATTTCATTTTTTAGTGGATTTTAGTAGATTCTATGATAGAAGATATACATGTCAATGGCCATAAATAATTCCACCCTCCCAAAAGATTTCATTGGATCCTTCTCCCCTCACCACGCAACCTTACCGGCGGTTATCCACATCGACCAACCATCACCTTACCCACAACCCTCCTCCCAGCACCGCCTGGCCAATTTCCAGCCTTCTCTTTAACTTGGACGGCTTCAACAATATGAGAGGCCACAGCCCACAGGTGGATATTTGGAAGATGTCGTTCCCTTTTGCCTTGAGAACATAAACTTTGGACCTTCTACTTGATTTTCTCTACCTTGGCATGAATTGGTTTAAGTTGCAAGTTGTGTAGATCGGTTTAAGCTGCTCCAAATTCAACGATCTTCTTGTGATGATTACAGCCAACAAACACAAATGGTCGATCCAATTCCTTTTCCAAGTATGGTTCATAGAAGTTTGTTTGGAAAAGTAGTGTAGCACAGCTCCAACTTCTCCATATGCCATTTTTTTATTTCCAAGTACGGTTCCATGATAATATTTTTGGTCCACCTTAATACATTCCAAAGATTCTCCTCCACCTACTTGTTTGCTTATTAACTCATAAGTCAACCTAAGTGGAATCCCCATTTCTTCAACCAAGTCTACTTGAGTGGCTTGTGAGGCTGTGGATTTCGATGGGATTGTAATATATGAACATATTCTTTGTTTGTTAGGGATGATTATGTTGTTTAGCACAAGTATAAATATAAATTTCCCACTACGCTTATCCAACATAACTCCCACATGAGCACCACATCCAGTCCTCGTCTCTACTCTTGATCTTTTAATCATATCATTTCGCTTATCTATGGATTGAAACCCTTTTTTAGCACAAGAAAAGATTCTTGAAGTGAGTTCACTTGTCTTTTTTTTATTGCCACTACTTTCTCTTTGAATACTAATACTCGTAGAAATCATATGCTTCTTTTTCGATATCAAACTCTATATATTTTGTAGATTTCAATTTCAAAGTACCTTCTAGTCGTCATCTGGTTCATCCATTATATCATTCACTATCAAATTCTACCACAAAAATAAATCAAGATTCAGAAAACTTGAGCAAAAGCATAATTTTAATCCGGTATACAATACGTATACGAGACAGATGGTTATATACCAAAGGTTGTGACCAAAGAAATGTGCAAGTTTCATCTCATAATTTTAATCCGGTATACAATATGTATGAATTTGGCAGTTGAAAACCCAAAATTATGTGCAAATGGGTGTGATTGGACAATTAAAATGGCAGGAGTTCTAACCGTTGATTGATGCAATTTAACTAAAATCCAAAATAGGAACGGCTCCATAACGAGTGTCGTCAACTTGGTTACTCTCACTTCGACGCCTTTGATTCGGTCAAACGACGTTAACTTTATTAACGTGGCAGTGGAGGAAGACCAAATTATGGCGATGCCCTCACTTTGGGAAAAAAAAATGTATTAGTAGCTTGAAGGTTACAATTTTTAAGATCTAGTACTTATCAGCGAGTTTCTAGTATATGAATAGGAAAATTTTATTTAAACTCATGTAACTTCTTTCTACACACAACTTAAATTTTAAATGTGAATTATTTTTTTTACTTTATTTCATAATTACTATCAAGCACAAGATGTCACATCCTAGATCGGCTCCACCGTAGCACGATATTGTCCGTTTTGAGTCTCGACCATGCCCTCACGGTTTTGTTTCTGGAAACTCACATGAGAATTTCCCAGTGGGTCACCCATCGTGGGAATGCTCTCGCCCGAACTCGCTTAACTTCGAAGTTCTAATGGAATCCGAAGCCAGTGAGTCCCCAAAAGGCCTCGTGCTATATGGAGGGGGGCATCTACATTTAAGGCACATCACCCCCTCTCCGTTGGTCGATGTGAGATCTTACAATCCACCCCACTTAAGGGGAACCCGGCAAGGAGTGTCCTCGCTGGCACATCCGCACCGAACGACAGAGTGGCTCTGATACCATTCTATCACATCCCAGACCGGCTCCACCGTAGCACGATATTGTCGGATTTGGGCCCCGACCACGCCCTCACGGTTTTGTTTTTGGGAACTCACACGAGAACTTCCTAGTGGGTCACCCATCCTGGGAATGCTCTCACCCGAACTCGCTTGACTTCGGAGTTCCAATGGAATCCGAAGCCGATGAGTCTTCAAAAGGCCTTGTGCTATATGGAGGTGGACACGTACATATAAGGCACATCACTCCCTCTCTGTTGGTCCATGTGGGATCTTACACAAGCTAAAACTAACAATAAAATTAAAATTTATCAATAAACCCACATTCAATAATCAAACCCTGCCACTATGCAATCTTTATCCTATATTCATTTTAGCTAAATGTCGCTTTAAACCAACCCGATGGATGATGATTTTGAAGAATACTGATTTGCACAAGCTGTTAATAATGATGTAAATGTCACTTGTTCTGATTGAACCATGCTATTCAGCATCTCATAAAAGAGGCCAAGAGATGTATCAACATCTTTGTGGGATGCATTAGCTGAGATTATTGATGTCCAAATGATTAAGCTCTTACATTTTGCTTGATTAAAATCCCTTTGTGCTTGGTAAAGAAAACTCGACTTTGCATGTATATTGATGTATAATAGCACTTGCAGCACATTGATTTTTGCTTGATCAAAATCCCTTTGTGTGCAGACAAATTAAATTGTTTCTAACAACATAAGTATGTACTTCCTCCCTGACTTTCAGATTTGATAAATACCATACCATGGGAAAAATACTTGACAATGTCACGGTATTTGGTTTGCAACCACATGCCTGCATTATGCGAATCAAATTTAATGCCTCTTCGTGCCAGTTGTTCTGAACTAAATCAGAAATCACAGCATTCTAATTAGTTAACTTTGGCTTCTTACTATCTCGAAAACAACTAACAAACCCATGAAACATGTACCCCGAAACTAATGAGCCATAAGTGACCTCATCCTTTTCACTCATCTCATCAAATAATTCTTGAATGAGATGCAGAACACTGGTTTTTGAGTTTTTTTTTCTAAATGGGTGTAAAGATAAATTTATAAATTGAATTGGGTTTGTGAGGGTAATTTAGGTAATAAATTTGGGTTTAAAGAGATATCAATAATTTAATTAAAAGTAATATGTGTGTAGAGAGTAAGTTGGATATAGAAAGATGTTAGATGAGTTCAAATAAAATTTCTCATACGAACATACTTCTTTTCACATAACTTTCTCTCTCTTATGCCTTTAGGGCTGGTTTGGTATTCGCTTTGAAAAAAAATTGCTTCTGTTGTGCTATAAGAATAAGCTCATTTTTGTTGTTTCACGTTTTCGGTTTTTTTTTTCACCCAAAATTGTGAAAATAAGCTGTTTTTAAGTGTTTATCAAACACATTTTTTAGCTCAGTTTTTTTTATACCTACTTTTTATTAAAGCACCTTTGTACCGAACCAGTACTTAGCTTAGTGAAGTGAGGGGGCTTCCATACTTAAAGATTATTTTCTGGTAGGGCAATGCTAGGGAGACTAACTTTTTATACTAAAATTTGTAAATAGTATGACGTAGTTGTTGATGATTGAATTATTACTTAAATGTTTATTAACGTGCTTATTTACTATTAGTGACACATCATATCATTTACAAATTTAATTTTAAAAGTTAGTTTATCTAGCATTACTCTTTCTGATATGAGCTTTTAGGAGCCTTGCCTCCAACATTGCTTATTCTGCCTTTGCCTCTCTTCTATGCTTAGTTTCGTCTTCAATCGACTCTTTAGGCCCATTAGTGTCACTGTAGCAAAGTTTAACAAAATCCTACCAATATGAGACATTCATCGTTCATTGAGTTTCAAGAAGTTAAGTGAAACAATTTGGGTTTTAAAGAAAGGAAAATGACCCTTGTCAGATCATTTTATTGGAAATCCTGTAATCATAACTGTTCTTCATACATCGTGCGATTAGAAATCATTTTAAATTTAAAATTTAAAATTAAATATAAATAGTACATAACAAAAACTGATCGCACGATGTACGATGAACGATCATGATCACGGGATTCCCGAGATCCTCAGGAAAAGAATCCGACGAGCATCATTTTCCATACGAAAACTAAAAATCCAGTTAAAACTTAAAAGGTCAACAAGAATAACCCTATTAGAAAAAGGTTGTGCCATTCACATACATCTTTTTACTTTTCACATAAGGAATTGTTATAGCACTCCAAAAATCTCATTTGATACTCCAAACTTTCTATAATTAGAAAGAAAAATACACTTGTAAGGAGTGTAGAATGAGATTTTTGGAATGCTAATAACAGTTCATTTCACATATTATTATTAAGTTTGGCTATTGATTTTCTCTATTCATTTAATCGGATGATCAAAAATTAAAGAGGATGTATGATAAGTAAAAATGGGCGTGAGAAAAAGGCCCGGAATAGGCAAATACATCTTTTTACACAAAGCAATCCGTGACTTTTCCCTTTCAGTACCCAGCTCCCCACTTCCCGCTCCTCCTAGGGTTCTGCCCGAATTTTCTCTGAAAATTTTCACTTTCCCGGAAAAAATCGAGAGAAAATGGACGGAAAAATGGAAATCTCGCTCGACAAGCTTCCCATCAAGCGCTTGGAAGTCATTGAAGAAAACGGCCTTGAACGATTTCCTCCGTACGTCGTCGTTATTTACCGTCTTTATGTCTGATTTTATTTTCTCGGCAACCAAACAGGCATCAACTTTTTATTTTCTCGGAAACCCTAATTGTCTGTTTCTTCAATTAAAGTGATGTAGGCTACGACGAGAAGCGGCAGAATTTGATTCGGAGAATCGATTTCGCCTGGGCTGTGGAGAAGGACGAGAACAAGAAGCAGAAGAAGAGCTCGAAAGAGAGCGCGGCGACGCAGTGGCAATGGCAGAGCATGGTGGAGAACTTGCAGCTGGCGCACCAGGAGCTCTCCGTTATAATAGATCTCATCAACACTGTAAGTATTTCGATTTTCGTTCGATTTCGGGGAGACATTCATTTGAAGGAGCAATGCTTGCTGTGATTGAGTGATTCTAATGGAATGTGAATGTGTGCAGGTAGAAACAAACGATGCTGTAACAGTGGCTAGCATGACGCGTCCTAAGCTGCTTCCTAATGAAGCTATGTCTGATCTTGCTGTGTCTGCCGCAACCAAGCTTCAATGCTTCAGGGTAAATTTCGTAAATTTTTTAAATTCGGTAACTTTTTGTTTTGATTGTTCGTGGATATCTGTTTATGTGTTATTGATTACCATTTCAGCATCTTGGAAAGTATTTTAAGCAGTCTGCCAAAGCTTTGGACCGACAGGTTGCTCGAGAAGCGAGATTTTACGGTGCTCTAATCAGGTGAATCTGCAATGTTTAGTGATGCTCTGGCAGTGATGTTAGTTTGTTTGCCATTTATTTTTTCTTATCACCCAGCAAAGCCATTTGCTTTAATTGTGTATATTTCTGCGTCCATTGTTTGTATCACCTATAAACAACTTCAATAAGCCCGTTGGTTTCTTCTTGCACAGAGGAATTTGGGTAACTTAGAAGTTGTGATATTCTGTTTGTGCATGAGTGAAAGGAACTTGGTACGATAGTATTCATATATTCTTGAACAATATTCTCCATCTTGTATATTGACAAGCGGATAGATTGCAGCAGAACTGGAAAGTTAAGCGGCAGCGTATGGCAGCTTCAGCTTCTGGAAATGAAGGCTTTACCATTGATCTGTTTGACAATTCATTATATGATCGAGCTGCTATATTTCGTCCATCTGCTCTGTCTACAGTTCGTGTTGAACATGACTCGGCTGGCATGCTGGCGATTAATCTACCTCCAAATTCATTTCGATCTCTTCAATTTGGGTTTCTTGGTGCTGATCCAGGTGATACTCCAATTGAATCCAGTAAAACCAAAGCCTATTCATCAAGGGAAGCTGAGAAAGAATCTGTAAGTGATGATGAGTGTGTTAAAGAAACGCATTCACTTCTTCGTGAAGTTCATCAAGCAATCTTCGATGAGCAGGTATATTTTTCACATTCTTTTTTTCCTTATTTATCCCTCTTTCACACTTCTTTTTAATGGATTTTAACTCCTGGTCTTATGGTCCAGGTGTTTAATTTGGTAAATCGTGAAGCCTTCAATCAAACTCTAGGAGTCAATGTAACTGGAATACAAGAAAATTATTTGCAACTGAATATTGGTGAAGGAACCTCTGTGTTCATATCACTTATCCCATCTAAAGATGAACAAACGGCTGACAGTCCAAGCACCCAAAACATAGAGAATGCAATTTTACCTTTGGACACATTGGATGGCCTGCAGTTCCCAGAGGATGATAAACCGGAAACCCCAAAGATAAAGTCAGTAATTCCTGATCAAATTAGTTGTGAAATATATCTGCAACAGATTTTTCACCAGCATGTATTTGTCAAAGCAAAGGATATACCAACTTCAACAGGTGCTCGAGTATCTGGTCAACCAGCCAAAGAAGGTTCTGGACTTCTTGGTCATTTCTGTTTGTCTTTGGCTCATCGGATCTTTTCAAACAAAGTTCTTAAGGAGCTGGAAAATGTGGTAAAGCTCAAATTCTTGTGAAGACATCAATGCTTGAATTTAAATTTGGTTGAACTTTTTCTCACTTGTGTTCATGATTCTGTAGGTTAAAGGGGTACCATATCTGCAGCTGTTATCTCACCCCACTTGGCATTCACGGACATCATCATGGATGCTCTCTGTGAAGATTCCTCAATCTATTCTACATGCATGCCAAACCCGAGCATCTGACATGCGTCACATGAGGAACGTTGCCAAGTCTCAGTTTCATACTAAGGTGGTTGTAACAGATGATTGCATCAATGTAGAAGGGGAAGGTGCTCCTAATGTGGTTGGCCTGTTCAACGAGAATTCTGAGGAAATTTGTTCAATGAACAGATACGATTGCGACTTGGCAGATCTTCCCGTGATAATTTTGCAGCAGGTATTTCTTATATTTCTGAGGTGGTTTAACCGGTTTTAATTTATTTAAAAAAAAGGGTAGTGTTGTGAAAAACAGATTATTGGCAAACACACCATTGGTGTCTTGTGATGTCTGTTTGCATATGGTTGCATGTGGTACGCTACAACTCATGCGTGCTTAACATGATTGTGGAATTTGGCGACAGGTTGCAGGTCAAGTTATTCGCTGGCTTCATGAAGAAGCTCTTACGGTTGGAATAAAGGCAAAACGAGACTTTCTTTGTTTGTCATTTGAGCTGGATCAGGGCGAAACACTCAGTTTGGTGGCACATGTGGACCCAGAAGACAGTGAAGGATGTATCTCATGGTGGTTGGTCATAGACGGAGGGTTTATAGAGGAACAAAAACTCAGTATAGACGCTTCCGATGCTGCATCAGAAACTAGGAAGTTTTTAGGTCATCTATCCCTGGAAGTGTTATATTCAACACTGATGGACTTGGTTAGCCTGTGCAACGGAGGCGGTAACTGACGGTGAAGTAGCTGCTGGTTGTTTTTTCTTTTTTCTATGTTATGTACAAATGTCGTCGTCATGTAATCGATATACAATCCCATAACCCATTGTGGCATGTCCTTTGCACCCTACTTTTTGCCCCCATTAACTACTGTAATAAAATGTAACCTTGTTTTTGAGTGAGATGGCAATAGCTCTAGCATCCCGGACTGGCTGGCTCGAGATCGGCACTGCCGGATCCGAGAGGCAAAATATTATTGTGGCTCATAATCCAGAACACAACCCTCGGCCGCTAACAACATCTGAATGCAACATTCTTCCTTTTGCAAGCATGCGAAACAATGCCAAATTGAAGCCAGCAATTTGCTTGCTTGCCTTTGAAGCAGGCAATCAACAAGAAAAGCAAAAGTCAACTGGGGAGGATGAACCTAGACGTTTCGCGTTTGGGCCAATCACCCCTCGCCAACTTTTAATTGGCGTGACTTTTAAACCATCTCAATCTTTCCGTTGTGTAGTCAATAAATTCAGCTTTCTCTATCACGCGGAAAAAATAATAAATTTGTGGTAATTAAATCAATTAGTGACACAATTCTTTTAATGGTTGCAGCTGAGTTTGAATTTTTTTACCTACATAATACAAAAAAAAAAAAAAAAAATTTCATGATAACTAGTCAGATTTGTTATGCGAGTGTTCTCATTTTTTTTTCTTCATCTAAACTCGAATTCTTTTATAAGAAATTTTATTTGAACTCATTTAACCTATTTCTACATTCAATTTATTCTATTCACCCATATTGTTTTTTATTAAAAAATTAATAAATCAAGATATATTACCTAACCAAAAACATTAAAGAGGGAAATTTAAAAAATTTAAAATCAAAATTGGAAGCTTCTTTTTCTTTCCTGACATTCTTGTTCTCAAACGTCCACGAAAGGAATAATATCCTTAATTACTTCTTCCCCAGTCCCTGCAAACTTCCAATCCAATCCAGACACTTTCTTTCTTCCGTTGATCCAATTCTGTCTTCCCTCTCCAAACACCTGCACCCGCTCGCACAGACCCAAAAGACCAAAATACCCCTCTAGAGTTCCGTTAGTTACACAGCCTTTACACACAGCTCGCTCTCTCTCTGTCTCTTTCTCTCTGCTCTCCTCTACTAGGACTGCTGCGTGCTTCGGATTGGTGTCTGGAAATCGGAGAAACCGATGAAATTGGCGTCTGGGTTCCGACGGGAGGTTGAGTTCGGGAACTGTGTTTGAAGACTTTGAAGCATTCGTTGGAGGAAGGTATTGGACTCCAGGACCAGATGGGTTTGTTCTTCTGAAATTCTTGTTTTTTGTATTGGAATTCGAGATGGTTTTGCGGGAATTTGGATTTCTGATAAGGGTTCTTTGGTTTATCAAGATTTATTGGTTCTTTGATGAGCATGTGGTGGACCTGTGTAATTTTAGGTGATATTGGTGATTGGATTACTAGATTATTGCATTCAATTTTCATAGATACAGAAACACATTGCTGCTCCAAATTTGATTAGAGGTTTAGGAGCAGCAGAGAGAGTAGAACAGTTTACTACATTCCTTGTAGAATTGAATTTTGCCCGGTGGGGGTTTAATTAGTGATTGATTAGCGTGGTTTGGTCAGATTCTGCGGCTTGAGATTCTTATAGTTTGTGTAGTTCATATTGTTTGTATCGATGTCCAGTGGTACGCCAACTGGGGCCGGATACATGAGGCAGAGACATAGCCAGGGCTATGCATCTAGCGGCGATGATCTTGAGGATGATGCATGCTCGGTTATGCGCACTTCATCCCCACAAAGTCCGAAAGTTTGGTCACGGATTGAGATTTTTGAGAATGTCCTTTGGCTTGCCTCAGCAGCATTCATTGTGTACTATGGTGACAGGAAATCCAACTTGATATATCTCTTCTGCCATGATGAGCGAATTAGAAGGTATCGGTTTTGCTTGAATTGTTCTCAGTTTGCACCTCTAGTTATTTTGTTTGTTCATTTGTTAGAAGGGTTGTGCCTCAGGGTTGTGATAAGTGATATGTGTTACTGTTTTATTGCTAGTGTTATTGGACAAGTATACTGTATGACTTGGTTTTTCAGTCTTGTGTTGTTGGGAAACGATACAAGACATACTCGTGGAAATTTGGTAGTTTCCCATTGAATTGATTGCGTTTGCAAGCTTTGACCGAGCTTAAACTTATGTTTGATGTATTGCTTGCTATTTTTTGACAGAGCCTATACCTCTTCATTTCTGTTCACGCAATTGTAATATTAATTTATTAAATGAGAATTTGGATTATGTGATTTTGATTTATGGTCAAGTGATTTGTGCGTATATTTGCTTAAGATTTGGGTTATGTGTAAGACAAGCATAATCATGCTGTTTAGAAAATTCTTATTCTTTTAGCGACTGGAGAAGCAAGGTTTGCCTGCGTATATTCAGTAGTTGTCACGAATTATATGGTGTATTAACTTTTAACTGATCGGGATACATATACATTTTAAAGCTTTCATTCTTATCTATTTTATATAACTTGCAGATTGCCTTTATACCTTGGGATGGCGGGCATAGTTTTAAACATTATCATCTTCTTTTATACGAGTATGTCGGCATGGAGCGTAAGGAGATTTGACGAGAAATGGGAATTAGCAAGTATATCTGCTTTGCCATTTGTGACACTACTTGGCGGCATCTCCTTTTGCTTGTAAGAGGAACCATACTGCAATTCCATTTACATTCATCAGGTGGTACGTTTACAATTACTGCTTCTGACTTGCTGCTCTTTATTTTTTGGCAGCTTCTGCTTCGCTTTGTGGCCAATATGGAGTCTCTTGACGCTTCCTCTTCTGGTAAATCCTGTTTTTTCATCTTGTCATACCTTGTAGATTTACGTATTATTTTTGCTGTGGCAAACTGTCTAAGTACTGTTTGCATTACTGCAGTTCACGCTGTTTATGTCGGGCATGGTTATATGCCCATACATTATAATTGGGATATTTAGGCAACAGCATGATGTGCTGCGTACAGATTATGCCTCGGAGTTAGGTGATAAACAATACTGATCTAGATCAACTCAAACCAGGGATGGTTAGTCGCGTAAGAAGAAGATTGAAGTTTTATCAGATGCTTCCTTGCCATATTTTGCGAGATTGGCCGTTCTGTCATAGTCTTCCAAATCAGTCGGCTTCTACTTTTACCCGAACCTTATTCGGTCGATAAGACTGGTGGTACATCCATAGAGTTCTGTATTAACGTGAAGTGGATTGGTTGGGATGTAGTTTTTGTGATCTGATACCGGTTAGCGATTAACCATATAAGCACGTTGAATCTTTCGAATAGAAATGATGCTCTTTGTTGCTGGTATGAGCCATCTTCGCTTGGGGAGGAGGTTGTGAAATCACCTCTTATGTCCTTTTTTAATCTTTTCTCATTGTAAATGAGCAATGTTTGCACCATAAATTCTGTAGCTTTGAGAGAAACTTCACTATTCGATTTTGTATACCCCTCTCGATCTCGTTTGCTTGCCTTGGCTAGAACTGGCATGGCAATTAATTTTCCTAAACTAAAGAAAACTTTAGGTAGGAGTGTCCAACCATGTCATTTATAAGACACTTCTTACAAAAATATAAAATCTCGTATATTTTGGTCCACCCGACCCAAGCGCTAGTCCTACTCCGTGTGAGAGTCGCTTTGGTCAAAAAGCCCTACCGAAGTTTCTTTCATGACCAATAGAATGTGTGGGAGTGTTGAGTTGGAAAGTGCATGTGAACCCCACAAAGAATGAAAGAAGTCAAGTCACTATGCCTTGTCCCCCATCAAAAAGGAAAAGTGGTCTGTCACTACTCTGATCATTCTCTACTTAGTGCTCAGAATAATTGATTTGAGTTTGCATCGCATGGTGA
This sequence comes from Pyrus communis, assembly GCF_041283825.1. NCBI lineage: Eukaryota > Viridiplantae > Streptophyta > Magnoliopsida > Rosales > Rosaceae > Pyrus > Pyrus communis. The sequence continues at coordinate 31,815,107 of NC_142579.1, forward strand.
ATAAATGTCACACTCAAATTCCAACACAAAAGCTTGTACAATTATACCGTGCAACATAGGGAAACTCCCAATCTGATGGCCACGTTTGTTGACTAGGATTGGATTAGTGCATTAGATTAGATCACATTGTATTAGAGAGGTTAACAATATTCTAATGTGATGTTTGGTGCTACACAAGAATGAGGAGTTGGATTCTCTGAAAAATGTACTTGTGTTCAAAAGTCTAGGTTCCATTTGTCTTGGGTTTGCATATCGGGAACTGAGAAGGATAAGTATGTTCTTTACCAACCAAAAGAGCCTATGACAAAATATATATATACATATATATATATATATATATATATATTTGAGTTATTGAAGTGCTTCATAAAGATTTTTAATGGGGTGCATGTCATCACTTGTTTACCACTTGACCAATTATAATATAAATAAGAGGAAATAAATAAATAATCTCTCCTAATCATGGGTTGAGAAAATCCGTCTCCTCAGCTCAATTTGCCAGCACTACTTTTGGATTTGAGCAACCTTGGAATGCCAAGATTTCACTAAGCCCACAGTAACTTTCCAAATATTACATTGGATTAGTCAGGGCCAACCCTAAGGGGGTGTCAGGTGTGCGACTGTACAAGGCCTCGAGTTTTAAGGGCCCTTGAATTTTATTAACCTTTATAATGTACTACATTTGCTTTTGCACGGGTTCAACTCCCAGTAGAACCCTTTTGGGCCTTTTTTGAACTACATTAATTTTTTCTTTTCTCTTTAGTATTTGTAGTTTAATTTCTATCATTATAAAAGATAACTTTTGATGATAAATCTATGATTAGGAATATCATAATTAATTAAAATCCTTAAAAGTTTGAACATATAATCTTTAAAACCCCCCTTTCCATATATGACATCATTTAATCGAATACATGTCATTCGTTTATTCTTTTGGTAAGCTTTTAAGGATCATCTAGTTTTCATTCTATTTGAAGACCATTTAGTCATATATATATATATATATATATATATATATCATATAATACAACTTTGCTCACAATACTAAAGTGGAGGTGAATAGGTAATGCTCATTTCCTATTGATTACCGTTAAATTAATTTAGTTTAATTGATTTAAGACACGAATCTTGAATTCTAAGTAATCTAACGACAATCAACCGAGTGGGGGTTAGAAGCATCCTCACTTTAGGGAGTGAGAAAAAATGCAATAAAAAAACTAACAGTTCATTATAACATGCTACAAATATCATAACCAGTGATTTGTTTAACTAGTTCATAATAAAGAGCATGTGTTGTTCTGATTATGATATATGTGCGGTGATATGATATGTACATAGCAGCACAACATGCTTTTTGTGTTTTAAAGTAAGGAGTTTTGAACCCAAAAACATAAAGAATGCAGATACATAGCCACCAAACCATGCTTCTTTTGTATTTTTTTCTTTTGCATTTATATCAATTTATACACAAGAAAAAAAATATATAAAATATAAAAGACAATATAGCAACCAAAATTTAGACCTTGTAAGGGCCTCCGTTTGAGTCTCGCACAGGGCCTCCAAAATCTCAGGACCAGCCTTAGGATTAGTGCATATGAATTGCTACTCTTCAAAGATTACTTTTTTAATTCGCGCATGATTATTATTATTTTTTAAATTTAATTACTTCGCAGAATTATTGTGTTTTGATTTAAGAAGAATTATTTAAGTTGATAGTTTAATCTACCAAATAATTAATCTAAGGGCTCATATGAAAAAGAAGCCGATACGTCCTCAAAATTAGGAACTTAGGGGAGCAGTTCAGTTGAATGAGAATCCAAACTTTTGGAAAAAAAATAAGAATCCTAACCAAGCCAAACTCATAAATTGCTTGGCAGCAGAAAACAACGTAACATACAATTAGAAGCAGCCAAACAGGACTACCGTCTAGGGTTCCGCCATTAATTACGTAACTAAAGATGTTTGAGAAGAAGAGAAAACGAAGTGTCGACATCAACCAACCCAAAATGGACGCAGACTTGGACATGCCGGCACCTGAGGAGATGAACGAGGACTTGAATCTTCCCGGGGGTGAAGGGAAGGAGGTCGGCATGCAGGGCCTGAAGAAGAAGAAGCGCCTCAAGGTCGAGGACACCAAGAACGGCAACGAGGTTCAAGGTAACCGTCTTTAACTTACTCGTTTTTCTGAAATTTTGAAACTGTCATTTTTGGAAAATTGGTTTTCTTGTTTTGGGATTGGGGTTGATTGGCATGGCCATGGCTAGTTGTAGAAGGGTGTTGGCAGACAGCACCTTCGGATACCATGGAGAATATCATACAGCGCCTCGACTTACTTGATCGGATTCGCGGCTTAAGCATCCTCTGCAAGAATTGGAGTTCGATTGCATTGCGAAGAGGCATCCGCAGTGTTCAACAATTTCCTTGGTTAATAGGCACTAAACCAGCCTGGACCCGCAAGTTTGGCGGTACTAAACCAAGTCCCACGTACTTAGGGTTAGAGTTCACCATCCCGCCTGATGGTAACGTTATCAAGTTAGGGTTGTCAAAGCGGAATCAAGGGCGGTTTCATAGTTCCTGCAAAGGTTGGTTGATTATGGTCAATGAAGAAAACTCTAAAGTATTTCTACTAAACCCTAATTCTGTAGTGAAACACGTACTTCCTTCCTTGAGAAAAATCCCGCCCTTCCAAAGATTTGGAGTTCGAAAAGCTGATCGCTTTCTTCTTAAAATTGCACTGTCCAGTTCAAATATCTCAGAATGTAGGGTGGCAGCAATTTTTTCTTCTATGGAAATTGGTGTGTGCAGGCTGGGGAAAAAAGGTTGGAGCATCTGTCCGATGTTGGATGATAGAAAAGAGTCCCCTTTATGCCTATTGTTGTCGTCATGTGGCATGCTATATGTTTTGATAAAAAAACAAGGAGATTAAGAGTGGAAAGGTTACAAGTCGAACGTGACGCTTTGGAGATGATCATGAGAAGTTGGAATATGACAAAAAAGAAGAATCAAGGAAAAGTTATTCCACTGGTGGTGGTCGTCCTAATGGTTTTAGTCATGTAAAGGTCAAGGACAAGTCATACTTGATAGGATCATCAACCAACAATGAAATCTTGTTGATCCATCAGTTTACGGATCACGAAAAGAACGATTCTGGTACCCGGATGATGACTCATGATTTTTTAGTTTACAAGGTCGATCTGGATGAGGGCGGAAGCTTTATCGAGGTACAGAGTTTGGGGAACCAAATATTATTTGTAACAAGTCGAGGTTGTTCTTTTTCCTTGTCCGTGAGTAATTTCACAGGGTTGGAAGCCAACTGCATTTATTTTGCAGAGTTAGGAGTTAGTTCCTATATTGCTGTACGTAGTAAAACCAGCATGTGTGATTTTTCTCATCATTTCTGTAGATGCAAATTTCTTCCTCCTTGATCTTGGACAAAATTGCACCTACAAAACAATTAACACCTTTGGTCAAGGCCAAGAGCTTCATGCGCCCAAGATGAATTTTGTGGGGGGGGGGGGGGGGGCTTTGGCCGAAAAACCTCCGATGCCAAAGTTAAAATTTAGAGAGAAATTGTTTGAGAATTTTTAGAGAATTTTAGCAATAGAGTTGGAAGTAGTCTTTGGGAGAGAATGGATAGCTTTTATAGGTCAATGGCCGGCCTCTTTGGGTGAGAGAGGACCGGCCACCTAGCTCTTTTTGTGGGCTAGGTTCTTGATTTGTTTCAAATTGGAGTTATGAAATAATTAGCTAATTAATCAAAATAATTCCCTAATTAACTTAGCTAATTATTATCATAAAAAGGAAAGATGTGATAGAAAAGGCAGAAGGCATGGTTGATTTCTTTTGGGGTGGAGGATAAACGGCCTTATTGTGCTTTTTGGGTAAAATGGATGACTTAATTGACATTTAAGGGATTAATTAGGCAATTAACCCATTAATTAGTCAATTATTATGTTTTTAGAAGGAATGTTTTAGGAATTATGGAATGAATAAATTATTTAACTAATTGATTAGCTAAATAATGAGGTAGAAAATATATGGAATGAGATAGGTTTTGGGAATTACCTTGTAGATGAGATTTGATGAAATAGGTTTTGAATTGTTACCTATTTGGGGCATTTTCGACTTTGTTGAGGGATGATTGCCCGCTGCTCGCTCGTAGGAATCCCGTTATGCCTCAAGGGTATTTTTGTCCTCTTTTATCCAAAAATCCACGTGTGGTGAATATCTTTGGCTCCACAATTTCTACTTAGATGGTCAGAAATTTGGACAATCAAGAGAATACTACTATCATGCTTCACCTAAGCTCATGCGGGGACCGAGTTGGTTCATTCCAAATTTATGATAGCTTAGCTAGAGATTTTTTGTTTCTTTTGTTTCAGTACTAATTATTTTATTAGAAAACTAAATTTTAATCCTTAAATAAGATGAAGTTTAGAAAAATATCTTATACAAGATTAAAAATTAATTTTAGTCCCTAGACTATATTTAATGCCAGCATATGTATTCAATATATATATATTTTTTTATATAAATTTTATGAATTTAATTTTATGAAAATATTATAGCTTTTAATTCTCATTATGGTAGGCATCTTATATAAGAAAAATATTTTCATAGAGATTTTTCGGTACACTTATATTTTTGCATATTTTCTTATCTGCCACTAATTCATTACAATATATTTAGGTACGAACATTTCGGTACAATGAGTTAATATGTTTAGGTACGGACATTTTAGTACACTAGTTTAATATAATATATTTAGGTACTGATATTTCGGTACACTAGTAGTATCATATAATTAGGTGCGGAATTTTCGGTACATTTATGTTTTTACATATTTTCTTATCTGTCACTAATTCACTATAATATATTTAGGTACGGTCATTTTGGTACACTAATTTAGTAAAATATATTATGATATGGACGTTTAGGTACACTTATTAGAGAAAGTTAAATAAAATTGTATAATAATAAATTTAAAATTTAATGTAATAACATTAAATAAGTTATCTATTAAATATAAAAACAAAAATATAATATGAATTTGAATTAAGTACACATTAAGGGACTAAAATCAATAATCAATCTAACACCAGGTTTTTATTAAATTTTAATCTTCTTGGAAGATTAATGTTCAAAAATCCCTTATGTTATTTTACCAGCACTAGTACAAAATCTGTTTTGCATGACGGAAACTTGCTCGACGAAGCAAATTTTGTCACGCAAAGTTTGTTTGCGCGACAGAGGCAACAAAGCGTCACGCAAAATTTCTTTGCGTGATGGAACTTTGCGCGACGTACATAGACCTTCGTCACGTAATGTTGGGAAAAAAGCGGTAATCATCCTTGGTTTCGTGCCAAAATCTTGCGGGACGCACAATTGCATTGCTCAAACTACCTTTGCGTGACAAATGTCTTATTCGTCGCGCAAAACTATTTTGCGTGACGTCACATTCGTCGCGTAAAGTGGACAACTTTTAGACCTGTTTCAAACCTTGTAGCTAGCTTATTGCATACATTACAGAGGCACTGGTGTTAATTTTGTTTGGATTTCATCCATGTGCGAATGCATACAAACATTTCCTTTCACTGCTTTAATAGGTATGGGTGTGAAAGTATTATTTTCTTCTCAAAGTATTATTGTAATTAAGTATTTACTTTGTTCTATGTTTCTGTAGGAGTCAAGAAGGGGTTAATAAGTTTCTGATTTCATCCTCTTGCAGGAATCATTCCAGAGATTGTTGCACAAGCAAGATGGAACTAGAGCTGAGTGGGAATATCCCTTTGCTGTAGCTGGCATCAAAATTTCCTTTGTCTTGGCACAAATGTTGGATCTTCAATCAGGTACTGAAATTTTCAAGTGAGAGGATGAAAAATCTTGTACTGTCAGATAACTAATCGATGAAAAAGCATCACCTTAGCATGTTCATCTGAAGAGTTGTTTTATTCCTCCACCAAATTTTGAATTTTGATGTTGTGTTTATAATTTTTACGTGTTTAATTTGATTTCATGTTCATCAAATGTTTGCTTACCAAGTTTAAAGGATGTCAATTCATTGAAGTGGGCAATTTCAATTTTAAAGGGTATAATGTATTGCCCTGCATTCTAGTGGATTTGTCCACATTTTGGGTTGTTCCAGGTTCTCCATTACTCAAGAATTTAGAACCATAATGAATTGCCCTGCATATCTTGTCTCTGGCCTAAGAAAACAAGTACAAGTAAATTGTCATATGAAGCAATTTTGGGAAGCACTGATAACGCGAAAATCAACATGGGAAAATGATACATAAAGCATATATTAACACGGGAAAATGATACATAAAGCATATATTAACACATGAAATTTCGCAAAATATGTATAACCATCACTCAAGAAATAGACCAACTTTTGGTCGATATACTTATGATTTCAGCTTGTATTAACCAGTCCCTGATTTTTTACTTGAGTTCTATCTGGTCAAAACAACTATACCGTCTAAAAAATTAGATAACATTTGTAGAAACATTTCAATTGACATACGAGAACTGTAATTTAAGTATACAAATTCCACTATAAATGAACCAAATAACCATTTTATCTTACACAATATTCAGCTTATCTTCTTGGCAGTCGAAAAGTAGGAGTTATATGCTTTGCTATCTAGCCTACTCACCATGAACATACAACACAGTCCATACCCCCTTCAGCTGAACCCCACACGTGCGCGCGCACCCGCATACAAATACTTCAATTAGCATCTAATAATTGTAATTTTGCATTGTCCAACTTCGTTAATCAATCAGAAGCAAACAATTTCCATGACAAAGAAAGCAGAATGACGCACTGATCATATACAATATTTACCCCTTTTCTTGGCCATCTGAAATTAGTAACGATTATGTAGTCTACCCAGCTGAAATCTAGCTCCCCCACCACACACACACAATAAATTTTCATCTCTCTTCTTCTCCATTTCCTCTCCCTTCCTCGATCTATCCCTATTCAATAAGCGATTTGATTTTGTATATGTAACTTTGAATTGAGAATTCAAACTAAAATAACTAAATTTGTTTTGTACAGGATTTTTGTATACGAATATCATTGAAGAACGAAATTGAAGGTATTTTCTTTGTTAAAATAAACTTTATTAATTTTTGTACATCACGTACAAAATTGTTTTGTGTTGTACGAAGTTAATACTACTTAACTTTGTATATTTTTTTCAAGACAAACTTAGTTTCCCGTTTGAGAATTAGTTGGATTTCGTGCATGGATGCGAAAGCATGACTGTGGTCCAATTAATTCTTGAATTGTCCCATTTTTTGGACAGTTTGGGAATGCATAGTTATGTGTTGTAGTTTGCGGTTCATGGATTAGGTTTCGATAGTGGAAATTTTGGTAACATTTTCTGATGTTCTTCGAGTACACGGTAGATATTATGTATCTATGACGTTCACTTGAAGAACTGTAAGGAAATGCTGCCGAAATTTGCACGCGTCGAAATTTCATCCATTGGAATCATAAATTACGGCACATAATTGTGCATTCCTGAATGGGATAGGGCCCTTACCGAAGGAATAAGGTGACAAGACAATAGTTGAAGTTGTTGTAATTCTTGTTCTTTTATTAGGATTGCAAACAAAATGGACAAACAGTGGATACAAAATCATAATAGATGTGTTGTTGAGTACTTGGATGGAATAGAAGAGTTCGTTGATTTCGCAACTAGACACAACGTAGGTTCAACTCATATCCGATGTCCGTGTAGGAGGTGTAACAACTCAATGAGGGAGACATTCGAAAATGTTCGATTTCATTTAATAAGAAATGGGATGATGGAGACCTATACTACTTGGTATCATCATGGAGAACGATTAGACCAAGCTTCATCTTCATACATGACACGAGTGGGGACTGTTGAATCTAATATGGATCCTAATGAACAAGTTATGGATATTCTAAATGACGTTTATCCATACGCCTCGACCACCACCAATGAGGAAGGGGGAGATGACGGCCATCCAACCATGGACAGTGAGGCATTCAAAAACTATGAAAAACTATTGAAAAATGCCAAGCAAGAATTATATCCGGGTTGCGAGAACTTTTCGATGCTCACGGCAATTGTGGAGTTGATGCATGGCAAGATCAAGTTTCGTTTGTCAAACAAGTGTTTTGATTACTTTTTGGGAGTTATCAAGAGGATGCTTCCAAAGGACAATTGTTTACCTGAAGATCATAAAAGTGCCCAAAAAGTGTTGAAGGGTCTTGGATTGGGGTATGAAAAAATTCATGCATGTGTAAATAATTGTATATTGTTCTATAAGGAGAACATACAGTTGGATAAATGCCCTGTATGCAATGAGCCGAGGTTTAAAATGACATCATAGAATAGAAAGACCAAGATTCCACAAAAAGTAATGCGTTATCTTCCATTAAAGCCTAGGTTGCAGCGATTGTACATGTCGATGCATACTGCAATCGATATGAGATGACATAAAGAAAGACGGGTAAATGACGATGTGATAAGGCATCCTGCAGATGGAGAGGCATGGAAAGAATTCGATCGGATGTACCCTGATTTTGCAGCTGACCCGCGAAACATAAGATTGGGACTTGTCACCGACGAATTTAATCCATTCGGGGTTCTAAACCAAATCCACAGCACTTGGCCGGTCGTCGTGTTTCCTTATAATCTGCCACCTTGGAAGTGCATGAAAAAAGAATACATGATGTTGACTCTATTAATTACCGAAGATCCAAGAAATTCCATTGATGTTTATTTGCGACCATTGGTTGATGAGCTAAAAGATTTATGGGAAAACGGTGTTCGTACATACGATAAGTCTACTGGGCAAATGTTCACCATGCGAGTAGCAGTGATGTGGACAGTAAACGATTTTCCCGCGTATGCAATGGTTTCATGGTGGATGACTAAGGGTTATTTGGCATATCCAATATGCAAGGAGAATGTAACATCGTCTTGGCATGCGAGAAAAGTTTGTTATCTTGGTCATCGTAGATGGCTCTCTTGGGACAACGAGTGGCGTCATAATGATAAAGCCTTCCACAGCACAAAAGAGACTCAGTCAAGACCAAGAGAATGGTCCGGAGATGAGATTTTGGATCAGTTAAACCATTTGGAATTTGGTCATTTTGGCAAAGGGGTCAATAAGCCCAGACCAACTACACATCTAAACTGGACGCACAAAAGTATGTTATTTGAGCTCCCGTACTGGTCAAAGTTAAAATTGAGACACAACCTCGATGTTATGCATATTGAGAAAAATGTGTTTGATACTTTGGTCGGGACAGTTCTAGACATTGAAGGAAAAACAAAGGACACGGTCCAAGCTCGCCTTGATTTGGAACGAATGGGCATTAGGTCATCCTTGTGGATGAAGAAAGTTGGTGGTACATTGAAGAAGGGCCATCCTTTTTTTACAGTTAAGCCGAATGGGAAGAAAGAGTTTTTCAACTTTATTTCTTCTGTAAAGTTTCCAGATGGGTATGCTTCCAATATCTCACGTTGCGTGAACGTAAGTGGGTGTAAATTTTCAAACATGAAGAGTCATGACTGTCATGTGATACTCCAACGCCTTCTACCGGTTGGTATTCGACACTTATTGCCTCTTGATGCGGTGAAACCAATAGTGTTGTTGTCGAGATTTTTTTCACAGTTAACTGCAAGGTGTTTACGGAAGTTGGATTTTAAACAATTGCAGGACGACATTGTGAACGTCTTATGCAATTTCGAACAGATATTTCCTCCAGCTTTCTTTACAAGTATGATTCGCTTGCCAGATGAGGCATTGCTTGCCGGACCAATCAATTGTCGATGGATGTATCCAATAGAAAGGTACTTAATTAAGCGTGTGTGTGTATATATATATATATATATAAATATATGTATATATATATAACAAATTCATGATCAATGAACACTTTGAATAATTTGTATCTACCCTTTTATTTGTGCATATATCTTGGTGAGTTGAAAAAGTGTGTCCGAAATAGGGCAAAGCCCGAAGGATCACTTGTGGAAGCATGGGTTGCATATGAGTCACTTACTTTTTGTGCAATGTATCTTCAAGATGTTGAGACAGCTTTCAATCGTCCTCAATGCAATAATGACGGTGGTGTCAGAAAAGAGAAACTGTCTGTTTTTGCCAAAATTGCGCGACCATTCGACAATTCTGTAAAAGGCAAATCGTTTACTAAAAATGACATGGAGGTAGCACATTAGTTCATACTCAACAATTGTGACGAGGTTTTGCCATACCTTGAATAGCATGAACAGTTGATGAAGCGAGAACATCCTTCGCATTTATATGCCAAGAAGCACCGTGAATTATTTCCTTCGTGGTTTCACGAACATGTAAGTTGTATGTGTTTTGAATTGAGCATATTTTCTAAATTGTTCATGCACGTCTTTAAATTTGGTTACACTAATAGGTTAACTTTTTGTATATGTTATATTAGATGAACAAATTGAAGGAATTGAATTCACCCTCTTATGATGAAGAATTATATAATTTGGCGAGAGGACCGCTTCACATTGAATTGTTCTCAGGTTGTCATGTCAATGGGATCAAGTTCTTAGGGGCAACACGTGATGACAAGTTGTCTACTCAAAATAGTGGTGTCCACGTCCCGGGTGCTGGCGATAGTGAAGACATTGATTTTTATGGCAAACTAACTAATGTAGTACAATTGCTTTACAAAGGCAGGTGTCAAGTGATACTGTTTAAGTGTGTTTGGTTTGATACAAACCCACATAACTGAACGAGTGTTAAGCGAGATCATGGTTTACTATCAGTAAACACTACCAGATGTTGGTACGATGAAGACCCATACATTTTAGCAACTATGGCGAAACAAATATTCTATCTAGACGACCCTAAAGCCGGCAATGGTTGGAAAGTTGTTCAGAAGATTGATCGAAGAAGGCTATATGATATTCCGGAACTAGATCATAATGACAACGACGACAATGTTGCTGACCAACAGTTTTCATCTTTGATAGAATTTGGTGAAGAAACACTCCGGGATACTAATGTTGTCCAAGAACCATTTGTTGTAGTTGGAATTCCCGAATTTGAAATATCAATTGACCTTGGTGATCTGCCACGATACAATGCACTGGAAGAGGCAAACGAAGATGAGGACGAATGGAAATCCGAAAATGATAGTAGTGAGGATAACGAGAGTTATTATTGTAGTTCGGATGACGATTAATATCTAATTGTAAAGGAAAAACCAGGAGGTTAAGGAGAGGCAAAGTCAAACTAAAAAAGGCACAGGAAGAATCTGCTCCCCTCAAATTCTTCTTCTTTATATAGAAATTATATGCTTTGTAGTTTTCTTAGCTGTGATGGTTCACATTAAGTAATTGGTTCATTGGTTTCTTCTGTTTGCAGATAAAGTTTTCGCTTCTACTTCCTTAACAGAAGCAGTATACGAGCAAGGAGTGAAAGATGTCACCTTGTCTTCTTCGATTTTCTGTTTGATACAGAGATTGTAAGAAACATATATTTATGAGTTATGCTTATAGATAAAGTCGGAGGTCCATATTTGAAAAGTTTCATTCGGCAATTTCCTGGGTCTTCAGAAGGTAACTTGTCTTTTGTATCCTACCCACCTCACATACTGTTGGAAATGTGCCCTAAAACCAATCATATGATGATACTTTATGGACATTTCACATGTTAAACTAATCTAGTTTAATATTAAGGGCAAACATTATTGTTTGAGCCGTCTCATATAAATGTTATATGCTTAAACGACAAGTCCAAGGAATATGTGATTGGAAGAATGCGATCTAAAGAAGTTAGATTTATGAGACCATTCTTTCGTTGACACATCCTAAACGTTCCTGATCATAGGATTGTCAATTGAGCATTGACAGTCCGTTAAGATCAGTACGTGCTATGTCTTCTCTCAGGGAGAGTGACTAGTCTCGAGTCATTGGTGTGTGTGACATCAAGACAAGTACGTAGGTGCTCAATAGAGAATGAGTTCACTGAACACGATCAACGAAGAGTTCTCATATTCATGTCACATGAGAACTCATGGTTGGGATAATGCAAATTAGTCTTTTGACCTGAGGCATCACAGTTGTCTTGTGGTTAGGTCCTTAATCTTTGATTATGTCAAAGTCACTCCATCAGGAGGGTGTCCACGACATCGTTGGGGTTAAACCACTTAGCCATGGAGGCAAGTGAATGCGCAACAAGGGATCTCTAACCTTCAAACTGTTTGAGGGAGAATACTCTATGATATGATTAAGAATCTTTGGCCAAAGTATGAATGAGATTTAGGAATGTGTTCCAAATCACATTCAAGGTAATCATATAAGCACAAAACTCACATTGGATAGTAGACATGAATAAACTATCAAACCAAACAATGTGGTCAAGAGTATTGTATTAGAGAAAGACCGTATTGCATTTGTAATCCTAAAACTGAATAGGTTCTCCACCTCTTCTGATTAGCTTGGGTAACCATGACATGCTACTAGGCGTCAACCATGGTTTGTGGAAGCCCTAAAAGTGTATTATCACTAACGGGAGAATTGAAAGTAAGTTTCAATTCACAATCGATTTGAAAGAGTTTGAATCGCCCACTGCCTCGCTAAAAGGAACCTAATGGATCGTACACCGTGTAAGGTAGAGATTGAAGATTCAACGAAGATGAGTAAGAATAATTAAATGGTTTAATTATTTATGGCAAGGATTAATTAATATGTTAATTAATCAAATGAATAAGTTCGTTAAAGACCTCGGGATAGTTTTGGACCTTAAGGCCCAATGGGCTTCGAACGTCAAGTCCATTGACTTAAGTTGCATGACCACTTAATGAATAATGATTCACAAAGGCCCAAATAGCCCAATAAATCCCCTTAGGCCGGCCATTTAGAGGAGGGTAGTGAACTTGGCTTAATTGCAAGTTTGCCACTCCATTGTGAGATTGTATAAAGACATCTTTATAGCCATTTCATCCAAAGGGGTTTTCTTAGGAGTAAAGATGAGAACACAAACCTCCCTTTGCTCTCAAAGAGGCCGGCCACCTTGGAGGGATCATCTAGCAATCAAACTCCTCCAAGGTCACTCATTTCTTCTACAATATGCCTTGGTGTGGAGACTTAGAGGTTCTCAATTTTGGGAACTTGGAGAAACCTTTTCATCCATCCAAATCCATGAATCTAAGATGCAAGGAATGAAGGCCCTCTCTTTGGGTGATTAGCCTTTGCTTATGCAAAGAGGAATCTACAAAGGTATTGATTTCTCAACTCACTTTGTTTTGAGTTGAGTCTTGGTTCACCTATCTACTAGGCTTTGAAGTTCATGGGTTAAGTTTTGTTTTTGAGTGCATATAAACATGATTCCGCCTTTTAATTGTTAATTGCATGTTGTTGATGTTGCTCAAATGAACTTGTTTTTCACAAATCTTCCTTCACATACATGTTGTTTAGGAAGAAAATTTATATAGTTAGGCAGATTATATTGATTTTTTTCACAGAAAGGTTTTGCAGAATGAGGACTTTTATTTAAAGGCTATCTTTAAGATTGCGAATCTTCAATTCGTTCCTAATTGATTCTGTGGAGCATTAATTTTTTTTGCTAATTTGCTAACTATTGTTTACTAGGCATGACTAGAAATGGGCTGATGTGTCATCCCAATTTAATATGATAATTTTTCTAATTTCCTACTTCCTTAACGGAAGCAGGATACGAGGAATGAGTGAAAAATGACGCCTTGTCTTCTTTGATGGGCATCAATGGTTGTGGCTTATCCTTAGACTCATGTCCCTTCTTTTTCGATCCTCATCTCGCTTTTCAACAATTGATTTATTTTCTTTGGCACTGCAACAACTATTACTCCAGGTATGAAGGAGTGATTAGAGTATCTTTTTGCTTGGAATTTTTATTTTTTTGCTATTTCATTCCGCATCTCTAACATTTGGAATTTTAGGTACAATGTAGCAATCAAGTGTGCAACTATTACTCCAGGTATACACTACTGAACAATTATACATGCATTTGTTTTCTAACTCTAGATCCTGTATTAATATTTTCAATCATCACCGAGAGATTGACAAAATTCATGATATTGTTGTTATAATTGACAGATGAAGCTCGTATGGAGTTTAACTTGAAGAGTATGTGGAGGAGTCCCAATGGGACTATTAGGAATATTTTGAATGGTTAGTGAACTGTCAACTATACATTTTCAGCTTTTGAACAATATTCTTTTCAAATTACAATGATTGCTTTTTCTACAGGTACTATTTTCAGAGAACCAATTATTTGCAAAAACATCCCTCGCCTTATCCCAGGTATTATAATGTAATATGGTGATTCTATAGTTTCGTCGGATTAGAACAATGCTTATTGTTTCTGTTTTCTGGCTGGACAAGGACAAACGAGCAGTGGGAAGACATACACAATGAGAGGGATAACAGAGAAAGCTGTCATTGATATCTACAATCATATAATCAATGTAAGTTTAATCATCACAAACTAATAACAATTATGAAAGTTATAGTGAAGATTGTTGCTTTGACAGAGATTGCAAGTATAACATGGTGTTGTGTTGGATTAAGGATAACCTGAATACAAGACAACTATATAATATGATTCAAAATAATGAAATGTTGCACTCAACTGCCACCACATAAATTCAAATCTAAACTTCTGTTGTAAAATAAAGGGCTAATGTAAATGGACACAGACAGAGGAAACCTATAATGTAGAATTGGCTCTTCTTCTCTGAAATGTATATTGTTTGAGAACTATTATCAATTAACTTATTTTTGTAATTCAACCTATCTATAAACATCTTTGCGTTTTTGTAATTGTATTTATGAAATTAAAACAATTTTGGACATCTTTGGTTTAAATTTTTATAAATGATCTGTGTTGGCAGTTTAGTTCAGTCTTTTGTTATTTTTAATTGTATTATAAAGTTGAAATATGTGCTGGTTATAGATTTTGTGTTCTGCTATATAGAGGTTAAAAAATGGGATAATTTTCATGAATAAAATTTCTGCATTGTAGGTTTTCCCTTTGTTTCTATCAATTTACATTTACTTTCTGTTTTACAAAACAATTTTATACTTTGTTTGATAACGTTGGTTTTCATGGCTTGCAGTTAAGGATTGGTACATAGGAAAGCAGCCAAAGAATCCTGTTGTACAATCATTGGTGGTGCAATTTTTTGCTCTTTTATTAAATTGTCCATTCCTGCCAAATTTAAAACGGTGAGAGTGCAACAATTTTATTAAAATTTTTTTTTTCCTTATTTCACACTCCCAATCTCACAATATAATCTTTTTCTCACTCAGTGTGTGTGATTTTGTTGTTTTTTTGTTTTCTTTGTAGAATTTATGTGTGTTACTCTCACTCTTATTTTCACTCTTGCTCACAATCTCACAATATAATATTTCTCTTGGTCTTACTCTTACTCCGACTGTGACTCACAATTTCATACTTGCTCATTACTTTTTTGGGGGTATTAAGTTACTATCAATTTTTGTCAATGTTTATTCATATTAATTGTTCCGTGGCAGAATTGGAGAGTGTGTTCTTTGCAATCTTAAGCCAGAAAACATGTGGAGTATTAAGTCATACACAACGAGAATGTGAGGGACCTGGTAATGTAGAAAGGTACTGTGGTTGAGAAGCTGGTGGAGGAAACTGCAAGCAATGATCAACATTTGGGACATTTAATCAGCAATGTTGTGCTGCTGCATTTGAAACTGCAAGCAATGATCAGCATTTGAGACTCGGATTGTTTGTTTCCTTAAATGTTGTGTTGCACAAAAACAAACCTTGCAAATTGCAATGTATATTTTTTTCCTTAATTTAAAAGTTTGAAGTCTATACTCCCTCTCTCTATAAATATATTAGAGAAACCAAAAGCGGAGCTGAAAAAGCAGAGAGTCACAAAACAAAGATAAATTTTGATTCCCGTTTCAATCAACAACCACAAGTTCCTTTTTGGATTTTGGAAGAATTGAAAAGAAAATCAAAGGGGTTAGGTTTGGATTTTGGATGTTATTTGGTTTTTTAAAATACAACTTTGCGCGATGTACCAGCTAATGCGTCACGCAAAGGCTGTTTGCGCGACGTCCAATGAATGCGTCACGCAAATATTGTTTTGCGCGACGTAAAAGTCAATACGTCACGCAAAGAACTTTTGCGCGACGTACCAGTGAATGCGTCACGCAAAGTGTTTTTGTTACTTTCGTCACGCAAGATTTTGTGCTATCAACTAGCATAAATATTTTAAATTGACGATCGAATTAGTTCATTGTATTCATATAGGATCAAGGAGTGTAGCTGTAAAAAATCACCAAAATCGGAGTTAAAACTACCGTTGAATCATGATTTTTCGTTTATAACCGTCCAAATATTTTGTCCCGTTACTTGATCTCCGAACGTTTGTTTTTTGTGATTTTTTATGTATACGATATCGACGCATATACAAACAAGTTTGACGGTTCGATCGTTCAAATTAGTTTCCAACAATCCATATCTCATCAAAACAATAGATTCACTAACACTTTTGGAATTTATTTATACTTTCATTAAGTATAACATAAGATTTTGTGGTATCCACTAGCGTAAATATTTTAAATTGACGATCGAATTAGTTCATTGTATTCATATAGGATCAAGGAGTGTAGCTGTAAAAAATCACCAAAATTGGAATTAAAATTACCGTTGAATCATGATTTTTCATTTTTAACCGTCCAAATGGTTTTTCCCGTTACTTGATCACCGAACATTTATTTTTTGTGATTTTTTACGTATACGATCTTGACGCATATACAAACAAGTTTGACGGTTCGATCATTCAAATTAGTTTCCTACAATCCCTATCCCATCAAAACGATGGATTCACTAACACTTTTGGAATTTATTTATACTTTCATTAAGTATAACATAAGATTTTGTGGTATCCACTAGCGTAAATATTTTAAATTGACGATCAAATTAGTTCATTGTATTCATATAGGATCAAGGAGTGTAGCTGTAAAAAATCACCAAAATCGGAGTTAAACTACCGTTGAATCATGATTTTTCGTTTTTAACCGTCCAAATGTTTTGTCCCGTTACTTGATCCCCGAACATTTATTTTTTGTGATTTTTTACGTATACGATCTTGACGCATATACAAACAAGTTTGACGGTTTGATCATTCAAATTAGTTTCCTACAATCCGTATCCCATCAAAACGATAGATTCACTAACACTTTTGGAATTTATTTATACTTTCATTAAGTATAACATAAGATTTTGTGGTATCCACTAGCGTAAATATTTTAAATTGACGATCGAATTAGTTCATTGTATTCATATAGGATCAAGGAGTGTAGCTGTAAAAAATCACCAAAATTGGAGTTATAACTACCGTTGAATCATGATTTTTCGTTTATAACCGTCCAAATGTTTTGTCCCGTTACTTGATCTCCGAACGTTTATTTTTTGTAACTTTTTACGTATACAATCTCGACGCATATACAAACAAGTTTGACGGTTCGATTGTTCAAATTAGTTTCGTACAATCCATATCCCATCAAGTTCAACGGTATATATATTTATTAAGTATATTTAAATTTATTTATTTTGTATGTATAACACTTAAGAAATTGAACGATATATATATTTATTAAGTAGCTTTAAATTTATTATTGTAGTTCGGGTCGAGTTTTTGTTAGAAAAATATATTATTGTGGATTTTATGTAAAAAAAATTTGATTTTGAAAGGAATAAAGTCATTTTATCAGTATTTAAAATAATTTTAAAAAAAAAAAAAAAAAAAACCTTGCATGACACCTTAATGTAGTCGTCACGCAAAAACAATTAGCGTGACGTCAACTTGAATACCTACGTCACGCAATTTGTTACAATTTTGACGTGCAATTGTAAAAATAAGGCGGTTTTTTTGAAATTTCCAAGTTTGGACATGCGCCCTTTCTTATACCCAAACTCCCGTAGCCTTCCTCATCATCTCACCCTTTCTTATACCTGGACTCCCGTAGCCTTTTTTTTTTGAAATCTACATCACTGGGTCTTTATCCCTTCCTCATCATCTCGCCCTCTTTCTCCGTCTCTGTACCGTAGCCTTCCTCATCATCTTTTATATTTTGAACTCAGACCTCTGTTTTGAATCCAGATCTTTCTCCCTCTCGTTCTAAACGACGGGCATCCACCACCCCTTCGTCATGCTTGTCTCTCTCATTGAAGGTAAGTCTAATTACAAATTATGAAATTGTGAAATTAAGGATTTTGATTGTGAATTGAGATGAATTTTAGAATTTAGGGTTTTAATTTGGGATAAATTACTAAGGCATGTGATGGATTTTAGGGTTTAAAAATTTTTGAATGGGATTTAGGGTTTTAATTTTGAAATGGGGATTGAATCAGGGTTTTTATTTGGGATAAATTATTACGAAATGGGCTGAATTTTAGGGTTTAAGAATTTCATTTTTGTTGTTTCTTGTTTGCAGTTTGAAGATATTTTGGTATACATTTTCAATTCCTAGCCAACCAGCAGGTATTGACCCAGATTTTCAATTCCCTCATCTGCGTTAAGCAATACGCTGCCTGTAGTCCCTCTTACATCTGAATTCTTTTTGTGTTTTCATATGCTTAAGTTTGAGTTTTTATACGCTTGTTGTCGTTTGGGTTTTTGTTGTTGCTACTGTTCTTGTTCTTGTGTTTCTTACTAGAGTGTTTATTGGGCATGCCTCAGCCAATGCATATTCATCATTGGATTATCTTCTTAGTGGTAAATACTTGAATTCTGGCAACAGTGGCAAAAAAGAAGTTATCTTACTTTCATTGCTTATGTGTCAATTTTAAACCTGTTAGCTGGTAACTATTTTATTTTAATCTCAGTCAACATATTACTATTAATGCACTGTTATCCATATCTTTGAAATGGTTGCGCATATCCAAATTGGGATCCACCATTTAATTTTGATAAGTTGATTGAAATCAGTACGCACAAAATCATCAACACCGGCTAGCTTCTTACTGGAATCTTTGTGATATATGTACCCTTGTGCTCATACAATTATTCATTATTATAAGCTATGCGTATAGATAAAGTCGGAGGTCCAGATTTGAAAAGTTTCATTCGGCAATTTCCTGGGTCTTCAGAAGGTAACTTGTCTTTTGTATCCTACCCACCTCACATACATGTTGTTTAGGAAGAAAATTTATATGGTTAGGCAGATTATGGGTTAGTTCATAGATCTTTGGGCTTCGATTACCAAGGAATAGAAACTTTACAAATAAAACCCGAGGATTGGCATTCGATTGCTGTCATTTTATATGTATATGGTTACAATTATCTACGTTCCCAATGTGCTTATGATGTAGCACCAGGCGGATTGTTAGCTAGTGTCTATCATCTTACAAGAATAGAGTATGGTATAGATTAACCGGAAGAGGTATGCATAAAAGTATTTGCCTCAAGGAGGAATCCTAGAATTCCATACTATAATGATTTTTTTCACATAAAGGTTTTGCAAAATGAAGACTTTTATTTAAAGGCTATCTTAAAGATTGCGGATTCTTCGTTCCTAATTGATTCTGTGGAACATTAAATTTTTTTGCTAATTTGCTAACTATTGTTTACTGGGCAAGATTAGAAATGGGCTGTTGTGTCATCCCAATTTAATATGATAATCTTGATAGTGAACATGTAATTCTTTATTTTGTTTTCCCCAGGCTCCTGATCCCTGAAATTACTTTCGGAGAGGATTAATCTTTTTTATTTTCACATTTCATAATATCAGATAATCTTTACAATGTATGCTTACTAGTGCGTTTACTAGTGTTCACCATGTTATAGTTGATACTGATATAATGAAGTTTTCGTACCATTGATTGATTACAATGTCTGCTTACTAGAGTGTTTACTAGGCATCCTGATTTAGATAATCTTTACAATTTATCACATATTCCTAGTGTTGGATTACCCATTCTTTTTTGTTTCACTTGATGCAATTTGTTTTGTTGGTTATGAAAATGGATAGGTAGTTCCTCTTGTTTTCAAATTAAGAATGTTCCTACCTACTTATATTACTTTGGCTGCTAATTGATTAGTTTCAAATGCAAGAAAGGATTAGTTTCTAATGTTATATTTTTACGGTTCAAAAGTGTATAGATGTCGCAGTTGATCACTCGTTGTCGGAGTGTAACCAATGCGCCTCCCGCATTATCAACATCTACTACTCCAAGCGTGAGTGCTCCATTGATTGGGGAGCCTACACCTCTTACTGAGGCTACTCTTACGTCGTCTCAGGTGCCCGTATCATCGACATCATCAGTGTCAGTTCACCCGCTCAGTGCACAGCGGCCTCATCGACGTCGCCGCGAGCCGGAGCCTTCTGATCACGCTTCCTCGTCCTCTATAGTCCAGGGTGAGGCCTCCTAGCTAGGTAGTTTTTTCTAATTCTCACTACATTGTATTTTTTTTCATTTTAGAACTATTATTTTTATGATTGTGAAAATTTGCTAGATTGTGAAAATGTGTTACGGGTTGTGAATTACTGTTATTTGACTTTTTAAGGTTTTGGGAAATGATGTACTATTAGGGGAGGATTTGCAGAATTTTCTGTACAAATTTAAGCTTAGGGTTTTCATCATTTAAGTTTTTTTGGGCAGCTAAAAAAAACACCAGGGGGCCTAATCGAATGCTGAAGGCGGCACAGAACATACGTCTCACCGCCTCCTTGATCAAGATTGCGTATGACTCGCGACATCATGGAGCGGCTACCTCACAGCAACATAACATCGTCGCTACTAGCTGTGGTTATGTTATTAAGCATTGTTGTCCTATGCATTGGGAGTCTTGGGCAGATATTCCCGAGGAGACGAAAAAACTGGTGCGAGACAAGTTGTCGGTTAGTATATTAATTTTTAGCCTTTTATCATTTTTTAATTATGTTTACAAATATTATAAACCAAAGTATATTATCTTAATATTATTAAATTTTTTTACTATTATTTTGTTGTTTTTAATATTTGTAGGTCAATTTTCATCTTAAGGACATATCCCCCGAGGTCTTCGCCTACTTAGAGGAGATCTTCGCAAATCGGTACAGAAATTGGAAGAGCGATCTTCATGTGCATTTTAAGAAATAGGGTGATCCGGAGACTGCTCGCCTACATGGTTGCCCATCCGAGTTGGTGGACCGGCAGGATGATTGGGACTGGCTTTGCAAGCATTTTATGGACCCAAAATTTGTTGTATGTACATAATATTTTAATAATAATTCATTACTATTTTACTTATTTTTTTAAGCTTTTTTAAATAATTTCTTTCAAATAGTCGCACTAACATGTACAGTGTGTGTTTAACATAAGAGATCTGTTGTTGGCAAGATAGCTCGGGAGTAAAAGACACTTCTCCACCATTCCGGTTCGAAGCCTTTTTCATATAGGCTTGATGAACGACGTCAGGTAAAAGTATATTAATTTTGAAATTTCATACAATTTTTTTTTTATTATTGATTAATAAAATTTTCTTAATGTTTTTTTTCTTCAGGAGGGTTCCAAGTTCTCGAATATCGACTTGTTCAAGGATGTTTACGTTTGACCCGATGATGAGAACACTGAGCAACTTCATGTAAGTATATGTAATTGTTAATTTTCTTATATTTATGAATCGTTCAAATATTATTTATATTTTGTTATTAAACATTATAAGTTTTTTCTTCTTTATTATTGTAGGCTGCTATGGTGGAAAAGGGAAATGCTATTCTTCAAGAAGCAACATCACAACTTCCCCCGGAGACCCCAATCGAGGACGTCACTATACCTGAGGATGTAGGTTTTCAGATCCTGACTGAGGTCCTGGATCAGAAGTTCGGTCGTCGTCATGGCAAGGTTGTTCGATGTATGGGGAAGGCGGGAGTTCGTGAGATAGGTACCTCCTCTTCCAGATTGACCATAGGAGAGGTATTTGCCCTTAAGGAGGAAGTGACAACCTTGAAAGGTAAGCTTGCGGCCCAAGACGAGCAAATAAGGGCCCGGGACGAGGAGATGAGGGCCCGAGACGAGGCCCGAGATGAGCAGATGAGGTCCCAGGACGAGCTAATAAGGGCCCAGGGTGAGCAGATGAGGACCCAAGGCACGCAGATGGGTATGATTCTACAGGCCTTAGCGATGTCCGGTCTTCAAATCCTTATGCCAGCACTTGATCTTGCTCCACCTTCGACCTCCCAGCCATTTTGCCCACTCGATACCCAGTAGCCTGATGTGTCAAACTTAGAAGATTACTTGTAGTTTTTTCTTTTGTTTGGACATCTTGTACGTACATTTTCATATATTTTAAAATTAAATACTTTTTTCTTTGTTTATTAATTATTGTTTAGAATTTAATTACAATATTTATTAAAAATTAAATAAAAATATTTTTGTCAAAAAAAATGAAAAAAAAATAATAATGGTTTGCGTGACGAAGAACCATACGACGTCGCGCAAACCCACTTACCCACTTTGCGTGACGTAGGTACATACGTCGCACAAAGCGGGTTTGCGTGACCTAAGACATGCGTGGCGCAAAGTGGGTTTGCGTGACGTAGGGACCTACGTCGCGCAAACCCACTTAGCCACTTTGCGTGACGTAGGTACATACGTCGCGCAAAGCGGGTTTGCGTGACCTAAGACATGCGTGGCGCAAAGTGGGTTTGAGTGACGTAGGTCCCTACATCACGCAAAGTGGGTTTGCGTGACCTAAGACATGCGTCGCGCAAAACTAGTTTGCGTGACGCACATACCTACGTCACGCAAACTAGTTTGCGTGACGTAGGACATTTCTTCGTCCCGCAAACCCTGCTTTCACAGCCTTGGCGCAACGATTGGCGCGCGACGAAGGTTCGTCGGGCAAATATTTGCGTGACATTTTCTTGATTTTGCGCGACGAAGGACCTACGTCGCGCAAAGTATTTTTTGTACTAGTGCGGTGTTATGCTTTGCAATTCTTAAATTAAGTTATGTACTATTATCTTTAATTTGTAACCTTGTTTCTTGGTGGCACTAAACCAAGGCCCAACCTATGGTATGCAACGTTATCAAGTTAGGGTTGTCGAAGCAAAATCAAAGGCGGTTCATAGTTCCTGCAAAGGTTGGTTGGTTATGGTCAATGGAAAAAACCTCTCTAGTATTTTTACTAAACCCTATTTCCGGAGCCAAACACAAACTTCCTTCCTTTCAAAATATCCCACCGTTCGAAAAATTTTGAGGTCGAAAAACCGGTGACTTTATAAAAGAGTTGTACTTTCCAGTTCAAATATTGCAGAATGTACGGTGGCAGCGATTTTTCTTCTGTGAAAATCGATGGGTGCAGGCCGGGGAAAAAAGTTTGGAGCATCTCTTGGGTGTTGGATGATAAAAAAAGTCCCGTTATGCCTCTTGTTTTCGTCATGTAGAATGTTATAAGCCTAAAAACAAGGAGATTACGAGTGGAAGGGTTATAACTCGAACGTTACGGTTTGGAGATGGTGAGGAGTTGGAATTGGAGTTGGTTCATGACACACAAGAAGGATCAAGGAAAAATTATTCCCTTCCACTGGCCCTGATAGTTTTAATGGTTCTAGGCATTACGTGTGCTGTGTAAATGATTTCAAGTTATACGACCAACACTGAAATCTTGTTGATCCATCAGTTTATAGATCACATAAAGAACGTAGAGGTCCCCAAACAAGGACTAATATTTTTTTTTTTGTTTACAAGATCGATCCCGAGGATGACAGAAGCTTTCTCAAGGTACATAGATTGGGGAACCAAATATTAATTTTCTAGAGTTAGGACTTGGTTCCTATATTAAGGACGCAGTAAAACCAACATTATGGTTAGGACTTAGATGGTAGGAAAGGAATTTCAAGAGAATACTACTCTCATACTCCACCTAAGCTCATGTGGGGACTGATGTCTTCATATTTTCATATTTTCATATATTTCTATCATTTATTATTTTGAATTTTGTATATTTGAATGGATTAGATGCACTGAATTATATTGTTTTGATATTTAGGCATACGATAGTGGAGCTACATAAAAAAGAAGAATATAAAACGAAGACTTGGGTGCCTATAATAATGTTTTACGTGCATATTTACTAGAAGCAGTAATGGATGGGCGCGAAATAGAGTTTGATCCCATGATGAACTAGTGCTTATGCGGCAGCAGTGCAATGATTCCTCCATGGACCAGTTTTTGGCAATACAAAAAGGCTTTAAGGGAATTCATTATTAGTCTATTATTTTATTTTTCCTTCTTAATTAAGGATTTATATACCACATAAGGTGACCGTTATTAGTTGAACTCTTTTTTAATAATTTAAAAAATGAGTTTAACCATCAATTATCACATCATATATTTTATAAAAATGATTTAAAATTTTAATATCTCTAGCATTTATGAGATTAATCCGTCACCAAAACAAAATATCATCATATTTCACAGGGGGTTTGAGGCAAAAGGCAAAGTTGGAAGACCTAGATTAGAGTTGTTTTTAAAAAAAAAATTTTTTTATCCATATTGAGTATCTTTTGCTATTTGTAATGCACTTGATTTTTATTTAGATGCTTGATCATCATCTAGGTTTAAATTAAGTTGATTTTTTTTTTTTAAAACACCATATTATCTACACTAAAAGGGAAGGGTGTGTGTTTACCTTCTTGCAATCGATACCATGAATTCTTATTTGGAGATGTCATGCATTTAGGGTTTATATGATTTTCCAACTATTTCCATAACGCTTGTAAGGATAATTTTGATACAACCAGATGCCATGACCATTAAATAAACTTGGAGAAAATTGATTATCAATATATTGGGTAATTACTTGTTCATAACATATTAAGGGGATTAAGTAGAATTAGTTACGGTGAATTCGTATGCCCTAGGTCTGGTTTTGTTTTTAAATTATTATTTCAATGTGTTTATTTTCAAGCTTAATTTAAATTTTCAGTTTAATTAATTCAAATCTTCTCACTTTTATGTTAAAGCTTATCAACTATGATTGTTTCAATTTGCTTAGTAAAACTTTTAGAATCAATTCGATATGTGTGACTATGTGGGACAATATTTATACTTATTTGTTATACCATCATCTGATTTATATACTTACAAACCCTAAAATTCGAGAATTATTAAAGTTAATTTTAATTAATCTAATTTTCGCAACAGAAACTGAGTTGGTTCAAATCCCATTAAGTCATTAACCCCACAAAGAATGAAAGAAGTCAAGTCACCGAACCTTGTCCCCCATGTTGGGAAAGACATGTTTCAACGTCCATCCCCCTCTAAAAGGAAAAGTAATCTCTCACTCTGACTCTGATCATTCTCTACTTAGTGCTCGGAATAATTAACTGGTTTGAGTTTGCATCATATGATGAATAAACACCACACTCAAATTCCAACACAAAGCTTTTCCTCATGGCCATGTTAATTAAGTGACTGGGATTGGATTAGTGCAGTAGTTTACGTGGGATTGGAAAGGATAACATTATTCTAGTGTGATGTTTGGTGCTACACAAGAATGAGGAATTGGATTAATGAAAAATGCACTGGTGTTCCAAATTCTTGAGTTCGGATTCTCTTGGGTTTGAGGTCTCGGGTCTGAGGTCATGCGATTGGAGTAGTTGGATTAAACGCTTGTTAAGTTCTTGTTGTAAAGTATAAAAAATCAATTGAAAACTCTTATTCTTTCTAAGTTTCCCCATCAGAATATTTTGAGAGACTAACAAAAAAAAAAAAAAAAAAAAAAAGATTAGCTAAATATATACACACTTTTGCCATCTTCCTAAAACTTTAATAAACGGGTAATGCTAGAAAAATTTTATCAAACTAAATGATGTGTCATCAATAGGAATAAACACGTTTATTAACACTTAAGTCGTAATCTAATAACTAACTTCCATAATTTCATGTCATTTAGTTTACAACATTTCGTCTCCCTAACATTACCTTTAATAAACCAGTGAAAAAAGTATTGGTTAGTGGGAATTTTACTAATTGATTTCCTGTTTGGATGATTTGGATTATTCCCAATCATGGGTTTAATAAAGCAAAAAACAAAAAGAAGTAGGAGCTAATGATCTTGCTTTATTTTTATTCACTTGAATTATAATATCAAGTCAAAAATCAGCCAAATGATCTTTAGACCAACTCCAATGGTGGGCTAAAAGCCAAATTACCTCCCAAAATTTCCCCCCAAACTCACTCCAACCCAAGGGGAAATTTTGAGCTAAATGTTAAATGTTAAACCAATGCCAAATTCCCCCTGAAATTTAGCCCAGAAATCGGGGTGGACTCTATCCAATATTTATCGAAATTTAAATTTTTTTAGATTAAAATGTTCATAAAATTAATTTACGATAGTCTACATTTTTTTTTTAATTTAATTTAACAAAAAAAAAATAGCCTAAGTTCATTCTTTAATAATCCCTGACTAAAATTTTAGAGTAGAACGGTTGGAGTAGAAAAGCTGTTTTTGGGCTAAAAGCTAAATTTTTTGGGTTTGACTTTTGACCCAACCATTGGAGATGGTCTTAGGAGACAAATGGTTAGGAATTAGGACTAGCTGAGATTTTTTTTTTTTTTTTTTTTTTTTTTTTTTTTTTTTTTGGTAATTTCAAATTAGTCTCAATCTTATAAAATGTTCTAAATAATTACTTAACATTTTAAAAATAAGATATTTGGTATGTTACCGGGGACTTTAACAATATGTTTTTATGACATTAATAGTATTAAATGACAAGATGGACAAATACTAAAGTTGGTTTTCACTAATCGACGTCTTTGGAGTTCTAATTCTTCAAATGACCTATTTTAGCCAAGTTAAACCATAAATTTTCTTAGCTAAATGGCGTCAATTGAATCTATATAGATGACTTGAGAGTTAAAAACATGTTTAATATTTGTCCATGTCATCATTGAACTCTAGTGAACATAACAGATGTTAATTTTTCAAAACTTTGGGTAGTTATTTGGAATATTTTAAAATGTTATGACCAATTTGAAATCAGTTCTAAAGATTAGTAGTTATCCAAACTCAACCCTTATTTTATCACGTAGCAAATTTTTATTGGGTGAGTTATTCATTTTTAAACACATATGATTGAATGATGCTACTAAAACTATAAAATGAATAATTGCATGATAGACATCAAATGGATGTTATGCATAGATTTTCAAGTAAAAACAGTCTTCTTTTCTTTTTTCAAAGTGCGGTGTTAGGCACATAATTCCTTCTCGAAATGTTTGAAGATTGAAAAGTTGTGTGAATTGGAAATTATACCAACTATTTTGGTACCTTAACGTTCAATGTTGAGTATTCTACCACCATGACATGTTTTGCAATTTTTATGGGCTGATAATTTTAGCACTCCAAAATTCACTTTGAAAGCTTTCTTCTGTAAATATTTTGGCACTTCAAAAATCTCTTCTAGTTTTTTACATTCCTCTACTCTCCTGCGTGGGACATTCTTGTGTGTTACTAGAAGTAATACTTTAGTTGTAATTTAGAATCTCTTCTCGCATGTAAAAAGTGTATTTAGTTATTTCGAGAGTATCGATTTTTTATTATTTTATATGAATCTAATTAACCCTGTTATCATGGTTGAGTCATTGTTAACAAGTCTTATGTATACAAAGTAGTTTAGGATAATAAACCACCATTTTCACGGGTAAAAAGAACATAAGAAGTTATAGAAATGTGGTCACATTTGTAGGTCAACTAGATATCCCTTAAGTATATTTGATTTCAAAGATCCAATAAAATTCACACGGGCATTGATCCTATCACTTAATTTCACTAATACAATATATTAATTACCAACATTATCCGACAGTGTGATTGCCACGCCCAAAAGTTTATCCTTTGACCTCGCTATCATTTTTGTAATGCATAAATTATTAATATCACGTGACAATGTTACTATTATGCTTAAAAGTTTCTGTTTCTTTTCTCCACTACTTATAAAAGATTATTGAAAATATATAGAAACAATAAAATACGGCAGCACAAATTAATTAAGTTGGTAATCACAGATTCATAAACATCTGGACTAATTTGATCATCACCAACACCAAGCAATGACTAATATTAGGATTTGTTTGTAGTGACTAAAATACCCTTGGTGGAGTACGAGTCTCATGATAGTGTGGTGCGGTGGGTCAACGCAAACACGTAGCTTGGATTAATCTTGTGTCGTTGTTACCATTTCGGATTTTTGGTGGAACCGCGTTTTGTGATTTATGGAGAGATTTATTATGTTGGAAAGACGGTTTGATATATTAAGTGTCATAATATAAGTTATTAAGTAATTGCATAAAAAAATTTAGCCACTTGTAAGATAACACTTGGTGTACCAGACCGTATTCTCGATACATTGAAATTTTTTTTTCTAATTTGTGGAGAAATTTTTCCTTGTGACCTGAACATGAGTGGTACATCACGTGTTTTTTCACAAGTGGTGGGAAATTGTATTTTTTAATTTATTAACTTTTTAACACACATATTTCACCATTTGTATAATAACACGTGGTGTACCACTTCATATTCCGATTACACTCAAAAATCTTTTATGATTTGTGAGGCTGTGGTGGGCTCGTGGGGCACCTCTTATTTTATTTTTGAATCTTTGTCTATATCCTATTATTCTTCATCTAATAAATAACACTAGCTTATGACCAAAAATATAATAGAAAATAAATAACACTAGCTACATTTTGTTGAAGTTCGGTTTCTACTTTATAGGGTCTATTTGGATTGTTTTGTGTTGAAAATGTTCTTTGACAATTAAACGTGTTTATAGTTTTAATTGGCGAAAAATCAAAAGTATTTTTGTATCATATGTGTTATTTTTAAAGGTATACATATTCGATGCTTTTTCATATAACACTTTCAAGTATTTTTACTTAACATATATTTAATGAGAACACTTTTAATAAAGGCTTATGAGAAGAATACTCCGAGTAATGCTAAAGAGACTAAATTTATAGACAAAATTTAGTAAGCTATATAACATGAAAATTGATGATTTGACTATTACCTAAGCATTGATAAACATGCTTGTTTTTTATTGGTTACACATCATTTAGTTTTGTAAATTTTGTTTACAAACTTAATCTCCTTAACATTACTTGAGTACTTAATTGAGAAACAATCTCAATTGTTTGTAAGTGAACAATGAAAAACGGTAAGACACTAGTTTGGTATGAGTTTATATTATATGAGTTTCGTCTGCTTTAATTTTCTCTCTTAATTGTTACCTAGTTGTCACTTAGTACTACAGTTTAGTAGTATTTTTCATCACTTGTAAATGAGAGGTCTTAGGTTCAATTCTCGCCAAACACAAATTTGAACCATATTATTGCTAGCCTATTGTGAGGCTAAGTCCACTCTCTTTCCTTTAGGGTAGATAATATCATTTGTTAAAAAAAAAAAAAATTATTACCTAGTTATTTGTGTAGTTTTATAAATTTTGTTTGTTTCTTAAAATTTACTAGCATTTGCCTACACGCTTTGTATGTATGAACATATTTTTTTAGAAAATGAGAAGGAGAGAGGGAGAGAGAGAGAGAGAGAACATGGGAGAGTGGGAGGTTTTTTTTTTAATTTTTTAGTTTTTTATATTAGAGGTATTTTAACATCACATGTAGGTGAGACTTCAATAAAAAACAGTAAAATTTAGATATGTGAAATTACATTATTGCCCATTATTTTTTTTGTGTGATAGAAGATTAATTTATCTTTTCACCCTCTTTTGATTGACAAAGAAGATTTCATTAATTAGTAGAGATCAAATTTATATGTTAACAGTTGAGATTCGTGCTTTTTTTTTCTTTGAAGAAATTAAATTATATGGAATTGTGTATTATTATTAACAAAAAGTTTTAAATGTATAATTAAAAAAAAAAAAAATTGACCCTCAAATTTCCCAGTCTCTTTTCCACAAAGTCTCAAAGCAAAAGCTAACTTCCAATCTTTGGTTTGTTAATTATTACTTCAATTTCTTTCACAAAACAACCACCAAATCGTCATCACTCTCAATCAAAACCCTCTCTTTCTCTCTTTCTTTCTTTCTTTCTTTCTTTCCATAATCCTCCAATCCTTGGTTTGATAATGGTTTTGGTTTGCCCCTTCCTTTTCCTCTCTCTCTCTCTTTTTCAACACTTGTGCTTGGTGGGTTGTGCGGCTGAGGTGAAAAATGGGCCCTAAACTCCACTGAGACATTTTTGCGAGAGGGGTCTCAATCTATTCCTCCACTGCTCTATTTGCCTCCTACTCTTTGTGCTGCCTCGCATTTGGAGGTTTTGGGTTCTCTTCCTTTTCGTCTTTTTGTTGAAAATATGAGATCTTTGGAGGTTTTGGGTTGTGATTTTTGAAAATTTGGAGGCTTTTTCCAAGTGAGTTTTTTTATTTTTTATTGGTTTTGATGAGAGATGAAGTGAACAATGTTGGGTTTGTGTTGTTTTCCAATTGGGGTTCCTCTTCCTGTGATGTTTTCAGATTGTGATTCTTCTGCTGAAAGTTGAAGATTTGAATTTTGAGGTGGAGTTTTTGAAGTTGAAGTTTTGGTTAGGTTCAAAAGTAGGACATTATGATTGAGAGATTGGTAATTTGATTTCTGAGGTGTCGTTATTTTGCTACAAAAGCTGGTATTGGGAAGTTCCTCAAAGGAAGAAAAGATGGACAGAAGGATACAGCCTCCGTTGGTAAGTTTCTCTTGTCATTTATTCTACCATTTTTCATGTTTTGCTTCCTATACTGTGCCCTACTGATCTTTCGTTTTCTGACTCTTACATTTCGAATTGTCCGATTCTCCGGTTTTTCTTTTGATGTGTGTGTGTGTGTGTGTGTTATAAGTGTTGTAACTATGGAAAATAAAAACATTAAGAAGGTGAATGGATGGTGGATGAAGTTCAGCTGTGTCAGCTTTCATTGAATCCAGGGAGAATGCTGGTTGTATGGTTAATTGTTGATGAAAAGTTTATATTTTGTGAGCTTGGAAATTGTGTATCATAAAGTGCATGTTTTGTCCAATAACTTCAACGGAAATCGTATATCAGTTGGATTGGTTCCATTTCCAACCAATTTGGAATTTCTCTAGTAATGCAAACATCCTTCATGCCTGTTCTAAGGTGTAAGAGGCAACGAAAAACACTAAGGGAGGACAAACATGTGAACAACAAGGTTGCAACACAGACAATCTTCCTACTTGTTGGTACCTGTAGAAGAAAATTTTGGCTTCTCGCTAATTCAAAACCTATACTCCTGTCAACTCTGTTTTTATCCTTTTGGTTTCTGTTTCCAGGATTGTCTTGTTGCCGAGTGCTGATTTTAAGTTTGTCATAGCTCAAATATATAATTTACATTTGCATGAGTTTCATATGTGTTTAATTGGCTGCAAACCTGTTGTACCCCCGTTTGTGATATTGAAAGGAGTTCGTCATGCTAGTTGTTCATGAAAATTATTAGAAATGATGGAAGATTATCCATGCCACCTGCTCCCTCGTGGTAACGACTTACCACGAGATCTGGGAAACTGTGTTTGCATAATGCATTTGTGGAGTTGCCGTATTTCCAAAGTAAAATGGCCTGGTTGATTGTTTAAGTAATATACATTTCGCTTTGCAGGTTGATTCAACAGCTTGCTTATGTAGAGTAGATGCTGGCCTTAAAACTGTTGCTGGAGCTAAAAAGTATGTCCCTGGGGCAAAGCTCTGTCTTCAACCCGACATTAAATCATCCATTCATCCAACTAGGAGTAAGCCTTCGCGTGGTGAGAGTAGCCGCATTCAATCCCCTCTGCTTCCTGGACTCCCCGATGATCTTGCTGTTGCTTGCCTAGTTCGGGTCCCAAGAGTTGAGCATCGTAAGCTCCGCCTGGTTTGCAAAAGATGGTACCGTCTTTTGGCTGCTAACTTCTTTTACTCCCTCCGTAGGAACCTTGGCATTGCAGAAGAATGGATATATTTAATTAAGAGAGATCGAGAAGGGAAAGTCTCTTGGCATGCTTTTGATCCCGTATACCAGCTCTGGCAACCCCTCCCTCCTGTCCCTAAAGAATATTCTGCAGCCCTAGGGTTTGGTTGTGCTGTACTCGGTGGCTGTCACCTGTATTTATTTGGAGGAAAAGACCCGCTAAAGGGATCAATGAAGCGAGTCATTTTTTATGATGCCAGGACCAATAAATGGCACCGTGCCCCAGATATGCTTCGGCGGCGCCATTTCTTTGGCTCGTGCGTTATAAATAACTGCTTGTATGTTGCCGGTGGGGAGAATGAGGGAATGCATCGGTCCCTGAAATCAGCTGAAGTCTATGATCCCAACAAGAATAGATGGTCCTTCATTTCAGAGATGAGCACCGCAATGGCTCCCTACATTGGGGTTATTTACGAAGGCAAATGGTTCTTGAAGGGGTTAGGGTCTCATCGACAAGTTTTGAGCGAGGTCTACCAACCAGAAAACGACAGCTGGTACTCTGTGTATGACGGAATGGTTGCAGGCTGGAGGAATCCAAGTGTTGCTTTAAACGGGCATCTCTATGCTTCGGAATGCAAAGATGGCTGCAAACTTAGAGTTTATGACAAAGCGACGGATTCTTGGAGCAAGCATATTGACAGCAAGATGCATTTGGGTAATTCTAAGGCTTTGGAGGCAGCTTCCCTTGTTCCCCTCAATGGTAAACTTTGCATCATTCGGAATAACATGAGCATCTCGCTGGTTGATGTTTCGAAATCCAGCGATGTTGGCCAGGCAAGTGCTGAATATCTGTGGGAAACTATAGCAGGTAAAGGGCAGTTCAGGACCTTGGTCACGAATCTGTGGTCAAACCTCGCCGGCAGGAACCGCCTTAAAAGTCACATAGTTCACTGCCAGGTTCTTCAAGTTTAGAAACTGTAAATTTGTATCAAATTCAAAGGTTCACTCTTCTGGTTCGTATGTTTCTGAAAATTTCATGATTCGATGGACTGCATATGTAATGTTGAAGCCTAGAGGCTTCGCCCTGTCTGACGACAGGGATTCTAAAGTCCATCGGTATATATACTTGTGTACCATGTGCTAGGTGTTCGACAATGTTTGTTTTGGTGAACTTACTTACTCACATATACGATACACATGCTCGTTGCTATGTGCAACTGTTCCTTTTCTTTCATATCGCTGCGCTTAAACGAACAACAATTATGAGATCTGCCACCTCTCTCGGTGATCTAAAATTCGAGAAATTTAATCACGAAAACTCAAAACTGTTGTACATGAATCCGAGGACAGAAAAACATTACACATATCAGATACATAAGTTTCTGCATTACACTGCTTCGGGAAGCTCCTGAATGCCAATTATTTGTTCATGTTTGTTTTCATTTTTCATCTAACAATTGGCTACAAAAGAATACAACATTTCCAAAATTGGTATAAAAAAAAATAATAATCTCCCTACAATTTCATCACATACCAACACCTACTTATTGCGCCTTCATGTTTAACCCGGTCTCACATTGCGCGAGATGTGATCTTGCCATGGAGAAGCATCTTTCCTTCTGCTTTTTGTATTCATTGTATCGCAGGAAGAAATAACCAAGATAGTCGAAATTGATCGGAGAAAACTTTGCCTGTATACGATTGAACGGAATTATAGTCGGCGATAAATTTGATGGTTTGGGAGGAGAAGCACAAATAAGTAAGAGGTATACCTGGATTATTCCCCATACAGCCCAATATAAGTGTGAAGCTAACATATATGTATTTGTCTCAACATAGAGAGCTTCAAGTTCCTTGTCTGATACCTGTTGGTATGGAAAATATGAATGAAAACTTAAGGAGTAGATTATCATCCGTTAACATTAACTCCGCCTTTCAATTAACGCCAGAATTATTAATTTGAAACCAGTTTACCTCAAGTGGATTTTCAGGTTGTAAATAATGCCTCAAGAAGAAGTATTGTTCATCCTTATTCGGGCATCTGCATGGACACCGTGTTCAACAATCAAAGGTAATCCCATAAGATCGTGATGGTATGAAATAAAAGAAAAGAAGATAGAACAAGAAACAGAAAACATACGAACTGTAGTCGCATTCATAGCCTGCATATTCATTGAAGTGATTCCCAATGTCGAAGCCTCTATAATTGTATGATCCGTACTCAAAATCGATGAAGTAGAGTTTGTCTGGAAACTCATCAGAAAAATCAATGTAAGTGGAAGGAAAAAAGTGAAAACAATATTACTTTCATTTTATAAAGTTATGAAACGAAAAATTGAATCTATTCTAGCTTTCCCCCCAATGCATGTCCAAATTCTATTTCAAGCACCAGGAACCAAAACTACCATCACGAAAATCTCATTCTGTTTCATTTCTGAACACCTTGGACATCCAATAACGATGGTGGGCACAGGAAGACATCATAACCCTAGCCCCTAGGCAACTATCACGAACAGATATTTAGCAGGATTGAATTCTGACTATTCTTTTAACATCATAGGAAGATAAAGTTCTTTTTAGCAGTCAATGATAAGAGACGGTGAAAATAAGTGTGGAATACCTTCTTCGTCATTAACCATTATATTTCCAGAAAGCAAGTCATTGTGAGCGAAAACGACTGGAGCGTTAAAACGGTCTGTCAATTCCTGTTCCATTATCAGGAGAAACATCTAGGTAAATATGCACAAAGTACATTAAACAACACAGAAACAGAAAATGACAGTTGGAAACAAACTTTTTGATACAAATAAATATATTCCTTTATCGTTTCATCAACATATCATTGTTAAATCACTTCTGCATTTGCCTTCCACACATCATTATTATGCCAATTTCTACATACTTTCTAAGTTGATTAGAAGGATAGCCGAGTAAACAATGATGGTGGTGATACCTTGAGCTCAATCATTTCATTGTGAACTTCACTAAATGAAATGGTCTTATAAACTTTCTGCTTCTCATTGTCGTCAAATTCAAGAGCAGATGCTGCAATGAGAAGGTGACTCAATCATGAGAAAACTTACATGTATGAACTTATGTTAAAAATTATATGAGCTGTAAACCCGCCCATGAAAATCAGGCCACTTCCAGCCGCCTAATATCAATTTAGCTAACAAGACTTAGAACATAACATATATGAGGCAGGTAAGACTAAGAGATAACCTTTCTCAAAGAACTTGAACAGGTCAATCCACAACTGAGGTTCCTTGGAACCTGGAATTTCCACTTGATGGAATCTGCGCAGTTCCTTGGCAATATCGGCAGCCAGCTTTGGATTTCTCATGTCTGCCAAGAAGGGAATAAGTTAAAATCATGTCAATGGACAGATTCAGTTCAGCAAGAACCCTGAAAATGCATATGATTTACTTCAACGAAAGTGACCTCCTGTCCCTGAACTTGTATGCCAGTTTCAATTGCCTCAAAGGACATTTATTTCAAAATGAGAGTTGACCAAGAGATTATCCACTGACCGAATGAGAAAAGATTTTGAAGGGTGG
Source organism: Pyrus communis (assembly GCF_041283825.1). Classification (NCBI taxonomy): domain Eukaryota; kingdom Viridiplantae; phylum Streptophyta; class Magnoliopsida; order Rosales; family Rosaceae; genus Pyrus; species Pyrus communis. The sequence goes on from NC_142579.1 coordinate 31,850,609, forward strand.
AAGTGGTGGAGTAAAGGGGTGAATTAGTCCATCTGTTTTTTAAGCGTTGTATAAAACCTGAGAACTCTTTATATTGTTTACTTGATTTTCTGCTTTCCCTTCGAGCTTCTTTAACAAAAAACCTTACTTTAAAAATAACATATAACCGAAGCTACCTGATGGGACTAGTGTACGTGCATTGATAAAAGATTGCACCATCCCATTGGCAAAAACTCCAAGCAAATTTGCACCAAATCCGGCAGCGGAGAGGTATTTGATTGCCTGAAGACAATATGCAGTGAGAATTTACAAAGCAAAGCATACAATTAAAACATCACCAATAAGTAAAGATAAACAATCAGTATAGTCAGAAAGACATCTCATATAAACATCAACAGAAACACGAATTTATGGCAGTTACATTAAAAAAAATTGCAAATGGGGCATAATCCAAGTAGACGAAGAAGTACTCAGATCAGCTTTACCTATAAAATAAACTAACCACAACTTTAAAAGAAAGGAAATGTGAGAGTTGAGTAAATGAGCAGCCAACCGGACCACAACGGAGACTTACAAAACAACATTACAAAACTTCTCAAAACTACCTGCAGTTCGCGTTCCCTATTGATAACATAATCGGTATTAGGCCCGTACAACCGCACTGTCACAGACACGGTATTTCCATTCTCTTCCTTCACAGTCACCTTCAGCACTGCATATATCAACGATCACTAACTCAGTTCAGCTCTACACCATAAAACACTCAGAAAAATCGAATGAACAATAACGAACTCAAAGTTTTGTTTTTCGATAACAAATTTTCACAAACGATAACTTCTCTTAGCTCATAGAATCCAAAAACAACAAACAAGAAGAAGAACAGCACTCACATTGATTTGTGATGCCGCCGGAAACTGTCTCCACGGAGAAGAGAGAGTTCTCCAAATTTGACCATTTCTTAAACAGATCCTTGCACAATTCTCTGCAAATTCAATCACATAACACATTAAAATATTAAATTTACTCCTTATAAAGTAGACAAATTAATTAAAAAAAAAACGAAATTGAATCCATTTTTCATATTTTCCTCTCGTTTCCTGCAATTTCTCATCCACCAAACTGGATTTTCAAAAAAATGTATATATAAATATCAATTATTTATCTGAGCTAAAACAAGTTGCACAAAACGAAACTGAAGGCCGTAGAAATTGAGCATATATACATATATAGAGAAAGAGATAGAGGGAGACTGACATGATGAGGGGTGAGATGTGAGAGAGAGGGAGGGAGGGGTCGACGGAGAAGGAAGAAGAATGGATCTGAGAGGTGGAGCAATCTGAAGCTTGCTCAGCTACCTCCATGGCGTTCCAGATGTTCTTCACCGCTCCCATTTCTCTCTGATTTTTTTTTTTTCTTTTGGCTGAATTTTTTGCTTTAATTTTCAAACGCAACTACTCTTTCCGAATGTACAACCGAAATTTCCAAAGCTCCTGTTTAACCGGGTGATGTGGATTGTGGAATGACCGACTTGGGCTTCCGACAATTTATCTTTTGCCACGTGTGTCCTGTTATGTTAGAAGACCGACACGTGGTCCTATCAAGAAAAAGCAAGATCCTATGTGGTCGACTCCGAAAAACAATATTTTATGAGGAATTAGTCGATGACTTGTATAATTTTGTTCAAACGATAAAAAAATTAATATTCAAATTACTTGTATAAATTGGGAACCCATGACTTGTATTAGAAGGAATCAATCGCGTATTGGTTATACAACTCGTATTTAAATTTAATATAGAGATTTAACTTAATTACAAGATGAGAAAGTTCGCTATACTTACGTTTATGAGGAATTAGTCGAATTAAAAAAATAAATTTATAGAGATTATATTGTAAAGTTAGGAATATGTATATGTATGAACATATGGAATTCGTAAACACATCCTAGACTTTATGTGATGTTCCCAACAAAGAGGAAACCAAATAAATAACAGAAATATATAAATTTATTGATATGAATAATTAATTATAAGTGAGGTGAGCCACTTATAGTTTGCCAAGTGTTGAATTCCGGTTTGCGATTTGGCCTAGTGTTTATTCAATATGACATGTGTCAGCGATAGGTGTTGAACTGGCAATTTGGAAGTATGCGGTGTGGACGACGAGAAATTTCATCAAATAGGTAATGTGAAAGCAAATGATTTTAGAAATGTCATAGTATTGGTAGTGTGAACGAGAGAGTTCGTGTTTAGAAGTTTCATCACATTTGGTAATGCGAAAATATTTTAAATAATTTTAGTGTTGTGAAATATTCGAATTCAAGTGTATAATTGTAAACATACTATTTTAGTTATCTCGGTTAAAATAAAGTTTGCTAATAGATTTACTGTCTATGAAATATTATCCTCATAAGCGTTTTTTTACTTGAAATATTAACATGTTAAAAGTTTTATCAAAAACTCAAGTTATTTATGAAAAAACACTTTGAAGTGGTTTTCTCCTAGGCGCTTTAATGCTTTTATATTTTTGTGTCATACTGTGGGAGGATAAAATCTAGTTTCGACTCATGGGCCACTACCAATCATCAAAGGGGAAAGTGTTGTGCAAGGTAAAAAGCCCACAAGAAATATACGGACATAAGGGAACGTGCTTAGATAACTACCCCACTATGGAGGAGAAGTGGGAGAGGGCGATAGGTCGTGGTACTTGTTCCCAAAGTATGCAGTCATATGACAGATGACCACTAAAGAAGTGGGAAAGGAGGATTGGTTGTGGTGCTTGATCCTCAAGCATGCAATCCTATAAATAGGGAGAGGAGCCAAAGAACAAGGTACGTAATCAGAACCCGAGAAGATCCAGAGAATAGAAAATCAATCGATTGACTTGAGCGTCGGAGTATCTCTTCCAGGTACCACCCGGGCAAGCTACTGAAGAAGACTATTCGGTGGCATCTCTAGCGAAGGATTCGGCGAACGTGAGGATTGTGGTCAACGAATTTGTAGAGGCATTTCTTCTTGTGAGAAATCTTGCTCCAACACATACATAACTAAAAGAGTGGTACTATCCACATACTCGTTTTTTATCTCCCATACAATTCTCTCAATTTTCGATGTCGGATCAAATGATTTGAAGAATATCAAAAAATAAAAATTAACATAGACTATAAGAAAAGTAAAAATGAGTGTGATAACACCTCTCAACCAAAAAACTTTTGATCGCCGTGTTTGCGCTGCGGGACTTTATGGGTCACGGGCCTCGATTTGTAACAGGCCAAAAAGGACCGAAGCCCAATTACTTTTAGGCTGAAAGGATGAGATAAATCTTGAGTTTTAATTACATCCGGGTCAGAAAGACCCGGATTTCGTACTCGGTAGGAAAATTACTACTTTGAATCAATCACTCCTGTTCTCCCCTCTCAACCGTCTTTCTCCTCCGCCAAAACCTTCGCCGCTACTCCGTCCCATCGCCTCCACCAACCCTCTCTCACTCTAATTTTTTCTTCCTCTCTCTCTCTCTCTCTCTCACTCGCTCTCACTCTAGAACTCACACGGTACACAGACGATGCAGAGGCAACTGCTGAAGAAGCTCAGACTGAAACCTCCCAATGGACTCACCCAATTCAACCAACGAGTCCGTACACATTTCTCACTCTCCCAAGCTTACATTCCGGCCGAATCTCTCACTTATAGTTCCATCTGCTTATATCACCATTTATGGGTTTGGTTGTTTTGCAGAGAGAGATGCACAGCAGGAACAAGAAGGCGATGGAGTTGATAGCCAAAGGCTGGAGTGCCCTTAAGGAAGTCGACCGAGTCATCGATTACTGCGAGCTCAACGATCGCCGCCTCATCCCTCTCTTACGGGTAATTTTTAATTTATTTTCTGATGTTAATTGTGTATTTGCTCTAACCCCATCTGTGAATTTGTATTTTTGTTTATGGATTTGGATTTAATTTTTAATTTTTGACGTAAATTATGTATTTTTCTCAAACCCCATTTGTGAATTTTTTTTTTTTTTTTTTTGTTTATGAATTTATTTTTTTTAAATTTTATTTTAAAGTTTTTATTGTTTGAATTTGTATCAGGCAGCAAAGGAGAATTTTGAGTTGGCTTTGGAGGCTGACAATTCGAATACCCATGCCAGGTATTGGTTGTCCAAATTGCATTTGAAATACCATGTCCCGGGAGCCTGCAAAGCTATGTAAGTGTGATTTCTCGGAGTTTTAATCGATTCGTTTAGGTGTTTTTCGTGTTGCTTCACTGATGGTGATGGTCTGCATTCCCTACATTACTACACTGTATTGTATTTTAGAGCACCTGGATAAGCATTTGATAAGAAAAAAAAAATAAACGAACAGGAAAAGTAGGTCATGTAAGTTATATTTTCGTCTTTTTTGTCATAACAGAGGAGCTGCCTTGTTAGTTGAAGCAGCGGATATGGGTGATCCGGATGCACAGTACGAACTCGGTTGTCGTCTTAGAGTTGATGTAAGAATTCTAAGAAGTTTGTACTTGAAGTATAGAAGTTTTGTATTTATTTATTTATTTTTGGTATGGATCAGTTTAGCTTTCTTAACGATAGTTTATGTTTTCAAAATCTATGAAGTTTAGTGATTTCCGTTCTTGAGTTCACCCCTATTACTGATTTTCCAACTGTTTTGGTTTTCCGTTAGAATGAATACGTCCAGTCAGATCAGCAAGCTTTCCATTATATAGAGAAGGCTGTTGACCAGGTATATTTTCACAATGCAGATACAAATTATAATGATTCTGAAATGTGGTTCAAAGCCTTACTTGAGCTCGCTATGTTCTAGTTGCATCCAGGTGCTCTTTACCTTCTGGGTTCTGTGTATCTGACGGGAGACTGCGTGAAAAAAGATATGGCTTCCGCGTTATGGTGTTTCTATAGGGCATCAGATAAGGTAAACGAGCTCCTACTACTCCCTACTCAGTTTCAACAATGGATCATCGACAAGGGATATGCATGTGGGTGGAAACTAAGTACTGGTGATGGAAAAATGGACATTGTTTAAACAAACTTAAATTGCTTTAGTAGTTGTAGATTTTTGTTTTGTAAAAATGGTGATCTTTGAAACGGGCTTAGAAATACTTGATGAGCTATTATGACATTTACATAGACGAGTAAATTAACACTTTCGTATTTCTTGGCTTGAGTAGACACTTTCTTCCACTTCCAAAATGAGTTTTAAGTTTCATGATCCAAAACATGGTTGCATTTTGCCTTTGTAATACCAAACCCTTGTTTCTCCAAATAATTTATTAGTTGTAGCAACTCTCTCTCTCTCTCTCTCTCGCGTTGGACTAGTGCACCATTTTGCTTTTATTCCTTTTAATATATGCAGGGACATGCTGCTGCAGCTATAGCATTTGGATCTCTTCTTCTTAGAGGTCTGTTCTTCCAACCACGCTTCTTTTGTTTTACGTGAAACTTGGTGTCCACTCATATTCATAGCTGGTGTAACTATGAAGGATGTGTAACTATGAAGGATGATTTGGGAGTTTCACAGTTTTACTGGTAGTTTTTTGCGATCTTTCTATAAATAAAAAAAAAAGGGGGTTCTGGATAGTGATATTATCACTAACTGTCGAACAATTGGCATGGCTATATTTTATTTTTCTGCATTCCCTCATAGGAGATGACAGTGCGGCAGCACCAAGAATTTACATTTCATTTGCCAATTTTGTAATGATTTTTCTACCCTTAATGATAAAATTGCACGTCTTAGGTGCTGAAATCCCAGAATCTGTGACGAAGTTTGCTTCAAAGAGGGGTCCTTTGGCCAGAAAGGAAAGCATAACAGATCCCATAGAGATGGCAAGAGAACGATTCCAGATTGCTGCGAAAGCCGGGTGTGATCTAGGACTGAAATGGTTGGAAAGACTTGAGGAGGAAGAGAAGCATCTATTGACTGGATCTGAAATGGCCGAACAAACTTAATGAGGAAAATGTCTGGTAATCGGACATTCTACTGACGGGATAGAACTCTTCGAAGATTTCTCGAGACGGAATTGATATGCGTCCATATCAAAGTATGCCACGCCACAATCCGATCCTGTAAAATCTCTACCCTGCATGAAGATTGAATCTTTTGTATTCATTCTTCATATTTAATGTATGCCCCATAGTAGGTTCCATTTTTCTACCTTTTCCCGGGAGTCAATAACTATTCATAACTATTATACAGCGGGATTAAGTTCGAACTATCATGCAAGCGGGTGGAACACTGCTCTGGCTATCTAGCTTATTCACACAATGAGTCAATCACAGGTATTGACCTCGTCGTTCATGGAGTCACCATCCGTGGATAGGAATACAAACTACAGTGCTCGTGACATCGATGAACTTGAGTACACAAAAGCGAGCATCAAACTTTTTGCAACGGAATACAGAATTTGGTGGTATTTCATACAACTGGTGGAATGATATATGTATGACTCGTTTGAAAGTGTTTTTAATATGACCAAAAGCGCTTTTAGAAAATGTTTTTGGATTTCAAAAACACTTGCTTCTTCCATGAAGTACTTTTAAGTGTTTTTTCAAGATTTACTTGAATTTTTACTAAGTATTAGTTTCAAAAACATTTTTATTAAATACTTTTTCAGCTATTTTAAAAGCACTTCAAACAAACTTGTAAACTCTATCTCCATATGACTTTGTAATTTGTATTCGTATTTTGTGATGATGTAGTTGTTCTATAAAAAGGTCTATAGATGTTTTAAAAGTATAAAATACTCAAAACTTTTTAATCGTCAAATTTCGAATTCAGTTAAAACATTTAGGGAATACGAAACTTCAGAGAGTATTATTGGGGCCACATAGGGTTTAGGACAGCTACTTAGCCAAAAGTCACAACATGCACGTAAGAGCACTTATAGGAAGGCCTTCTATGGCGATTGTTAATTGAATCTCCTCTATTGAATAGTAATTGGCTTTAATGAACAATAATTGTCTTTTACATCTCCACTCCTAAACTGAATAACCATGACAATAGGTAATAAAATATTAGTATTTTTTATTAATAAAAAATAATTTTATTTGTAATTTCGGATAGGATTTTTAACCGGTCTCGTTATGCCACGTGTTATTATACTAGGATTTCTACCATTAGATTACAGAAAATTTGAAATCCAACCCTTCAGATTGTGCCACGTGGCATAACGGTAACATATCATTTTTAAAATAAAAAAAATTTAAGTTCAAAAACGTGGATTCTTGATCTGGAATCGAATAGCTCAGATTGTGCCATGTCATCTAGCTATTGGGGGAGTTTTGAAATTTTTATTGTTTTTTTTTTTTTTTTTTTTTTTTTTTTATCATTGGAAATTGAACGGTCCAGAAAAAAAAGCCATTGAAATCCAACGGCTAAGAGGGTGCCATGTTGCACCTAGTAACAACCACTTTCAGACTATAACGCGCATGCCCCACCACCTAAAATATTGTCTGTAATGCGCCCCCATGCACGCGTGTGGTGCACTCACCTGATGCAAAATTTTTTATAACGTGGCTGACGCCATGTTGACATCAACATTGCATCACAAAGCCCTTAGGCACTTGGGCCTTGAACTCATGCCTACCCTCTCCTATGGGCTCCCCCTTAACCCAATTGCTCGAATGGGCTGGAGCTAGTTTGGGAGGCAATTGGATTGGATTTGCTCCCTGTCCACGGGGCTACCCAGCATGCTGGAAGTGCTCATGGCGGTTGGTTTTCTCAATACAGAAGTTCACTTCGCATTCTTAGTGCGCGTTAGAGCACGAAAACGTCCTACAATTCCCAGCATAGCAACTAGCCACATCACCACCTGAAAGATATTTTTTTGAGAAACGATCGGCCTTGTTACTGTTTTATTGGGAACACGGTGGTACATTACATGTTTTTATGTAAATAGTGGAAAATTTTTATTTTTTAAATTATTAACTTTTTAATACACATATCTCATCATTTGTATAATGACAGGTGGTGTACTATCTTGTATTTCAATCACACTGAAAAATTTCTCTCCAATACGAAAAAGAGAGGATCCTCAAATAACATTCGTTTATTGTATATCGTGCAGTCATAAATCATTGTAAATTTTTTTATTTAAAATTAAATATAAACAGTATCTGAAAAAAATTGATCGCATGATATACAATGAAGGAATGTGATTGACGAATCTCTGAAATCATGTAAAGATGATTCGGGAGGATCGGATTTGGATCCTCTCCTGAGCTAATGGAGAGGATCCTCTTCATCAATCATTCTGGACCGTTGAATTTTTATCCAACGACTACAATTATTATAACTTTAAAGAGATACCCTATTTGTAACCGTTGGATAAAAATTCAACGATCTAGGATAATTGATAAGAAGAATCTTCTCTATTAACTCATGACAGAATCCAAGTGCGGGAGGATCCTCTCTGAATACGTAATACCCAATTAAAAGGGATCCTAAAAAGGCCTCCACGTCACACGAAACCAGGGCCGTTGAGAAAAACAAAAAAGAATAAAAATCGGCGAACAAAAATTCGCGGGCTCAGCATGCGCGCATTAAATGAACGTGCGAAAAAACCATCCATCTCTCCATCGCGCCATCGTGCGAAAATGGTGTACGTATTTCAGAGAGAGAAAGAGAAACAAGAGAGAGAAAGAGAGTGATTTTACTACACACTGTCACTGCATCCTTTTCTCTCATCGTCTCCATCGTGCTTTATCTCTCTAAAATACCTACACCATTTTCGATATTCGAGCCAAACCTCCGTCCGTACGGCTCCCCGAAACCTTAATCTCTCTCTCTCTCTCTACATTTGTATAAGATCTTTCGTTTTATCTCCATTTTTCATCTGAGAATTTGTTTTACAGAAAAAAACCATCACAGATGACAATGCCTTGTTCCGATTCCTTAACCGAGTCAAAACGGAACCCGACTCGCAAGCCCTTTAACTGCTACGTAGCTCCGCACCTCCGAAACACTGGCGGCGGCTCGTATGGTTACGGTTACGTGCCCCCAATCGAGTCCACCCAGTACGGCTTTAGGCAAAGCTACACTGGCCGTCCCGGAAAGCAAGCCGACCGGAACGGTCGGGGTCGCGGCGGCGGAGGACGAGGTGGCGGTCACTTTTGGGCACAACCGCCCCCAAACCCGTTTGATAATGTCTCTGAGAAATTTGATCAGCTCAAAGTCACTGAGGAAGAAAGCGGTGGCAATGGCGGTATCAATTCCGAAGCCTACGAAGACATCCCAGTGGAGGCGAGCGGCGAGGACATTCCGCCGCCCGTGGACACGTTTCTCGAGATCGATTTGGGCGAGTGTTTGAACGAAAACATCAAGCGGTGCAAGTACGTGAAGCCCACGCCGGTTCAGCGCCACGCTATTCCGATAGCCATGGCTGGCCGCGACTTGATGGCCTGTGCTCAGACCGGGTCCGGCAAGACGGCTGCGTTTTGCTTCCCCATCATCAATGGGGTCTTAAAGAATGGCGTCGAGTGGTCGCCGGCTCGCGCCGGGGATCGTGCTGTGTGCCCTACCGCCCTCATTTTGTCTCCGACGAGAGAGCTGGCTGGTCAGGTATGTAAATATTTGCTACATTGTGGCCATGTTTGAAGTTCATGTGCTAATGGGTTTGTGATTTTAGCTTAATTTTGTTTGGCGTTTGCTCTTTTTTGGGTTGGTTTTTTAAATTTTTGGGCAGATTCATGATGAAGCTAAGAAGTTTGGTTATCAGAGTGGGGTGAAGATTGTTGTTGCTTATGGTGGAGCTCCAATTTCTCAGCAGGTCTGTGTCGATTTCAAGTTATTTTCTGCTCTGAAGTTTGTGTCGATTTGCTATCATTGCAAGAAGTATGATGTGTTTATTCATTTCTTGGCTACTGATATAAAGCTAGCTTACTCCATTCGGGCTTCCGTGCACTTGAAAGAAATATCGTGAATCATATAAACATTTTTGTGTTTAAGATTAGTGAAGTGTAGGGTAGTGAGGGTGTTTTGTCATTGCCTTTTCTCTTTTTGTGTTTTTACGATTGTACTGCTCTATTTTGTTGTAATGTATTTAGATGTGTTGATTCGGAAGACTTATGGTATCGTTTTTTGTGTTGTGTTCATTGGTAATGATGGCTTGGTAATCCTTGACTCTGCAGTTGCGTATGCTGGAGAGAGGCTGTGATATTCTTGTTGCAACTCCTGGGCGCTTAGTGGACATGATTGAGAGGTCGCGAGTTTCGCTGAGAAATGTCAAATATTTGGCATTAGATGAGGCTGATAGGATGTTGGACATGGGTTTTGAGCCTCAGATAAGGAGGATTGTTGAACAAATGGACATGCCTTGCTCTGGTGCAAGACAAACGTTGCTTTTCAGTGCTACATTTCCAGATGAAATACAGGTGCACCAATTAAACTGCTCTTTCGTGTGATTAGATGTTATGCTTGGTGTGTTGGTTTATTCTAGCTGCTATTGCATGCTTGTTCTCTTTTAGGTTCGATAATCAATCAAAATCTTGTGGCTAGCGATAAGCATTTACTAAGCATTCATTAATTTGTTTGTGTTTATAATTACCATCTTCTGCAGAGGCTTGCTGCAGATTTTCTGTTAAACTACATATTTCTCGCTGTTGGAAGAGTTGGATCAAGCACAGGTCTCATCACACAAAAAGTTGAACTCATTGAGGATGTGGACAAAAGAAGCCATTTGATGAAGCTTCTTCATAGCCACCAGGCTCATGGAGCTCATGGAAGGGTATGATGACAATTTGAGAATTCTCGAGCTGTGACTGTAGCATTGATTTGGCAATGATATCGTTTTTTTTTTTTTTTTTTTTTTTTTAATTTTATATTTTTTATCGAAGAATGTTCTTAACCATCTTATGGTTTTTGGAAATTGATACTTTTCAAGATCTGATGCTGAGGTTAATATTGTTCGTGCTTCAGGTTGCTTTAACCTTGGTGTTTGTGGAGACCAAGAGAAGCGCAGATTCTTTAGAAAACTGGTTACGCGTGAATTGTTTTCCAGCTATAGCAATACATGGTGACAAAGTGCAAAAGGTTAGATTAACATTTTGTTCTTTATTCCAGATATCTTATTGTTTATATGAAATTCTTGTGGTTGTGTGCACCATTTATTCTGTATAGTTATCGAATGTTTTCTGCATTTGTTTCAAGTACAATGAGGTTTTGTAGTTGTATGGATTCTTTTGCTGTCTTGCAATTGTCGACATTTGGGGTTTGTTTCAATGTCTTCAAAACTTAGGTTAAACATGTTATTCTGGACTGGTAAAAAAAATTTATTGTCTGCCCTTGATGCTATCTAAAGTATTATTTGACTTGCCAATTTTGAAGGAGAGGGAGCAAGCATTGAGATCGTTCAAGTGTGGCAAAACTCCAGTATTGGTTGCAACTGATGTCGCTTCGCGAGGGCTAGACATCCCCCATGTTTCCCATGTCATCAACTTTGACCTGCCAAAAAGCATAGATGACTACGTTCACAGGATTGGACGAACAGGGCGTGCTGGAAATTCTGGTCTTGCAACTGCTTTCTTCAATGCCAAGAACCAGCCACTTGCAAAGGGACTCATGGAGCTGATGCAGGAATCAAACCAGGAGGTTCCAAGCTGGCTGAGCGAATATGCTGAGGGCGAATCACAGACTTATAGCATTGGTGGCAGTCGGAACAATAGGTCTGGTGGCAGTAAGTTTGGTGGCTATGACTTTCGTGGGGACTCCCAATATGCGCATGACAGTTATTATGGTCCAAGCAGATATGGCTATGGAGATTATTCCGCTGGCACGTCTGCTGCTACCTACAATGATGCTGCTGTTCCAAACGGCTACGGAAGCTATGAAATTATTGTTGCGGATGGGTGGGATTAGAGATCTGCAGGAACACCTTGGGTAATATTTACATAGAGGGTAGTAATGTTAATAGATAAAAGGTGCAGAAATAGTTGCTGAAGACTTCGGTTACATGTTGGATATTAAGTGATTAACCAAATGGTTGCTTTTGGAGGATTATGGCTCTTTCTTTTGTTTTCTTTTTTTCTTTTGAGTTAGGAATATTCTCTCCCAGATTTACAGAGCAACCACATTTTGTAAAAGTATGTGATCCAGAATCCCAGTTTAATGGATCAGTATGCCCTAGTTTTATATGAATGTGGTCTTTTGCTTTTTAGTATCGCCCTCTACAAATCTCAAATTTTGGTGTTGATTTTTTTGCTGATATGTTATACTGTTCGTGTTTTAAAATTCATCGATTGGATTAGGGCAGGACGTTTTTTTTTCTTCAGGCTGTTTGTTTTTGTGTTATGACTGATGAATATTGAGCACTTTAGACAAAGTAGCCCAGGTGGTGAGGGATGGCGGGATAATGGTGTTTAGTCCTGGTTCTATTTTGGTCAATGGAGATTGGAGATTCGAACTTGGTATCTCGTCCCTTTGAAAAATCTGTTAAAACCCCAAGACGCATCTACTCAGATTGTACATAGTAAGAACATATAAGAAACACAGTTTTTATAAATTTGTAAGTGTGACCACGGCTAGCCAACCGCCGGTTTTGTATTTGTCAGCAAGGTGCCCTTGGTAGTCCACACCATGTACAACTAGCAATCAAACTCATTTTCCTCCCCTGAAGACAACTTGAACTTTTCTTGACCCCCAAGAAACGAGTTTGAGAGCGTGATGAAGTAAAGATTACTTTCAGTTTGATGATTGTCCAGCCAAGCCCTGTGTATATATGGTTCAGTTTATGGACTAAAAAGAAACCACCTAGCTACTTTTTGATGGATGATCCAAAATTGCAAATTCGGAGTCCATAAGGGCGCGTATTAGATTTCTTCCTCGTTCTCAGTCAGTATTCGTTTGCATGCTTCGTAGCACATGAAGGAAATCCCAGCAGCTGGGACCAATTTCATGTAGCTCGGCCCTAACCCTTTGTACAGGCCACTGATTCCTTCACTTGCAAGTATGCTCGAAAGAGCGTCAAGTATGTGCTTGTACTGCCTCCCACTGAGAGCCCCAACCTGCATTCTCTTCCGAGCCACCTCAAGCGGGAAAGTTGCACCGCTCGAAATTGCAGCAGCTGCTGATCCGATCAGGAGAGTCGTTATGTTTCCGATTTCCTCCTTTTCGAAAGCTTTCTTGTAAGCTTTTGAGAGGGCGTCATAAGCAAAATAGTTGGCGGCAGCGTATGGAATTACGCCAATTAAACTCGGGGTGAGGCCCCTGTATAGCCCTGCAGGTCCCTCCCGTTGGACAATTTTTGATACTGCGTCGAAAAAGTTATTGTACACTCCTCTCTGCAATCAAGTAAAATATGTGACTTTGAGTACTGATACCAAGAAAACAAACCAATGAATTCAATAGTCCTTTCTGAATTTCGGGGTCTGATTTACCTGGATGGTTAATCGTGTTTTTAACAACTCTAGAGGGTATGTACACAAGGTTGAGCTGAATCCGGCAACAGCGCCTGCGATTGATGAAGCGGGGATAGGGATTTTCAGCTCTTCACCAGGTCGAGTTAAGTGCTTCTTCACCGTGTCATAAGCAAATAACTACCCAAGACCAGAGTCAGAAACATGAAGTTATACTAGTCGGGTTATGGAACGGATGTTTGTTCTTTATAAAGTTAGAATATCATTATCGTTGACAAAACCCATCGAGATGTTATCAATGAACAAACATTAGCGAACATTCTGCATAAAGAATTTCAAGACCAAGATGAATTCTTCGTGTCGAGTATCAAAATTTACACATAAAATTCACTAGTATCAATTCTTGGCGATCGTACCTCAATAGCCTTGCATGGAGCAACCCTGATGACATTGACCAAAGTACCCCTAAACAAGCCCTGCCATCCATCAGCTTCCATGATAGAATGAAACACTTGAGAAGTACTGGAGTGGCGACTGCCCCCCACCATCAAATGCGTCCGTATCGTCTCCAACGGAGCAACCGCCGTCCGCGACACCACTCCCGCCACTGCTCCGCTCAGCAGCCGCCTCAGCGAAGCATTCCCAACCTTTATTTTCAATCTCAAACCCCCACCATTACCATTAATTTTCTGAATCTTCAACAGCTCTTCTGCTTCTGCAACCTCGAGCAATGCCTCTGCCTCCACCAACTCATCAACCCTGCCAATCCGAAACCCGGAACCCGGCGTCGACATGTATGTCATGTACGTGGAGCTTAGAAGCTTTGTGGTTTGGTCTATGGAGTTCTGAGGACTCGGTGTGATACCAAATCCTCTTGCAACTTGAACGCTGGCAAATAGTCCACCGGACTGCGAAGGATTATTTAGAGGACTGCGTCGGATTCTAATCCCGGAAGAACAAGAGAATACTACATCGTCGTTTGTATTTCCAGTACCCTGCAATCTTCTTCCACCCATTAATCCAAAAGCTTGAAACTATATAAAGATCAAATCTTTCAGCAGAAAAAAGAGCTGGGGTGGATATAAAATTTGATATTTTTGGAGGAAGAGGAGAGAAACACTTTCTACTTCTGCATTTGTTGTCTCTCTGTTTTCTTTGTGGGTGTGAGAAGAGTAGGGTTTTGTTTGCCAACACTCCCAACTTTTTTTTTGTCGACCAACAGTCCAAAACTAAGGACAGCCAAGTATATTTGATTCTTTTGGGGTACAACACTCCTTTGGAATTATACTTTGCGCTTATTAAAATATAAATATTCAATTTTTTTAGATTTATAACTTTGTTTGCATTTACTAACTAGTAATGTTAGGAAGACTAAATTTTTTTAAACCAAATTTGCAAATCAAATGATATGATTATAGATAATTGAATTATTAACTAAATACTGATTAACGCGTTTTTTTATTTTTATTTTTTTATATTGATGACACAACATTTGACTTACAAATTTAATTTAAAATTTTGATTTCCATACCATTATCTTTTACTTACACATGATATGAATTATTTCATAAACACACATTACAGTTCTTAATCCAATACATGAAAAGAAAAAAATTACAGTATCTCATTTCAATTAGGGTATGCAAGGCATGGATGTCATTCACGTGTTATACCTGAACAACCATGTATGAAATTCACGAGAACATTATTTATTTTATATACGAACAACTAAGGTCATTTCCATTCATAATTTCTATCATTTAAAATAATTTTTGAATTACGGCTTATCTCATATCAAATAAGCAGAGCACACCATTGATTTTAATGAGTTAGATTTTCATATTTCGGACAACGTATCCACTTTCTGTCAATGTGTATCTTCGTGGTACATTTGTTTTTTTTTTTTTTTAATTTTGTAAGATGATTTCTTAGCAGTTTGAGGCCACGAGATTCAGATAGAATTTGGTTGTTGATGTTTCAAATATGCCTTAAGTAGAATAAAGTTATATTTTGATTGGAAGACCCTAATCAACTACGTGGCTATGTTTAATACCAAAAACCACACGTCCACAAATTTCATCGCAAAGGTATGTAA
This sequence comes from Pyrus communis, assembly GCF_041283825.1. Taxonomy (NCBI): domain Eukaryota; kingdom Viridiplantae; phylum Streptophyta; class Magnoliopsida; order Rosales; family Rosaceae; genus Pyrus; species Pyrus communis. Next base: position 31,866,041 of record NC_142579.1, read on the forward strand.
TTGAGATTATCTGATTCTCTCTGTCCAGAGCCAACGTACCTAAAAATTCAGACTACTAAATTTAAATCTTGCAACTCCCATTAGCCTATTCTACTGGATCACTTTATACAAAACCAAGCCCTCGAACGGCCCTGATCTCTCTCTTGAACGGTCCAAATTTCCGAGTCTGTTGACCGGACACAGATATCCGGTTGCGAGGAACGCAACATGCACGCACAATAGAAATTGACCCACTTGAGAGAGAGAGAGAGAGAGAGAGAGAGAGAGAGAGAGAGAGAGAGAGATTGAAAATATTTCTCCTGAAAAATAAAGGAGTCTTACATAATAATCTTCGATTCCAAATGATTAAACTTGTAAAACCTACATCAAAACTCCCACAGCTTGTAAATGTCATGACTAATAACAAAGTCACTTTCCCTTTCCTTTCGATGAAGATCCCTTCTTTAATGGCTTCTTCTGGATGTTCTTCTTCGGTTTTAACGTGCTTGAGGACATCCCCGGCTTGTTCTTTCGCTTCTTGTCCTTCTTGACATTGTACATGTTAACAGCCTGTGTCACAAAAATTCAATTAATAAGTGGGACTCAAACCATATGAATACGGCAGGAGAAAACATTTGACAGCGAAAGAGATGAACCTTGTCGACGTTAAATATCTCATGGGAATTCTTAGAGATTAGCTTGTTCAGTACTTTATCTGTTTGCTCCTTCTCTTGTGATTGTTTTCCTTTTCCTTCTACAACCGGCAAAAACTGAAAGCAAAAGCCGAAAGAATAAGGGGCAGGTACTTTATCAGCTTATTGTGATGTGCAGTTAGTTGAGCATGGCTAGGATGAGATTTACATACCTTGCGGAACTTTCCTTTATGTTTAGGAGGCTTTTCACCAGGCAATTTCTTGTCAAACTTACCACCGCTGGCCGTTGCGGTTGCTGCTATTCCAGCTACATTACCCAGTTCATCTTTAGAAAACTTCTTGGCTGCAGACTGGGTTCCCGTTATGGGCAACCGTGTGGCAGCTAGCTGAACATGGCTGTAGAAAAAAGTTTAGTTAGATTCTGCGGTGCAATGCAAAAGATACATTCAATGATCACTAATACTTTCCCAAAGAGTGATTTCCAACATAAAGGCTAGCTTATCTCATTATTCTGGTTAAGGCTCAGCTTATATTGATTTGTAGTTATCGATTGCCCCATTGGATGTCTAAGCAGCTAGGCTTTGAATAACATGGAGTATAAGGACAAACCTTGGTAAAGCACCGACTTTCGCAGCTTGCTTCAAGTTCTGCAACCTATTCTTATCTTGCTTTTCAACTCTTTTCTTCTTATCCTCTCGCCTTTTAGCAAAAGGATCCTCCCCTGGCACTGAAAAAAGTAACAAGCATGAGCAAGATTATTTCGAGTTACCTTGGCAAAGCAAAGCATGCATTTCAGTGCTTACGAAAGAAAATAACTCTTCTGAAAGCATTAAGGCTTTGAATAAAATTACCATCATTCTCCTTCGCCTCAATGATAGGTACACTATTCTCATCATTTGCACGATCATATCCAAAGCGACGTTTCCAAGTTTCAGTTGGCTCATCATATGCAATCTTGTCTCTTTTACGGTTCTTGATACCTACAATACATATCAAAAGAATGTAACCACCACGTATAAGTTCAGCTTAAGGATATTCCACTTTCTCAAAATCTTAAATCCAACTACCTTTCTCAAGGCCCAAATGCCTACATATGAGAAACCTAGACAAAGTCTTAAAGGGGGGAAGAAGAAAGAAAAAAAGAAACAGAAGAAAGGTACTGTTCGACTCATACAGTAATGACTAACCTTTTGTTTTGGCAAAAGTTTCCCATTTTGTTGGAGGTTTAGGCACTGGCAGCTGTAGAAAACAAAAGAATATGCCATCGGCAGTCAGATGTTTATGCTAAGAATACAATAGCAACTCTTAATTCGGTTACAGAAAAAAAAAAAAAAAAAAAAACCAGCAGCGTCAACAGCCCGTTTGCATACGCTAACATTCTAGTCAACCAATTTACATGAGAGGAACTGTAAATTGGCAGCACGACAAGGGGGATCAACAAAAATCTCGACAATTACCTAAACCGCCTTAAACCTTCTTTTAAAACAATAGATTGTGAAGCACTATACATGTATTCACTATCGAATGCTTATATACATGATCAAACGTATTAAAGAACGTTGTTGGAGGATCGTAAACTAAGACGAATGACTTACATGCTTCTGTCTAGGCAGTTTAGTTTCGGGACGCGGCAACTGCACAATGGGACCGTCTATGTCCTCAGTTGAAGGTAAGTTGAAAAGGCTATTCGCAATAGCTTGAACCAACTCGGTCCCTTTCGTTATACATTCCTTCACTAATTCCTCCCTAAATACAATGAAAAAAACAAATCAGATTTTCACCCACGGAACAAAAACCTATCAGGTAGAAAATTCACTATTCCACAAGACTGCAACTTTACCGCTGGGAATTCTCCGAATAAAAGTCCCAATTTCCAAAATTAAATTTTCAATTAGTTTCTGGACAGCAATAATACAAAAGCCCAAAAGTATAATATTAACACAAAATAGAGATAAATTGAATAATTAAAGAAAAAAATCACCTGGAGGAGGGGATGGAGGGGAAGCTGTGATGAGGGTCGAAGGCCATGAGATTACCCAGATCGACTTGAATCTGCTGCTGCGGGGTCTCCATTGCTGCGACCTCTTTTGGTTTTGCAGCTCGCGACCTGAAAGCTGAAGAAAGAAAAAAGCTAATCACTTCAGGTTTAGGGTTTTTGTATAAAAACGAAACGACACAAAACGCGGCGTTTCTCTGTTTGCCGTATACTCCAAATACACACTAGATTGGGCATATCCAACCAATAACAAGGTGCCACATGGCTTGGGACTTTTCCATATCGTTACATGATTCATTTAGAACATCATTAGGCGTTTCTCTGTTTGCCGTATACTCCAAATACACACTAGATTGGGCATATCCAACCAATAACAAGGTGCCACATGGCTTGGGACTTTTCCATATCGTTACATGATTCATTTAGAACATCATTAGCTTGATGTCCCGATTTCATGTTAGGAGTCCTTCTACCATAAATCGATGTATAACATATACTACTTTTAATAGTTCAATCCACTCATTAAGTTCTTTAGAAATTTTTAACGCACATTCATTTATTGAATTCAACAATGTATGTCATATGAACCTATAATTAAAAGGTTTTACATAAACTAAACATGACCTTGTCATGTCGGAACAAGAAATGACGCCTCATATTCTACATTTTTCACAAAGAGTCGCATGATTAATTTAAACTACCGTCACCTTGACTTCTGCGTTTCATATAACTCTTCCTGCGGGAAGCTGGGCCAACTGAGACAACTGGGCCTTTTTTGTTTTTGTTTTTGTGGATAAACTACAACTGGGCCTTTTGTTGCTACCGTTTTTGGGCTTAATATACGTGGGAAGTAGTAACGACTTTTCAACCGTCCTCAAAGCCACATGAAAGTACCAAACTATAAAAATACAATAACTTCCACTCCCCCACTAATAAATCAATTTTCCCCAAAATCCTCCACTGTGTCGGACTCTGCCCCAAATCCCCCGCACCATGAAACCCTAATTCGATCAAAATTTTCAATATCCAGTAATTGATTTATACCAGCACACATCTCCTTCAGATCCATCTCACTTGTAAGTCAAAATTTCCCAAAATTATTTCAACTTTTGTTCATTAGTCAAATCAAATTGCTGGAATTTGGTTCTTTGTAAATCGATCGAATTCAATTTTCTATGGGGTACTAGTTTTCTCGGAAAATATTTGCTGAGAATTCTTTGTTTTTGTCTTCTGAGAAGATTTCGAGATGGACGGAAACAAAGACGACGCGTTGAAATGCTTCAGGATTGGGAAAGATGCTTTAGAATCTGGGGATCGAAGCCGTGCCGTAAAATTCCTCACGAAAGCTCGCCGTCTCGATCCGGCGCTGCCCATCGACGATCTCTTATCGTCGATTGACGGCAATTCCAATCCTCAATCGGGTTCGGATGCTGGTGGGTCCGCCAATGGGCCATCTGGGTTGGGTTCAGCTAAGCCGTTCGACCAACCATCGCTTCGCCAGAGGGCTACGGCAACTGGGTCGTCGTCATCGAAACCGTCGGCTGGTGTGTCGTACACGGAGGAGCAGATTGCGATGGTGAGACAACTGAAGAAGAAGAAGGATTACTATGAGATTTTGGGGGTGGAAAGGAGTTGCACTGTTGAAGATGTTCGAAAGGCTTATCGAAAACTGTCATTGAAGGTTCATCCCGATAAGAACAAGGCACCGGGAGCTGAGGAAGCGTTTAAGTCCGTTTCAAAGGCGTTTCAGTGTCTCAGCAATCAAGAGAGCAGAAAAAAATATGATGTTATGGGCTCGGATGAGCCGGTGTATGAGAGACGTGCTACCAACCATGGAGCGCATGGATTTAATGGATTTAATGGCTTCTATGATGCGGATGTCGATGCTGAGGAGATCTTTAGAAATTTCTTTGGAGGAATGGCTCCGGCAACCCAGTTCCGGGGATTCAGTTTTGGGCACAATGGAATGGGGCAGAGGGGCGGTGATCATGGCTCTGGTGGTTCCCATATTCGGACTCTAATTCAGTTGCTGCCTGTGTTGCTTATTCTGCTTCTCAACTTCATGCCGTCCTCTGAGCCTATACATGCCCTTTCGAGGTCCTATCCCTACGAATACCGCTTTACTACGGAGAAGGGTGTGAATTTTTATGTCAAGTCGACCAAGTTTGAGCAAGAGTTCCCACCAGGTACCTCGGAGCGTGTCAATCTAGAACACCAGGTTGAGAGAGAATACTTCAACATTCTTTCCCAGAATTGTCGGCTTGAGATGCAGCGCCGCCAGTGGGGATTCATTCGCGAAACACCACATTGTGACATGCTGCAGCAGTTTCAGAATGCAGCTTAAAATCTTGAACCAAAGGTCCATTTTATCTTGCCATATTTTTATTTTAGATGATGTAAAATTCTGTCTTTCTAGGGAAAACTAGTGAGGAATTGTGCAATAAGTTATTCTATGCCTTTGTTCTCTTTGGATACAAATTATAAGCATTAAAACACATGATATAACATCGTGCTTCTCCCTGTAATACTTGACCAGATGTTACGTTTTTACGGTTTACGTTGATAATTGCGCAAGCTAACATTCGATGTGTGATCAGGTCATGGATCTGTATCTGTTGATCTCCTGTCTCTAGCTATGTGTTATTGTTGATACTTTCTCTTTCTAAAACAACTCCGACTTTGAACTTTAGAGTGATATGATAACTAAGTTTCTGAAAGGTTGAATCACCAAAAAAAGCCATCTCGTATGCATGGTGTTTTCGTGAGTTTTAGTTTATGCCTCATTTCAGTACCCTTTTACCTATTCTTGTTTCAGTGATATACTGCTCCGGTGACGACAAAGTTTTGTTTGCTAGTTGAAGACACTACGTGGTTGAATCTTTGGTTTCAATTGTAGAACTTTGAAACAAAAATAATAGTTCTCTTCATGGTTTATCTTTCTTTTCTTAATATATTTATTTCCATGTTACCTTTGTGACACTGAATATAGTATGACGTATACACATAATCGAAGGAAAGTTTTTGCTTAATTTTACTTTTGTTCCGTGCTGGTGTGAAGTTTGGGGCTAGTCCGGTCTAATCTCTGGTGTTTGTGTTGATTCATTGTTCATTTTTGTACTGTATGACTTTGGCTTTTGCATGATAGAATCTAAAAATGTCCCCTTGTTTTCGAAATCATAACGTGTTTTGGATTCTTGTTTTCTGGTGCAGGCTGCCTGTTTGGCGCCAGTCTTTCGGTATACTTGTTGCGGACCATAGCTGCAAATTTTGGAGTTCTACGCAATGGAAATTGACAGTTTCTGCGGCCTGCGCACGTTTTATATTCGTTAGTCCTATATATGATGCACGATGAGTTTGTGTAAAATTGTCGGTGATTTAACTAGTGCTTGTTACGCATGCGTAACCACGGTGTTACATATCATGTTCAATACATACGCTTCGTTTCTTCTCAACAAAAATACGTACGCTTCGTAGAAATCCTTGCAATTTTTATTGTACTACATTACTAGTTTAAGAAATAAAACAAGTAATGGGGACTTTTGGTTTCCCAGTTGTAGAAATGGAGCCGGTTTGGGATTTACTTATGCAAAACCTAAAAGTGCTTATGAGCGGAAGTGCTTCTTACCAAAGCGGTCCCAAACGCCCCTCACTCGTGACAAGAATTTGACTCCGCATTCCCTCTCGTTTAATTTCAAAAAATGAAGAAGGTGTTCATTGAGCCATTGATTGCAACATTGTTTTATTATTGGTGTGATGCCTTACTACGATACTCTCTCTCTCTCTCTCTCTCTCTCTAGTATCTGGCTATCCCTAATCCTTGGAGGTTATGACCAGCAATCCCAGCGCCCCTATGAGAATGTACTGCAAGAAAGAAACACACGATATTACTGCAAAACAACGCTTACGTTCTAATCGAATAACAAGAGATTCCGCCAACGCGTTATATAAAATTACGTTTCTGAGTGAGTAACAATGCACGATTAGAAGCATATCTGAAGAATGTCTGCAACTTAAGTTAAGGATGTGTAAGATACACACAAGGAGACACATGTTCTGAATTATAACAAAAGCAAACCTTGATTATTGGTTTTTCTGTCATGATAATTGTCACCCAGCCAACATCAGGCAAAAACCTGCAGGGAAACAAAAAATGTGCGTAAATACGCAATGCATGTATATTGACGAGTACGTATTTTTTATATGTATACATGGCAGAAAATGACCACATTCTGCTTATGGTGAAACCTTTTCTTTTCAAGGACAACACCGAGCAATCACAGAAGGTTTGATAATATGGTAAAGGCAAAGAGGCAAAGAGGCAATCACCGAGCAATCACAGAATTTGAAAATATGAAAGAAGAATACCCAACAGCTCTCCCCATGCTATGGCGTCTGTGCAACCATCGCCGGCCCCGAGCATACAGGCTTCTGTCATCGTCATCGTTATTGTCTCCTGCAAAATAGCAAACGAAGCCACTGTTACTAATCATACATCTTAAGCACGCATCACAAGTGATCAAAACATATTTGAATCCTCTAACTTTATCACATGCAAGCGCAATTATGCCGTCATCTAATGACTTCAAGGTTTTGCTTCACTTCCCTTCTTTATAAGTTATATGAACAGCTGAACTTTAAATAATTTACTGGGAACAAGCGACAGCAACACAAAGATTAAAATGGTCTAATCAATCTGTTTATAAACAAAATAGTACCTTTTGTGAGGACATATACTTCTCCGGTATCTTTCTGCTCATGAACCTAACAGAAAATGGTCATTAGCATTAAACAGATTCAACCAAGATGAAAGGATATGCTATGATGTCCCAGGGCACCCCTTTTGCTCAGACGGTTAGTTTCATCCAGATATTAATATTCACCCATGATCCTTATTTCTTACCTTAATTACTCGATGAACAATTCGAATATCACGTCCCTGGAGAACAAGCAAAAGATATGTAAGCAGCAGTACAAACTACAAACACAACCAAAGACATACATAAGCCAGTGGCCTGGCCAAAAAAGTACATTTGGAATCATTGTTAAATTGAAAAGCAGCCCAATAATTAGAAACTGAATTTCAGAGCTGCGATACTGCCCAGTGCCATTCTTCTCTGTCAAAACAGATGCTCTATACCAATGAACCAAAGAATTTCTTGACACTTTTAGAATTACCATTGATGCCGCACCACTTCCAGCAGTGAACGCTAATCATCCAAAGCTTGGTCCAAAAAATTTCAGAAAAAAATGAAAATAATAACAAACATGTGATACTAAATGATGCTCGTATTCATGGACTGGACATGTAAGAAAATTTAAAATGAATGAACCACAAGAGGAATAACATAAAAGAGGACATACATCCACATTAAACACCACGATTTCTCCTGCCCGAATGGGATCCTTGCTCATACGCAAGAACAAAATGTCACCCTGAAAGACATCATCATGTCAGCAAACAAGTGAAAAAGAGCAAATGAAATTTTTGTGCATATTCAATGGTACTATGAGATACACCAAAACTTAAATGAAAAGCAAGATGGGTCAGTGTAACAGTTAAGCACGCCACATACTAAATTAAAAGGCGCAACTGTATACAATATTCTATCAAACAGTATATATACGAATGTACTAGTATAGTGGTATTTCCCTTGAGATTGAGGTGCTACGAGGCCTAGCGGATATGTTGATTCATTCAATGGGAGAATGTTTCTTGATTTCGGGTCGTTTCAAGTTTCAGTATTGACATGTTTAATGAAGCACCATTACTAGATCAAGAAGGGTTTAGGAATGGTCCTTGTTGCCCCAGTTGATGCAACTCTTCCTTCTAGAACCATGTTACTGTGGTATCACTTGTAAACTTTCAGTTATAAAACACAGTGAGTAATTGTTCAAACCAAGTAAAATGCACAATCTACATGCCAAATTTAACTTAAATCCCTGAACTTTTTTATTGAAACATGATTGATTGACACTTCTGGACTAAAATAAAAGGCTTAAAACACATAAAAATCATGGGTATTGAAAAAAAAAAAACAGAACTTTTACAAAGCAAGTGAGCTCAACTCACCCTTGCAAAGCCAGGCTCCATGCTTTCAGATAGTACAACCACCACAGGCGATTCACTCCCAGTCATACATATCAACCCCTTCCAAATAATCAATGCCGACGTCACAATCAAGCCTGAAACATTACGTCAAACACTTTAGCTGCTGCAATCTTTCAATGACACCCAAAAAAAGCCACTTGAAACCCCCAAAAAAACCACTGAAACATATATGCATGGACACACACATAGATATTTAAATGTGTGGTATACATATACGGACCGATAGTGAGGGCTTGGGAGAGAGCTTGTCTGATCTGAATGGACTTGATGGAGTCCAGGGTCTCCCCGAACCACCCCCATTGCTTCTGATTTCTGAACAACTACGAAAACAGAGAGATTACGGGGTGTAAATTGTAAATTCAATGCCGTTGCCTGCTCGCAGAGGAACTAGAATTTCGTAGTTGGATTCAGACAATGACTGTGGTGTTTGCCACCTATCAAATCATCTTTCGCCACCTGGACACGTACAGCCAAATCACATTTTTCTTTTTGGGTAAAAAAAAAAAGAGGAAATAAGAAAAAGGGAAATTTTATGTAAACTCATTTAACATTTTTTTACACTTAATATAAATTTTAAATATTAATTGTCTATTTTACTCTATTGCATAATTATTATTAAGTACAAAATGAAATTAATAATAAAACTCAAATTTATCAATAAATCCAAATACTATAATTAAACTCTACGATCACTTTTTGTTTATCCTACGTTCATTCTAGCTAAAACCCTAATAGTTCTCATAGAGAAAAATAAGTTTTTTCTAATGATGGATGATGATTTTGAAGTTTTGAATCGTCCAACCTAGGTATGACTCAATTTATGAATTTTTTGTTCGTTTGACTGCAATTTATGAATTGGCATCTGTGTTCTTCATTTTTGTAATCTCATTCGTTAATACAAGTATCAATTCAAATTTTCTTACAAATAACATCTCATTTGATTTTCATTGCTACCAAATATCACAATAGTTTGCCTAACAGGGCATAACTACCCTTTTACTTGGGGAATTACCATTACAAACACACCCCACGGCATTATTCATTGCTACCAAATATCACAGTAGTAACTCACTCAGAAATTCTTGTTCCCTATCTGGGTTTGTGTTAAACATTCTATGTTCTGGAGCAAGTAAATGTTAAAAAACATTACTAGCAAATTGGCAGATGAGGAACAAAACGTCCAGCTGATGGCATCAATGCTCGAGGATCAGCTCCAGTTCCAATCAGTACATATCTAATTTCCTTGTGCAATGCAACAAAATGAATCTGCATTATAGATCTTATGAAAGCTTAATTTTTGTTCTTTTAATAACGCAAGCATTACGGAAATTACACCCTCAACCCTTAAGGTTTTGCAACTCACAAACAAGCCTAGTAGAAACAAATCATGACGACACATTGATACTTTACCCAGCCATTGCCCCAAAAACCAAGGCTGGCTAGCTGTATGCAGAGGAAAGTTATTAGCTTTGCAGAGCAGAGCATAACAGGGACAAAGACCGACAATCACTGATGTCCAATGGAAGTAAAAATAAATCCACATATTGAATTGGGTTTATAGAGGTATATTATGTATTAAATTTGGATTTAAAAAGATATTAATAGTTTAGTTAAAAATTAAATGGGTGCAAAAAGTAAGTTGGGTGTAAAAATAGGTTAGATAAGATTAAATAAAATTTTCCCAAGAAAAATGAAAAAAAAAAAAAAAATTCAATAACTCAACCCATTCTCTATCCTTATTACACATTTCACAAAATCATGAAACATCATGAGATTTATGAGTGAGAATTCTCGTTGGATTCTCTTTGTGAGGATATCAGAATTCTCAAATCACATCCGTTATCGTACATTGTGTGATCAGAAATTATTGTAAAATTTTTTTATTTAAAATTAAATATAAACAATACCTAACGAAAATTGGCCGCACGATGTACAGTGAACATATATGATTGGAGGATCTTTGGAATCCTCACAAAGAGAACCTAGCAAGAATCCTCTCTCGAGTTTGATAGGAGTCACAACCACACGTTAATCTATTTTATGTGAGAGTTGTCTTACTTTGTAAGTTTGTCGAAACATTTTTCCTTAAAAATACTCGACCAATTGCTCTTTCTATATGGATTAATTTGATTATTGTTTCTTGTAAAAGATAAATTTAAACCACATTATTATTAATCCATTATAAAATTTAGCCGACTCCCCCATCATTTAGTGTAAAAAATATTGGAAACGGTTTTGGTGAAAATGTTTTTAGAATCAATCCCTAGTAAAAACGCAAGTGAATCCTGAAAAGCACTTAAAGTACTTCCAGGAAAAAGCTTAGTACTTTTGGTCATTTTAAAAACATTTACAAACAAGTCTTACAGTTCTCGAAGTGTTCATTCGCTTAATTTATTATAAAATACAATTAAAATGGACCTAAAAATATGGACCGGTCCAAAATCAACAAGGGATTAGCCCAATGTTTCATAACGGGCCGTCAAACCCAAGTGCATTTTGCTCGGTATAAACGACGGCGGCCCAGAAATCTCCTCTATAAATATCCCCGCAGTAGGCGTAAACGCTCTCCTCCTTAAACCCTAATTTGGTGCGCAACAAAAACCCTAGCCTCTCTGCACCTCGGAATCGACGACGACACACAATGGTACCCTCTCGTTCTTCATCTCTGTTCTTCTCTTAGGGTTTTCGATCGATCGATTAGGGTTTATGAATTGCTAATTTGTTTGTGTTTGACTGTAAATGCAGACCGGAGAGGCAGTGAACCCGAAGGCGTACCCGTTGGCCGACGCGCAGCTGACGATCACCATACTCGACCTGGTTCAGCAAGCTGCTAACTACAAGCAGCTCAAAAAGGGCGCGAATGAAGGTACTCACCCGAATGCTGCTTCTTTTTAATCCATTTTTTTTATTGTTTTCGTGTCAAATTTGGGACTTGGAATTTGATATTTGGGTTGTGATTCTTTTCAGCAACTAAAACCTTGAACAGGGGTATTTCGGAGTTTATAGTGATGGCGGCGGATACTGAGCCTCTGGAGATTCTTCTTCACCTTCCCCTGTTGGCTGAGGATAAGGTACTCTTTCTCTGGGGCTGAGTTTTTCGTATTCTGAATGCTTTATTATTTGTTTGTGAGTTGGAATTTTTGGTTGGTTGATTGGGATAGTGTTGATTCTCATATGGGGGTAGTTCAGTGACATATTCAAGTGCCTTTGTTGTTTGTTTTTCTACACTTTTTGGATAAAATGTTTCTATTTTGGTTCGATAGTTGGCGTATTATTTGTCAGTTGAGTTGGTTTGTGTAGTTTCCGAAGTGTTTGATTTTCCAGTTTTCTAGTAGGCATCACTGATTTTATTTACATCTGTTGGTTGGGCTGTGTTCAACGGCTTTACATCGAGGCACCAAAGATCATATGACTGTTTCGTTTTAGAATGTACACATCCCATGTACGACAACCTTTTAAGACTTGATAGTTGGCTTTTCGTCAGTTGAGGTGGTTCGTGTAGTTTCCAAATTATTTGATGTTCCATTTTTGTAGTAGGCGTTGATATTTGTACCCAAACCAGACACATTTACTATATACGTTTGGTTGGTGCTTGTGGCTGTGTTCTACGGCTTTGAATTGATGCACTAAAATCTTATGTCTGTTTTGTTTTAGATTGTACACATTTCATATGCAACACTGTTATTAATAAGCATCACGTGGTTATAGAAACGTAACACCATGCCTCGAGACAGTAGCGCACTCTAAATATTGTGTCTGTTTCATTTTGTACTGGAAATTTAAAACCCTTTTATTTGCTGCTTCTCCCCTAGAGACTCAGGTATGATGAACTAGTACACAACATGTTATAAACAGTCTACTTGAATTTGTGCAGAATGTGCCCTATGTGTTTGTTCCTTCGAAGCAAGCACTTGGACGAGCATGCGGTGTCACAAGACCTGTCATTGCCGCCTCTGTGACAACAAACGAGGGAAGTCAATTGAAGTCACAAATACAACAACTCAAGGTACTCTTCAGTCTAGTTTTAATCTACAATTTTGGATTTGGTTCTGTATTCTGAACATCGTATATGTAAAAATTCAGGATGCCATCGAGAAGCTCCTTATCTAAACCATTTCGGAGTGCATACTCGGTGTGATGGGCCTCTCGGACTGTAGCGAGAGCCTTCAGAGGCTTTGACTGGAGTTGTTGTGTACTAGGAAATCCTTTAATGTTGACTTTGTACTAAAAGTTTTGTTTTTAATGAACTGCTAGGCAAGCTTGAATCTGAAATATACTTGGATGAATTCGAGATGAGTGTTGCTGTTAAGTACAAGCTTATGTAACAACTTGCGTTGAGTGATTGCCTTGTTCTTCGGTTGCTATTTCAGAGAGATCATTAGTAATGCTTTACTCTTCTGTGTTTATTTGGTAGTTGATTGTCGGGCTCTTTCGGCTGAATGAGCTCCCTCGCTAGAGGCTATTTTTAGTTAAAAACCGTTGTTGCCGAACATTTCTGGGTTCAAATAGAGCTCAAGTAAGAACACTCCCTATCAAAGGTCTTGGGTTTAGGGCAATTGAATTTCCCAAAATTTTACCTAATGCTTGTGGACTCGTGAACACAATTACAACTTGTTGAAGGTCGCTTATCAGAGTCAGTGCTGTAATTTGGTTCAAAGAAGCACTAAAACTTCTGTGAAAACTAGCAATTTTACCCAAAAAAAAAAAAAAAAAAAAAAAAAAAACTTCTGTGAAAACTTCGGGTAGCGGTATCAAACAGCGTCATCTAGTAGGCCACTTATCATAAAAGTAGGGTGCTTCCTTAATGTTCTTATGTGACCACACGCTGGTCTCTCTTGCTGTTTTAGCTAGGTAGTCCTATCAAAGTTTTTCGCGATCTTGTACACAATCATTGTAAAAAATGTAGGTGTTAAATTAGTAATTTCAAGTAATCAAAGTTGAAAATTTCAAGAATCCTTGCTACAATTCGAGAGAAAACACCTACATGTGGAAATCATGTGGCCTTCGCAGGCGCAGTTGGTGATATACTCGGAAAGAGTAGATTGCATAATCATTCACACAAAAAAAAAGAAAAAAAAATCTTAATCAGATTAGTACTATGAATTATTATATATTTTAATATTAATTATATTGTCTTTCGTATTGATTTATCTATGCATTGATACGAACACGACCTAGATATAAATAAATAAAAGTGAACACGAGCAATTGGCACCGCTAAAATGCTTCAAAGACTGTCCAAGATATATGTTATCTTAAAGATGAATTTCCCTCTCCTTTTTCTTTAAACTTTTGCTACAAAAGAATAATTAGAGTACACAATCATGAGTTGCTTTGGCCTCAAATGTTTCACATGTACATATTCAAAGCCCTCACAGTCAGTGAGTTCATCTCCCACACATTCTCCCTCAAAACTTTCATCTCCAATCCTAAGCATTTCGCCATTCTCCAAATCTCTTCGGAAAGCGGGTGAGACGTATCGCCCGATGAAAACGGATGCAAAGACAAGGAACCATCAGCAGCATCACCACCACCAGTGTCCACCCAGCTAAACCCAACTTCCTTTCTCACTCCCCTATCTCTCATCCCTTTCCGTACTTTCGCCACCATTTCCCAGTCCCCTTTCTCAGCATACAAGTTTGACATCTGCACGTAAGCACCTGACTCCGTCGGTTCCAATCCCATCAGCGCGCTGGATACTCTCTCACCCATCTCCACATTCCCGTGTATCCTGCATGCCCCGAGCAGGCTTTGCAGCAGTGAAAACCCTGGCTGTCCTGGCATCTGACTGATCAACTCCTCCGCTTCCTCCAGTTTCCCTGCCCGCCCCAACATGTCCACCATGCTTGAATAATGCTGAGGAGATGGCTCAATCTGATACTCTTTGATCATTGAGTGAAAGAGATGACGCCCGGTCTCAACCATTCCCTTTCTGCTGCAGGCAGCTAGTACAGAAAGAAACGTGATTGAATCGGGTTTCACCCCTTCTCTTACCATCTCCTCGAACAATTCTATTACTGAGTCACAGTCTCCATGCGCAGCATATGCAGATATTATTGCAGTCCAAGCAAACTGACTTTTGTGAGGCGTTTCGCTGAAAACTCTTTCGGACTCACTAATACTTCCTCGCTTTGCATACATGTCAAGAAGAGCACCTGCGATGATCGGGTCAGTGACTGATCCAAGTTTGATTAAAAATGAGTGGCATCGTTGGCCATACTTCAGAGATATATCGTGAGCATCGCCGATTGCGCTCAAGACACTGCCAAATGTGTAATTGTTTGGCGTCGCCTCCATAGTTGCTACCAAGAATGTTTTGAGAGCATCCTGGCACAGCCGGTTCTGAGCATACCCTGAAATCAAAGCGTTCCACGATATGATTTCTCTGCATTCCAACTCCTCGAAAACTTTGATGGAGTCCTGCATGGACTCAAACTTAGCATACATTGTGATAAAGCTGTTGCAAACATTATCCTTAGACAAAAATCCAGTCTTTATGCAAAATCCGTGAATCATTCGGCCTTCTTCCACCTGCTTCCCAATCGTTACAGCATGGATTAGCCCAACATATGTAACATCATTTGGATATACTCCATCCAGTCTCATTTCATTAAACAGAGAGATGGCATCTTCTTCGTCTATAGAAATCATAGTCGTCCAAGAAACTACATTGCGATCGTTTGTGTACTGAAACACCAATTTTGCATCTTCAGTATCCTCACACTTTGAATATGTCGAGATCAATACATTACAAACTGAAACATGCTTTCCGTATCCTGATTTTATAGTCACGCCATGTATCTGTTTCCCGAGTCCTAAACTCTGTTCATGACCGCAAGCTGAAACAGCACTAGTAAATGAGACATGATCTAACTCCACCCCTTCTCTCATCATCTCAATAAAGGCCAAAACCGCTTCAAGCCCGTGATTTCCTTCTTGCGAATAACCTGATAGTATTGCATTCCATGAAACCAGATCCTTATTCCGCATTTCATCAAACACGCTCCTAGCTTCTATTAGATGTCTCTGCCTTGAATACATACTTATGAGTGCATTCCCAACAAAAACTTCACAATCCAAACCAGACTTAAATATGAGAGAATGAAGCTGCCATCCAAACAGAAAGTCCTCATGCTCCGCACAAAAGGAAAGTACGGTTGTATAAGTCACCGGATCAAAAACAACTCCATTCAAGTTCATCCTAAGAGCAAAACTCAATGCACCCTCACTCGACCTGAACCCCGAAAGAATTGTATTCCAAGAAACTATATCCTTAAAACACATCCTCTCAAAGATAAATAACGCACTATCAAACTCTCCAGCTTTAGTGTACATACTCATCAAGGAATTCAAAACCGTAACATAAGAAGCAAACCCAGAAGAAACCGCAAACCCGTGAATTTGGCACCCGGGTTTGAGGTCCCCTTGACAAGCCTTGACAGCAAGGGTAAGGGTAACTTCATCGATATTCTGTGACGAACATAACTGAAACTGCTCTCTGAAGACGCCGAGGGCTCGACGTGGAAGGTTTCTGTGTAAGTTGTTGAGCATAGCGTGGTTAACCGATGCTGCTGCGTTTGGTTGGCGATTTTGGTCGAACAGTTGGTGCTCATGTTTGAATGAGTGGAAGTTAGAGCATGTCGGAAACCGTTGGTTAGGTATTCGATGGAGGGCTTTGAAATTCAGTTGGCGGGTAATCATGGGAAACTGACAAACCGCCGATTGTAATCGGAAACTAGCATTTGGCAGAGAACAGAGGGCAGATCCTTAAACCTTGTCCAAGCCTAAAACCCTGTGTTTCACTTTCTTGTCTTATAATATGAAATGGGCCTTTTGTTTTTGGTAAGATGTAATAAAACGGGCTTTTATAAATGATTTGGTAGCCCATTGGGTTTTAGCTTGCCCACGCCCATAACCATTCAAGCCCTAATCCAAGATGAATAATGATCCAACAATCTATGGACATAAATAAATACGGTGTATGCGGAAATCATTTTCCAATATATTTGTATGAATTTTTCAAGATGTAAAACTGGCAACATTGCTGGCTCCCGCTCTAATACAAATGTCTCGCATATATGGGACTCATTCCGATAGTAATGTGATTATTCTTTTTTATGTCTAAATAACACTATTTCTTTTATATTGGCTTTTCATCCACGTGACGTACTCTTGGCTTCTAGATCAGCGAAAATCTAAGTAACACATTACGTGACGGAAGTTAACATTGCAATAAATCTAATTTTGAGTCAGCATGTAGGAGGTGAAATGTAATTTGACCATTGATTTTATGGATTGAGACAGAAATATGTTTGTTATTATATGTCTGTTATGATTGAGTATGATCCTCTCTACCTGTATAGAACATGAAAGGGCAGCAGCTACACAATTCTAGAATATGAAGGCAGAGTTGGTACAATGCTACAAAAATATTTATATGAATGAATGCATAATTGATGGGACTACTTGAAAGTTGTACATAGTATACATATATACACACCGGCAGATTTAGGATTTGAATTTTTTGGGGTCCTAATGTTAAAGGTTCAAGTTTTTAGATAGAAACTTAGTAAAAAGTGTACAAATGTCGATATCTATTGTCTATATGTCAACAAATATTGACATTTGCTGAAACAATACGATGAGTGTTATAGAGAGCGTTTGTTGATGCAACTTGCCAATATATGCTTAGCAGATATTACATCAAACGCTTAGTGAGCACAAAAAGATATATGTACCAAACATTCGGAGAGCCATTGGATGATCTTCACATGCTTGTTTCCTGGCCTCTAGGTGGTCCTGGGATCATCTTGATGCCAAAGTACAACCATCATATTGAATATATGTATATAAGTGTGTTTAAGCGCTAACCAATCAGTAGCTTAATAAGATGCTAACCAGTCACTTTTTTTTTTAATTACAAATTTAAAAATCATCCTCGTAAAATCATACAAATCATGCATTATATTTCCTCTTCCTCTCCAAATTGTTAGGTGGGCTGTATGGTGAAACCAGATTCAAACAGTTGTTATTAATTAGTGGAATCCCACATTGCCACATGCCATGTTCAACGCCAGGCTGACAAACCGATCACATGTATGATTATACCTTTTCGTCTCTTTAGTTTTGACTAATATATGAAAGAATGCAGACAAACTCAATTACAGTACTTTGTTGACTCAATCGAGTTTTATTTTTTCTTAATTCGGGTTTTTTTTTTTTTTTTTGAACAAATAATATTATGTACTGTAATGAAGAGAAAATGTGTTTAGCCTCATAATAGACTAACAATAATATGATTTAAACTCTTATTTGACGAGAATCAAACCTAAAATCTCTTATTTATAAATAAAAAATAATATTACTAGATTGTAGTATTTAGTGATCATCGACCAGCACCTGTTACTGTTAAAAAAGGACTTCATTTTGTTTTTTTATTCAAAT
The DNA here is from genome assembly GCF_041283825.1 of Pyrus communis. Classification (NCBI taxonomy): domain Eukaryota; kingdom Viridiplantae; phylum Streptophyta; class Magnoliopsida; order Rosales; family Rosaceae; genus Pyrus; species Pyrus communis. The sequence goes on from NC_142579.1 coordinate 31,884,222, forward strand.
CTGGTATACACTGGGTGTAGTAAATATTTATTAAATGTCGGGTTTTCAATAGGTAAGATTGATATTTGTAATACCCTAATAATATTGATAATGTATCAATACACGTCAACATATTTGAATACTTTTATGTTATCTATTAATTTTAGAGAATTTTAACGAAATACTTCTAGTACTATTCATTTTTAACGAAAAATCATATTTTTAATTTTTTTTGGTACTATTTACTACACCTTTATTTATCATTTTTTTCATTAAAACTAAATTTTTTTAACTTTTCGTGAGTTTTCTTTTAATTTTAACGACAAATTATTGACACCGTATCAGTCCATCTTTTTGAAAATTGAGTGCAAATTGTTCAAACACAAGAGAGACTTTGGTCATATCACACATACTGATGTGCCTCCCTCAACTTATTCTGGCTGAGTAGGATTTCAGGATTTCAATTAGTCAACTCTCTCCATCCGAAGGCACCAAATCAGACTCAGCAAATAAGTGTTAGTTGGGCTGTTCGGTGAATTCAATATGGCAATACGCTAATCTATTTGCTTAATTTATATCTTCAATTTGATTTTTTTTTTAGCAAACGATATTATATATACTAAGAGAGAGGGATGAACTTAGTCTCACAATAGGCTAGCAATAATGTGGTTCAGATTCTCATTTGACGAGAATCGAACCTAAAACCTCTCACTTACAAATAAAGAGGAATATCACTAGACTGTAGTACTAAGTGACTTCAATTTGATTTTTTAAGAGAAAGATTTATCTCGTTTTCCCGTGAAGTAATTTCTACACACCTATTTTGTCTCATTCCCATTGTTATGTTTATTCCTATCATCTAGATGATACAAGTCAAACGAGAATTAATAAGCAAATATAAACAAAGGCGATGAAAAAAAAAGAGTGAAAATTACTTGCTCATCTCCAAAGAGTCCAAACATAATTTCGTTTATGTTTGTCTTAATTTTTCTTTTATACAAATAACGTGACAAAGAGAAATCGAACTCATAATTTAATAAACGATATTATCTACACTAAGAAGGACTAAGACCATCTCCAACCGAAGGGTCCAGAGGGCCGAAATAGCCCGAAAACTGTCTCCAACTGAGGGTTAGGCCAGAGGGCTGTGAAATTCGAGAGAGCCCACGGAATTGGAAAGGGCTGGCCAGAATATAGAGCAATCCTATCGGTTATAACCGACATGATTGCTTAAAAAAAAAATTTGAATACGACGGCTAGTCAGCTAGCCGTTGTATTCAAATTTTTTTTTTGTTTTTTGGTTTTTTGGGCCAATTTTTTTTTTTAAATTCTTGAAAATTCTAATTTTTTTTCCCTATAAATACCTAAACCATTCATTAAATTTAAGTTCTAGTTTTTTTGGTTTTTTGGACCAGTTACCGTTGTAGTTTTTAAATTTAAGTTGTTGTAGTTTTCAGATTTAAATAATAAATTATGTTTGACTCTATGGCCCTCCGTTGGAGACGGAGGCAAATATGGCTATATACTGTTCATTAAAATATTAATTTCTTAGAGGGCCAGAGAGTTAAAACGAGCTTTCTGGCCAGCCCTCGGTTGGAGATGGCCTAAGGGGGGGGGGGGTTGAGCTTAGCCTTATGATGGGGCTAACAATAATGTGGTTCAAATTCGTATTTGGCGAGAATTGAACCTAAGACCTCTCATTTACAATCATATTAATAAGGGCTTTTAGATTTTAAGGTTTAACTAATATTCTTTTTATATTTTAATCTGAATGGTTTCTAAATCTAATTCAAGTCCCTATTATTGAAACTCACCACATTTAAGTATTTATAGCACATTTATTATTTGTAAACTCACAATCAGAAATTCTCTCCTCATCTTTGACAAAAAAGAAAGAAATTATTTTCTCCAATCATATTAATAGATAAAAATTATTCAAAATTGAAATTCTTATAATTAAATAAAAGTCAACAACAATACATATAATTAAATTAATTTATTTCGTTTTCTCCAATCATATTAATAGATAAAAATTATTTAAAAAACTCATAGGTATGGAAATATCGGTACGAATACATAAATTTTGATACAAGTGTCTTGGTACGTAACTATAGTACATACATAGGTACGTAATATGCATATATACATATATATGAAGAAATTCACGCACAATAAAAAATAAATGATAATATATGACTTTTCTTTTTATGAGAAAACTAATAATAATTATCAATGATAAATAACATTTTTGTTGTTTATAAAAATCAATATATAACCTAAACACAAAAAGCTCAATGATTAATACAACCTAATTAGTATTCAAATAATAAATGTCAAAGATTAGAGTTAATTTTTAATCTTGTGCCCGGTTTTATGCTAAAAGTAATTTTTTTTCAAAGATTGGAATAAAATTATCTGATTTTCTAACTAGCTGAGTTAGGAGCCGTTGCTTGTTTTGATTTATTTAGTCTCCTACCAGAGCCACGCCAGCTCATGCCAACGAAGGCTCTCTCACTCACACCCGATCCCATACCTTATAAGCTTATCCCACTACACTACGCAGCACCCCATATCCTCACACCTATCATGGCTTCCACACCTTCCTCCTCCCTCCTCCTCACGGCAGCCACCGTCCTCCTCCTCCTCATTTCCCACACCCAAGCCCAAACCGCCCCTGCCCCAAGCCCCGCCGGCCCCCTCAACTTAACCGGCCTCCTCGACAAAAACGGCCAGTACTCCACCTTCATCCGCCTCCTCATCTCAACCCAAGTAGCCAACCAAATCACCAACCAGCTCAACAGCTCCACCGAGGGCCTCACCGTCTTCGCCCCCACCGACAACGCCTTCGACAACCTCAAAGCCGGCACCGTGAACAACCTCGACACGCAACAGCAAGTCTCCCTCGTCCTCTACCATGTCCTCCCCAAATACTACACGTTGGCCAGCCTCTTAACGGTGTCAAACCCCGTTAGGACTCAAGCCACCGGACAAGACGGAGGAGCCTACGGACTTAACTTCACCGGGTCCGGAAACCAAGTCAACGTTTCGACCGGGATCGTGGAGACTCAGATCAACAATGCACTCAGACAGCAGTTTCCCCTTGCTGTGTACCAAGTGGACAAAGTGCTTTTGCCTTATGACTTGTTTGGTGCCAAGGCACCTGCTTCCGCTCCTCCACCATCAAAGGCCCATTCGGGCAGCGGCAGCGCTAACGAGACGACAATAAAGCCTGCCTCTTCACCGGATAATTCGGGTGCCGGTTCAGTTGTGAGCAATGTGGGATTCATGGGTTTGGCTCTTGGGTATCTTTTCATGGGAGCTTTCTTGTAACTAAGAAGAGTTTGAGTTTGATGATGGGGATTGATCCTAGTGTTTGTTAAGTTTGTCTTTGAGATTTTGGGAGCTCTGTGAGAAACACAATTTGTGCAGTGCTTTGTGTGGTTTGTGTTACGATCTAGACCTACCAACATTCATGTAATTTGTATTAATTCTATATATATCCGTCTCTGTTTTTGGTTCTTTGTTTTGAAATTCTTTGAATCGGATTGTTTGATTGGGGTCCCCTAAAGAAAGAGAATTCCATACATTATGTATTCATGTTCGTAAGATGCATTTGCAAAATTAATATTAAGATCTAAAATGTAGGTTTTTTTTAACACAAAGATATGTTAAGTTACTCTAACATACTGAGTAATATGATTGGTCTAAAAAAATAATAATATAAACACGCTATGATAATGAACTGATCTAATTTACGTATGCAAATCTTCAATGCAATTAATAAAGATGTGTTTAGCCAGTTGTACTAAAAAAGAAGAAGATGAAGTGCATAGCATTTGGTTTGGACTTTGGATGATTTAAGAAAGATTGCACTAGTAGTCACATGCATGGCTAAATAATTAGTTTGAACAATGATCTAGTTGCCATTATTATATAACAAAATTTTATAACTTAAAAATCATTGTCATATTCAAATTTATATAAAAATTATAAATCTCGAAAACAAAACGTGATTGTGGTGGTGTTGGCTTCCAATAGAAGCAACTGAATTCTATATCAACTTTGGCTAATTATGTCCTTCAGACTTAATACAGCTGGAATGAACACAAAAATATAAGTTGCATGAATGCATTCAATACCGTGACATGTAAAAAATTGAACTTCGCAATCATGAAACTGGATCAGGTACAATGGCTTTTCTGCGGCCGATATCATTATTGACATGTGCTAAGTTTATAAAAATAAAGTTGGGGATCGTTAAGCTTATTAACACGTGTCAATTAGTAATAGAGACCGCACATAAATGAGTACAGAAGATTTGAACTTCCTAATTCCATAGCTACTTGATGAAATTAGTGCTAAATTCTTTAATTAGGTAGAACTGGGGAAGGACCATCCTTAAAACAATTGATAAACTATACCGAATTCACTGAAAAAGAGACGAAATTAACATTAATCAACTTAATTTGATATGAAAATATTAATCAACTTAAACTAAATATGTGAAGAGTCACTGAAAATTCATAGATGAACTCATGAAAGCCTATAAATTTCATACAAATGAACAAACAAGTAGAAATTTATTTCTTGTTGTGCTGTTTTCCAAATAGAACTGTTAAAAAAAATAATTGGTTAAATAAATATAACTGTTAAAATATTGATCATCACCAGATCTCTTTTCTTAATGGCACCATTAATTGAAAATATATATAGAATTAATTAAGAGCTCATATTTCTTTATTTAATTAACTCGTAACCTAACTTCCATCCTGTGGTCGTGCCGGAGTGGTTATCGGGCATGACTAGAAATCATGTGGGCTTTGCCCGCGCAGGTTCGAATCCTGCCGACCACGTTTTTGTTAATCTTATTTTTTTAATTTTTTAATTTTTTTTTCCATTTGGACGATTAATGCTGACCTCTTAAAAGAATGATGAGTTTTTAGGACATGGGTTTCTTAACTCTCGTTTCTAAATGAAAATTATTATTTTGACTGTTTAGGTTAATTAATGACTCTTTTCGTTTAAGGGAACCAAATGGTTCGTTTATTAATCCGTAATCAGATTGTTTTTTTTACCATTTGGACGATTAATGCTGACCTCTTAAAAGAATGATGAGTTTTTAGGACATGGGTTTCTTAACTCTCGTTTCTAAATGAAAATTATTATTTTAACTGGTTAGGTTAATTAATGACTCGTTTAAGGGAACCAAAGGGCTCGTTTACTAATCCGTAATTAGATTGAAGGAAATTGAATTGAGGAGGAAACAGAAATAGATTACTGTTAAAGTTGTTTACTAAACTAAACTGGAATCGAAATACAAATGATATTGGTTCCGTATATATTGTTTACTAGTTCACTGGAATCGGAATTAAAAGTAGGTTGATTACTAAAATGTCCTTGTTGAAAATAATTTATTTTTATACTATAATTATTGAAAATTAAGTTTATCTATATAAAATTAAATTTATCTTTACAAACTTTATCTTTTCCCCCTACCATCCTCTCATCCCCATCTTTTCTTCACCGACTTCCAGAGCACTTACAGTCTCCCACGCCTCTTCGTTTAAACAGTGGTAAATTTCTTGTAGCGAGAGTCACACTTGGGGCAGCAAGAGAGACAACAATTAGTAGAGGAGCAAGCCCGGGCATCCACCCTTACATCTGTAAAGCAAGAATTGGAGGAAAAGCTTGCAACTATGTCTAGAAAGGCTTCAGGTACCAAAACCATCCAAATGTACATTTCTACACCATAAAGAATTTGAGAAAATCTCCTTTCAGATGTTCAAGTTATAAAATCTTCAAATTATACATGAAGAATGCTTATTCCTTTTAATTCTACAATTTAATGGTTAGATATTGATCCGTGTTGACGAGATAAATCTCTTTCATAAGTAATTCATCATCTACTTTTAAGCTGGACAAAAGTTATTCATTTTGTTCAGGCAAAGATTTTTCTGGGGAAGACTCCTCGGACCTTAGCACAGCTCCCTAAGGGATTGGCATTTTGGATGTGTAATTTGGCTCTTGCTTGTTGATGTGTTACAAGAAGAGGACAAAGTTAGTTCTGAAAGGTGCATTTATGGAGCCTGAGGTGCAGACCTTGAGGCTCGTAATCAAAACTAACTAATTGCTAGGCGTGCCACTGCTATCTCAGTATAGCAGATGTAGAACAAGTGTGTTTTAAGTCGATTACTTGCGCCCTAAGTTACTTGGACTTCTTGTTATCAAAGGATTGTCGTGGATGGGTTAAGTCCACATCAAGTTCTTTTTCTTGCCTTGTAAATAAGGACTTTTAATTCATTATCTTGTATGTTCGAATGAAGGGAGTCTAGATCCCCTTAAATCATTTGTTTGGTCCTAAATTGCTTTTAATGAAAACGTATCCATTAAACTAAAGGGATCCAGATGTAAATGGGACTCTTAAAATAGGAAAACAGATGGAAATAACTTGAATACATGCTGGAGAATACATTTAAGCAATAGATCTACTAATTTAGAACACAAACAAAGAGCTTCGGGCAAGATTTCACCTTGTCTGGCAAGGTTAAACTTCTTGCAGTCACTTCGCTTTGAGTTTACAGGGGTTATATACTAAAAAGGGATGGGTGGTAAATAAGTTTACACGAGGGAATGGATACTACGATGTTAGAAGGTAGCAGAGCTTTAAACTAGAGAAAGATAGGCTTTCTAAGGAAAACTATTGGTAAAAGATTTGAGATTTGGGCTGATTACAACTTCTAGATGCAAATCTGGCTTAAGAGCAGAGTTTGTATGTTTGTTTGTTTGATTAGTTGAGTGTCCTTGTCTCTGGGGCCTCTTCCTCATTTTATAGACAAATTAGCGCGATTGCTGTGACTTTGTTCTTACCCAAAAGCATTTAGAGGGTAGTGAGTCGTCAACTTTTTACTTGGAATGCCACTAGAAAGTGTTATTTAGCTGGTAATAGGTTAGTCTCCATCACTTGTCACTTCAATGGTAAGCACGTGGTTTGTATCTTGGCTGAGAAGACCTTAATTTACCTTTGGGCTTGATGCTGTGCTTCGAATAAGTCCCCTTTTGATTTGGCAGAAGACCTCAATTTACCTTTGGGCTTGATGCTGTGCTTCGAATAAGTCCCCTTTTGATTTGGCACCCTTAGGCTTTCCTCCATCTAAGTCCAATGTTCAAATATTAACCCAAATAGTGCCCCCTTTAATCATTGTTGAGTCTGCAAATCGAGGCGTTAATAATGATTAAACAGTCGCCACACACCTTCACTCGGGACTTGTGCCATTTAAAATAACAATTGTTTAACAAAACCTTTGCACTAACCCACGAATTCCAATGTTAACGAACCACTTACTATATAATCCCTACATAAACTCTTCAGCCAAATACCTTAGCAATTTCAAACCTTCGAATTTCCAGAACTCTCATTATTCTCAGAACCTTCCCAGTACGCTTTTGCTTTCTCAGTTCTTACTCCTTAATCTTCAATATTCTCTTCATTTTTCTTCAACTCTACTCAATGGCACCCAAAGTCGTTAGCACTCAAATTTACTGCAAGACTGGTGAAGGGATTACTACCATGCGCCGTTTACTCAATAGTCTACATCGCCCTGGGGCAAGCCTGCACACTGAACTTTTCTTTGAGGAGGGAGAAGTGCACTCCTTAGGGCCTGCATGGACCTCTCCAGTCCCTGTAACTGTAGAGAACAATATGCCCAATGAGAATTGGTTTACCCTGAACCTATTCTTAGCCCAGGCATCTCCTCCTCCAAATGGTCAGACCACCGTCGTGGCTTCCCTTTGATGAAGGACGAGGGATGTATGCAATGGATCAACGAGCTCGAGGCTACCTTTAAGCAAAAGTGGATGAACAATGACATCTATAAGCTGATAATGCTCACTAAAACCACTGTGATCGTTAAGCCCGAGCTACTCACCACGACCATTCTCTTCTGGAACTCGGGCATTAATACCATTCATTCCTTTGTGTATCTGACTTCAAGATGGGTCTAATGTCTCCGACTATCTTAGATGTGGCGCAAGTCTTCAGGCTAATGCCCTCGGGCAAGGTCGTAGACGTTACCCATAACTGGGCACTTTTTTCTTGCCAGACCGTTGAGAGCTCAGGCAGCCCTGGTCCTATGATCCAACTAGATTATAATTCTCCAATGCTAACAAAGACCAATAACATATGTATTTCCTACTGTACTGGCTTAATAAACACGTTTTCCCAAACAAGTCCAAGGGAGTGAAAGTTGAATGGATCCCTTTAGTGGAAGCGCTACACAACTTCAATGATGTGGCCACGAGCCCATTCCTTCTCTATCATCTCTACCATCTTCTCTTCGAGATGACTCGGGAAGAACCATTTGAAACCAACCTCAATGGGCCAACCTAGATGGTTTAATTATGGTTGCAATGGTATTTCCTTAAGCTTTGAACATCTAATCTCGAATTTCCTGAAGGCATTACTCCTACCCGAATCTTAGCCGAGGCCTCACCTACCTACCACTCCACCTTCTCTTGTCTTTACTTCTTCAGAGTTTGCAGGACTCGGGCATATATGAAGTGGGGAACTTCAGTGTTGAGGATATACCCCTGGTTTTCTGGCTACGCCTTCCAATATGCCTTTATAGAGGATGCCAGCCCTTTCTGCAGAGAGAGATTCATCATCTGCATCCAGCCAATGGATCTGGCTTGGGGAGTAAGGAGCAACCACTATGAGCGCGGGCTAAAGGCCTACCAACCTAACTTCGACGCTAGGCAGTTGGGGTTTAGACAAGTTATCAAAGTTGCTGCCACTACTTCCTTTTTTGCTCTTACTCTTGGGATTTTTCTTCCTCCGTCAATTGGAACTGTCTATTCTTCTACTACTGAAGAGATGCCCCTAACCCCATCAGCAGTATCATTACCCGAACTTGTCAAGAAGTTCGGGCAAATCAAGACCAAGCTGTAATCTCTTCCACCTTCAGCCAAGTCTCCCCTTCTCTAAAATGCTCGTCAAATTTTCAAGGATTGGATGAAGAGGGATTTCACAGTTTCCTTCAACCTTAAGGTTCTTCATGATGCTAAGAAGGCCCTTATCGAGCTATACAAAGCCCAGTTACTGTTAAAGGCTCAATACGAGTCATTTGTTAGTTTCTTTGAGAATCTGTGGGCACTAAGGGACCAGTATCAAAAAGTGGAGTGGGCATCCAACATAGTGAAGTGCTTTCAAGAGAAACATGTGAAGACCTCAACCACTTTCCAGCAGCTGGTGGATGAATAATCAGTTATGGAAGATAAGATTACAGTGGCTGACGCCAAGATTCAAAACTGGAAGAGCAACTTTTTTCTTTGAAGGCTGAGAAGATAACCCTTGCTACTTACCTCTTACAGAAAGTAGAAGAAATGGAAAAGATTTCTCGAGAAGTGGAGGATTTAAAGGCCCAACTTACCAATAGCAAGATGTATCTAGAAGAACCAAGCCAAATTTTCACCATTATGCAAACTTATTATTCTAGAATAGTTGCCTTGGATGAGGATGCAAAGTTGTTAGGCTAGGATCTCTTGTAATTCTTTTTACATGAAATGAAATGTACTTCTTCTTCATCTTCACTTATCTGAATTCTTGCTTTACATTGAAGTTTTACCAATAGTAATCTAACTAACCCCTCTCAACTTGCTTAGGCTTCCTCAATATAACAATATCTTACGTCCCTTAAAGTTGGATGGTATTTCTTTAAAAACTTAGCATTAATTGGATGTTTTTGCAAGTTTCCCTCAAGATCTGTGAAGTAATATCCTCCCTTATCCAGTGCTTAATGAATAATAAAAGGACTTTCCCAAGTAGAACTTTATTTCCCAAAGCCTCTTACTTGAGCTCCAAAACTGCTTTCCAAACTAATTCTCATTCCTTGAAGTTTTTCAACCTTACCTTCTTATTGTATGCTTGGCCAACGGCTCTATTCCTTTCTTGAATTTTATTTAAAGCTTCAATTCGGGCTATATCCAGATCTTCAACTCCTTGACACATAGCCTGAAGATATTCTTCACTGTGTAGCCTAAATTGGTTTTGAATCCTAACAGAACTCACATTTATCTCTATGAAGAGCATAAGGTCTTCCCTGAAGGTTAGGGCGTAAGGAGTAGTTCTAGTTCTTGCCATCTTGGAGGTTCTTTAAGCCCATAAAGTGTCTCCCAACTTCTCGTGCCACTTCTTTGAATTATCTGCCACCATTCTTTTAGTAATATTTACCAAGATCTTGTTGCTAGCTTCTGCTTGACCATTTGACTGAAGGTAGTAAGGACTAGATTGAACCATCTTTATCTTGAACTTGCAAATTTTTCTACTTCCTTTGAAATAAAAGATGGCCCTTGGTCTGTGATAATTGTCTCGGGCACTCTAAATCTATGTAGGATCTTGGTTTCAATGAACTTCTTAACTGCAGTTAAGGTGATAGTTTTAACAGCTGAAGCTTACACCTACTTAGTGAAGTAATTTGTTGCCACGATTAGGAGTGTATGTCCTTTGCTAGAAGTTGGGTAGATATGCCCGAGTCCATTGCCCATCCTCTGAGGGGCCAAGGTTTGACCACAGGGTTCAAGGGTACTGAGGGTACATGTTGGAGAAGCCCATGCCTTTGACATTTTTCACATCCTCAGGCATAGGCCTTACAGTCTTTCTCCATGTCAGGCCAAAAGTAACCATATCTTTTAAGTAACCACCTCATCTTGGTTTCAACTTGATGTGCTCCACAGATTCCTTCATGTACTTCAGCCATGACTCTCACAAATTATTCTTGGCCTAAGCATTTTAACAACAATCTATCTGGAGACTTTCTTAGTAGGTTCTCTTCCCACATGATATACTTAGTTACTTGCTGTCTATTTCTCTTACTTATGGGGGAAAAAATGATCTTTCAAGTACTGAGTAATAGGTGATCTCTAATCTTCTATTTCTGGCTCTTTAGTCATCACATCTATGTTGAATCCTCTATCAAAGATGGATAGGAGATTCCTTTTTTGTACTTCTATATTTACCTCAAACTTCCTTTCTTAGATCTGTGCTCCAGAGGCCATTTGTGCCATTTCATTGGCAATTGAATTTGATTCTCTGGGGATATGGCTGACTGATATTTCAGTACCCCAATAAACCAACAATTGAGTGGCTGCCAAGTAATAACCAACCATTGTGATGTGTCTGCACTTGTACTCCCCATTTACTTGATTGATCACCAACTCTGAATCACCAAACATTTCAACTTTAGTTGCCCCCAACTTTATCAAGATTTCTAGGCCAATTATCAGCGCCTTATACTTTGCCTGATTGTTGGTAGTCTCTTGATAGTATAGGAGGAATGAATAATAATGGTGAACACCCTTGGGATCAATGATAACAGTCTCAGCTCCAGCATCATTTTGAGTGCAAGAACCATCAAAATACAGTATCCAAGAAATGATCCAGAAACTAGCTATTCTTTTTATCTCTTGCTGGATCTATTCTTCTATACCCGAGAAGGCTTTGCTTGATGAGATCCACACACTGGCCACTTCCAAAGTTCCTGGGAAGTTGATAATCTTATCTTGAGACTCTTGGTGCTTAACCAAGAAGTCTGCAATTGCTTGTCCCTTGATCGCTTTTTGAGGCATATATTGAAAGCTAAACTTTGATAATGCTAGAATCCATTTTCCAATCCTCCAAGTTAATATTGGTTTTGATAGTATATACTTGATCATATCAATCTTAACAATAATGTGGATGTGGCAAGGTAACATGTAATGCCTTAACTTGCAGGCAATGAAGTATAAAGTCAAACACAACCTTTCTATTGGAGTATACCTTGTTTCTACCTCAGTAAGGATTCTACTGAGGTAGCAAATTGCTTGTTCCTTCCCACCTTCATTGTTTTGAGCCCGCAAGCTTCCCATTGATTTTTCAGAGGCAAAAATATAAAGCTTTAAAGGCTTCCCTCTCTAAGGTGGCATGAGCATTGGTGGAGAAGTTAAGTAAGCCTTTATTCTGTCAAAGGTTTCTTGGTGTGGTGGCCCCTACTCAAACTCTTCTTTGTCTTTCAATCTTAGCAGAGGAATTAACGGCTGAATCTTATCCGCGAAGTCAGCAATTAATCTTCTTAAGAAGTTAATTTTTCCCAGCAACCTTTGCAATTGCACTTTGTTGGTGGAAGGAAGTGATTCCATTATTGACTGAGTTTTATTTTTGTTGACTTCCAGCCTTCTTCAATGAACAAGGAATCCCAAAAAGTTGCCTGACCTCACCCCCAAAAACACATTCCTTAGGATTTATTTTTAGCTTATGGATCCTCATTCTTGTTAGGGCTTGCCTGAGGTCTACTAGGTGTTGTTCTTCAGTTTTAGACTTCAGCACGATGTCATCAATGTATACTTCCATGCTATGGCCAATCAAGTAATGAAAAATGGCATTCATTGCTCTTTGATAGGTTACACCAGCATTCTTGAGCTCGATTGACAGTACTAAGTACTCATATGCTCCAACATGTTTTGGGCATTTTTATCTGAATATAACCAGCATTTCCATCCATGAAAGATGAAACTTTATGTTTTGCAACTGCATCTGTGGATAGATCAGCCATGGGCATAAGGTATTCATCTTTAGGCGTGGCCCCATTAACGTTTCTATAGTCAACACAATACCTAACTGTATTAGTTATAGCTTTTAATATAGGTACAATGTTGGCCAACCACTCAACATACTTGGCAGACCTAATAAATCCAACCTTCACTAGCCTTTCAATCTTTTCTTTGACTTTTTCTTCGATTTCTTTTGACAATCTCCGTGGTGCTTACTTCATAGGTTTATATCCCTCCTTAATAGGCATTCTGTGTTCTACTAAGGTTGAATATAAACTCGGCACCTCGGTGTAATGCCAAGCAAAATAGTCTTTAAACTCATGGATGAGACTGACTATTTTTGCCTGATCTTCAATTTCCAACAGGCCACTAACCTGTATAGGCCTTGAATCTTCCTTAGTTCCCAAATTAATGGTCTCCAAGGGGTCTTGTACCTCTAGTGGTGGCTTGTCAGGTTCTGCACACAAAAATTCGACTAACTCTAGGCTCTCGTGCAAATCTTTTGGCCCATCCCGGTCATATATACATTCAACCATTTAGATGGCTGCTTCTAACTCCCTTCTAAAAAACTCTTCATCACCTCTGTTCTGGCTGCTTGAAGTTGCTTTCTCTTGTTCCTCGGCTAAGCTCTCCCTTTCTTGTTTTCTCTCTCTTCCATACACCAACAGTCTTTTGATTAAGGATCTGACTGTAAATACTTGGTGCTTTTTTCTTTGTTTTGACATTATTGCTGTTGAGGAGTTGAGATGATATGGGGTCTATCCCATTCCTCCCTTATGAGGAACAATTCTTGTTCCAAAAGCTTTTGGGCTGTTACCTTAGTCAGGCGACCGTTCTTATTAGCTCCTAAGCAATAGAGAATCCCAATACTAGGATTATAAAAGCTGGCTTCTGCCACATTGGCTGTAGGGAGGAATAGTTGTGACTTGGCCTTCACCATTGCCTAAAATCCTGGTCCTATGACTCTTTCCTCATAGTAAACTGCTATTTGTTGATGCAAGGTAGAAGGCATAGAGAGACTCTGATGAATCCAATCTCGGCCTAGTAAAGATCTATAGGTGGAAGTACTGTCTACAACAAAGAAGGCTAGCATGATTTTCTTGGAACCCAAGTCAACCTCCATGGGCAATATCCCATGGGTTTTGGTGATGGTTCTAGAGAAACTGGAAACTGTTAGATATGTGGGGATAAAATCATCCTCACTTCTATATCATCTGTTTATGTGGCAATACATTAACGCAGCTCCTCTATCAATCAAAACCCTTTTTGAAGGGTACTTCCTCTAGATGAGCTGTTACATAAATAGGCTTGAGATAGTTAGCTAGGGGTCAAGCTCGGGTGACTAAAGACCATTCTGTTTGAGTACACTTTCTCGAGCTCTTTCTTTGTGAGTTCGGGCAAACTTATTCTGCCCAACTCCTATTTTCCTGTTTCTTCAACAATAACATGTGCCATTAAGTTTTGTTGCCAGGTAATCACCCTCCATTGTGGCAGGTTGATTAGGCTCGGTGCAAAACATGGCAGATAAAACATATTTCATGTTTACGTGGAAGTTGTTAGGTTCAGGTAAGTCCTCCTTCTTGCCCCCAATATGGTCCATGAATTCATTTAACCAAGCCTGTGCTTCTTTTGGCAACATCATCTTGGGCAACTTTTCCTCCCAAGTTATACCAAAGTTTGGCATTTGTTATGAAACTTCGCAAAGAGTATCAACCAACAAAGGTGAGGGCATGTTTCTTTTAAGCGAGATAGTTCCAAAATATATTGGCTCCGGGCTCCATCTTGGTGTTGGCATCATTACCATGTCCTTTTGAGCTTTTCTCAAGATTATGTACTTTCCTAGATGAGGGCTTTGCGGCACATGATCTCCTTCCCCCTCACTCTTGCTATTTGCCTTCTCTACCTCCCTTTTGGTTCTCCAATGAAGTTGATTTCTTCCCCTATAAGGTACTTTCTCAAACTTCACATTTTCCAAGGTTTCTGATGTAGCAAGGACTTTTAAAGAGTTCATATGGGCTTTGTGCTACTGTTGACCCTAAAAATTACAAAGCCTACATGGCCCACAGGCCGAATAACTAATAAGCTAACTAAGTCATTCGGTTGAATGCGGGGCGTGCCAAGTCGTCGGCCGAGCTCGGCCGAGGAGTAAAATTTGTTGATGTTGCGTTGAGCACTTTGCTGACTTCTTTATCTTGCGACTGGGACCGAGGAAGGAACACTCTCGGTCTTTAGGTTCTAGAGCCTGAAGACGAGGTTGCTAGTTCTACAAAGTTCACAAGTCGTCAGTGCCTGATTCGGTCACCGTGATTATATTCGTAAGAGTATAAGCACGTCGAATCGACACCAGACTATACGAACACAAATATTCAAAGGTGATGTATATCTTGATGGTGAACGTAGTTCGGCTGTTAGAATGCCGAACTTTAAAACTTACTTGTGAATATCCAATCATAAAATCACTCGGCGTCCGATACGCCAAACGTCGTAACTCGTAACACCTTACTTTGTTTAGATGGCTGATAAGATAACCCCTGCCAATAAGGATTCGAAAACCCTTCTCGACCGAGACTTGGATAAATAATTAGTCGGCCTCGACGCAGTGCTGTTTATCCAAACTGAAGATGCTCCTCGGTCGGCTGATTCTGCGGCAACAGTGCTGTTTATCCAAACTGAAGGTGTTTGCTGGTTGCCTCCACAGTGCTGTTTATCCAAACCGAATGTATGTTGACGGAAAAAGAAAAGGAAAAATCTCAAGGTATTTGAGAGGTTTTGCGCAGGGTAATTATATGTTGAATTGAATGTCCTTCTTTGTTGCATGATTTCTTGTATTTATAACACCCACTCCTTGAGACCGAATCAAACCCCTATCTGGATTGGGAGTCCTTACCCCATTCCAACTTTACTTCGAACAACCCTACTCCCATTAGGACTTTGAACTTACCCCCCATTCGAGGCTTTATTCATCGCTGGCCGAGAATCCTAGTTGCACCAGAACTTCCTCGACCTTCTTTATTTATTTGGACTATTCCTTCTTATGATAGGACTCGACCGACCCTGCTAAATGGCCCGGAATCCATCAGGCAGCCCATAGTATTTGACACAGCTTTGGACCGAGCACAACCCTATGCTCAGCCCAACAATATTATTTCGGGCCCAAACATTGCCCCCTCGCTTCTGAGGTCACCGACTGTCAACCTTTGGTCGGATTTCAACCTTGAATAAGCGGAACCATCTTTTGCTCTTTAGACTTCGCTGTTCTTGATAACCATTACTATGCACATTTATGGGATATGATTGCACTATCCTCGTTATTCCCGACGTACAGCCATGTGTCGACTCTTTGCCAATCTTAACAACTTTCAATCATGGCCCTCGAAAACGTGCACCCACAGAAGCGTCTCTTCCTCATTAATGCATTAAAACCGTCGCCGCACGCAATCGTGCGTCCTGGATCCTTGAAAACCCCGATCCTATCCTTGCAGGTTCCCAAAATATCCGAAATGATTGGGGCCATTTCCCGGTTAAATTTCCCCCCAATTCAAACTCTAGTGCTTTCGAATACCAAACGTTTGATCTTCTTTCTAAAACGCCTATAAATACCCAAATTTCTATCATTCGTATCCCACGCTTTCAGAAATTTTGAAATCTTCCTTTCGCCATTCCTGCTTGCTCAAACTACGCGCCCTCAAGCTCATCTTTTCGAAACCCCATTTTTAAACCTACGCACTACTCTATTCCTTACCAATGGCCTCCTTCATCTCCAAGCTTTCCGATGAGTGCAATAAATGCAAGGACTTCATCGACCGGAGCACCATCAAAACGTTATGCTTCGAAAATAACCTAGCCACCACTCACCAAAATCTGGGTCTCAAGGAACAGTGTTTAACACCCTTGTTGCAGGGGTTTGATTGGTCGAAATGGTGCTTGGCACGGCCCCAAGGAGCTTGGCCTTCGATTACTGCAGCCTAGGCCGCCTGGGTCGACCGAATGGGCGCATTCTTCGGCAAAGAGTGGAAAGCTCTCGGCATTCATAATGCCATCATGCTCTCGACCATGGAGATCACCATGGATTGAGAACTGCTCATGGTGGTCCTGAGTTTATGGTGTTCGGCTACCAACACCATGATCCTTCCTTTCGGCCCCACCGTCCTTGATATCTCGGCTATCCTTGGGACTTCCCCGTCTGGTCTCCCAATCGATACCGCCCTTTCTTGATGCCCATTGCCTCTCGACCTAAAAGTGCTGTTCGACGAACGGGCCGTCGAGACACTCAACCGAGGCGATCGGGAGCTTTCGAAAGAAGAGGTTCAGAAGCTACACAAGACCTTCTTCAACTACAACACTCTTATCCACCACTTCACCGGTCGAGGCGACGAGAGCCTTAGGAAGGGAGAACATGAAGCCTTCATATTCTACTAGTACAACAAATTCATTTGTTGTACCAGGTCGAACAAATCTTTGGTCTAGAATATGCCGGTGGCTAAAGCCCTGGCTAGCGGTAACTCCTTGGCGTCAGTCCGGCCATCCTCGCCAATCTCTTCCGTTGTTTGGTCGAGACGACCATCAACAAAATCGACCCGCACCAGAACAGACCCCTCTGGGTATTCCAACTCTGGCTGCAGGTTTACTTCTCCATACTTCGGCCCAAGGTCCCCGTTTTCCAGCGTACTGTAGCGCTTGGCCCTCAACTAGCCTCTCGACCGGCGCCTCCTCACTGGGCCGACGAAGTCCTCAAATACTTCTTCGGTCTAGACGTCATCTCTGACGACGAGTTCCTGGTGTGCCGGCGTCAGGAATACCCCACCTCGATCAGGCTTCCAACGGCAGCATGGGCAGAAACCGAAGATGCTGATCTTCGTCAACATTAGGGGTCATTCGTACTGGCCCGCGACCTTCCCTTTGGTTGCGATGTCCGCCGAGCTAGCTGGGAGGTCTATCATCCCCATTTCGTCGTCTGGCAGCTCGGCTACCTCCAAGGTTGCCCCGTACCCCTGCTCGCTTCTCGCTCCCTCTTAAGTCGAGGACGTCTTTTTGGTTCCTCCGAGAGGAAGTGTAAGATGACGAAAAAGGAGTTTCAGGACAAGTGTAAAAAATTTCAGCTTCGACCGACCATTCCTGAATCTTTGGGTACCGACACCTTTGGGGACTGGTGGGACGAGTACACCTGTGACTTTTTCGGCGTCTCGGCTGAAGACGTGGTAAGCAGAATCTTCGGCAACCAGCCCAGACAAGCTCCTGCGGCTCAACCCAAGGAATCGACCCAAGGTACATTGTCCTTTCGTCCTTTGTACTTCAATTACTTGCCCCTGTTACTGATTACTTCGCTATCTCAGGTGGTCGTGTGTTGAGAAAGGCGGAGATGGTCATCGCGACGTTGGCCAAGAAAAAATTGGTCCATACGAAGAAGACCGTTACTACTGGGTGGACATTATCAACCAAGCGCCCCCACAAAGACGTCGAGACAGGGGATGACGCTCATCGCCCTTCCAAACGCGTCAAGAAGTTGACGAAGAAAGGCGACCGAGAGATTCATGTTATTCCTAGCGACACCACAGGGACGACTGCTCTTGCCGTCTCTCATTCCATCCCGGCTGCCCCAGCTTCGGCGGACCCTATTCCTCCAACCTTCCCCACGACTGGGGTTATGGCCGATCCGGTCGCTGTACCAGCTGTAGCTTCGGAGCCGGCTATTGCGCCTGCCTTGGGGGAAACAGCCGCATACATCGAGGCATTCCCCATCCAGCGACCGACGGTCATTCTGGAAGAGGTATGATTCCACCGCTATCCTTTATTTATTTAACCTTATAGTCGTAACAAAAGTTTCCTCATGACGATGAAAGCGATGAGAGTGACGAGATCCCGCTGGAGCGTCGCCCTCGACCAGCCAACTCTCCTCCCGTCCATCCTCCTTCTGTGGTCGAGGCAGCAGTCCAACCGGATCCCCTTACGGCGGATTGTGGGAAGAGGCCCCTGGCCGATCCTGAGGCGACGGTCGAAATACCGTTCCATCCGCGAGATGAAGACCTTCCCATTCCTCCACAAGAAGTTTCCTCGGCCTTTGTAAGTCTTACTTATTTTTGTTGATTTTATCATAACGCACTTGTTCTTAAAGAAATATTAAATGTTAGGTGCCCGAACGTTCATTTCATCGATAATTTTATACGCCGACAGGCGTTGTCTATATTTTCTGGCCACCGTCGTGGCCATCAAATGTAGATAACCTCCATTGGCCGCTTGAATTGAGAAGCGGTCTTACGCACTGGGCTCGGCCATTAAGTTCCATGGGTTCGAGCAATGAAACAGAGGGCATGGCCGAAGTCTCATCCCGGCAGGTCTAAAAACAATCATTTTGTCATGCACTTCATGCATTTCACATCTTATTTTCCTTTACGAATTTTCCTCTATGTGCAGCCTTCGTGGGAAGTAGAGCTCGACGCTCTTCTTCAGAGCACGATTGGTGTGGCCGGCTCCTCTGCTGCCCCTGCCGAACCAGTGAAGGCCGTGCCCGAGGCCCAAGCTTTTGTTAAGCTACACGAGCTCATGTCCCTTTCTGCCTCCCAAGTCCTCCAATGCAAAGGTCTTGACTCTATTGGGGAGTGCTTAAACGACTTTGCCAGCGGCGGTTACCTGAGCACGGAGAATATCGCTTATCTTATTGACGTTCTGGAGCAGACTCGGCAGCACTTCACTATTTTTGAACAAGCTCTACGGGCCGAGGACGACTTGAAGGCGGCCAAGCTTGCGCATGAGGCTGGCCGGGCAGAGGTGGAAGTGATAAAAGCAAAGAAAGCGCAGTTGACCGAGTTTGTTCACCGGATCTCCGATCTCCAGCGTCAGATTGCTGAGCTTCAACGGCAAAGGTCCGCTGCTGCTTCAGAGCTTAAGAAGGACTTTGAGGCGAATAAAGCTCGGCTTACGGCCTTCACTGCCGGCGTGCGGCATATCCAGCAACTGCAGCTTAACAAAAAGACGAGGCAGGCTGAGTTAATTTTGAGCGAAGTGAAGTGGCTAGAGTTGAAAGCTGCCCTCTAGACTTTCCTCCCTTTGACCCCCCTAGAAAATTATTTTTATTTTATTTTAGGAGCCTCTCGAATGTATCTGTTCACCCTTTTCTACGAATTAATACAATGGTATTTATTCTTGCATTTCCCATGTGACTGGATAATACTTTTTTAAAAAATTTTCATTAATCGGCAATTTGTGAATTAAACCGGTCCGATCTCTGAGATGATATGCCCCTTTGCCGAGAACTTTGTGAACAATGAAAGGCCCTTCCCAATTTGGCGACCATTTGCCAAACCTGGGGTCTTTAATCCCAACAGGCAACACCGTTTGCCAAACTAATTCTCCTTAGCCGAACATTTTTTGTCTGACGCGCTGGTTATACGCTCGCTCGGCAATTTTCTTCTGTGTTATTAATAAGTTACCCGCGTCAATCCGATTTTCTTCCAAGTCTTCTAATTCTTGTTGCATAGCTTGACTATATTCGGCACTAAACAAACTACTCTGCTCGATCACTCGTAATGAGTTTATACTCAACTCGATTGGTAACATAGCGTCGTGTCCGTAAGTTAACGCGTAAGGAGTTGTTCCGGTGGCCGACCGGGGTGAAGTTTGGTATGCCCATAATGCTTCGTTTAACTTTAAATGCCACAGCCTAGGCCTCTCTCTTACCGTTTTGTCGAGAATGCCGATCAACACTTTATTGCTTGCCTCAGCCTGCCCGTTTTCCTGTGGGTAATACGGCGTAGATTGCTCAAGTCGGATATTCAGACTTGCTGCGTATTCCCTAAACTTGGCGGCCGTGAATATAGTGCCATTGTCGGTTATGATCGTTTCTGGCACGCCGAATCTGGTCACAATATTTTCCTCTACGAAATTGCATACTTCTTTGGCCGTTAGTTCGGCGTATGACCTTGCCTCGACCCACTTAGTGAAGTAGTCAGTTGCTACTATTATCCATGCATGTTTTGCCGCCCCCGACGATGACGTGATTTTTCCAATTACGTCCATTGCCCATCCCCTGAACGGCCATGGTTTAGTAACCTAGTGGAGTAATTTGGCCGGGGCTCTCTGCACAGGTCCATGAATTTGGCACGATATGCATCTCCGTACATATTCGATGCAATCCTTTAATATACTGGGCCAAAGTAACCGTGTCGTCGAAGCAACCAGCGTATTTTTCATCCTGATTGGTGAGAATTCCTTCATGTACCTCAACCATCGCTTGGGCAGCCTCGTGTGGGTTGAGGCACAATAGTAGTAACCCGTCCTCACCCTTTCGGTATAATTCATTTTGGTATGACACGTAATTCATGGTGAGGACCTTCGTTCTCCGGTTGTGTTTCCCATCGGGGTTATCGAGGTATCGTAACATCGTCTTTCTTCAATCGTCTGGTTGTACCTCGACGGCACATACTTCTACGAGGTCTCCCCGTTCTAGTAAGGATGGTAGCGACATCACCCTTGTGCGTATTATGTGATTGCGCTGGAGAGTTTGCTGATTGACCAAGGCTGAGTACGATTGCAGAGTGGGTGTTACCCAGCTTAGCTTGCCCCCCGTGAGTTGTGCTCTGGAGGCGATTTGGGCGAGTTCGTCGGCGTCTGTGTTATGAATACGCGAAATATGCTCAAATATGAGTCGTTTAAACGACTCGGCCAGATAAGTGGCGACCATGTGATAGGGCACTAAAGTACAACTCATGCAACGAAACACGCCGTTGAGTTGGTAAATCACGAGTTCAGAATCACCGAGGACGAGAAATACGGGATGCTCGTAAATCGTGTAAAACGTGAAGGCCGATGATGACAGCTTTATACTTGGCCTGATTATGTGTACAGTTGAAATCCAACTTGAGAGAAAAATACCAGCGGTATTGGTCGGGTGACTGAATAGCAATACCAATACCAGCCGAGGTCGAAATACTAGAACCATCAAAATGCATAGTCCGATGGTTATCGCGTGTTGTGACTAAACCGATTTCGACATCGCTACCCCCAAAACCATAAGGAGAAGGGTGTTGGGCCAAAAAATCGGTAAGAGCTTGGCCTTTGACGGCCTTTTGGGGGACGTACTGGAGACTGAACTCGGATAACGCGAGCATCCATTTCCCAATTCGGCCTTTGACGATAGGCCGAGTGAGCATGTAACGAATCACATCTGTTTGGGAAATGACCTGCGTAACAGATGGGAGCATGTAATGCTGAAGTTTTGATGCGGCGAAAAACAAAGCTAAGCACAGTTTTTCGACGGGTGAATAATTGAGCTCCGGCGAACTCAGATTACGACTAAGATAAAAGATAACTTGTTCACGCCCCACATTGTTATCTTGCAGGAGGAGACAACCAATGGATTCAGCGGCTGTCGAAATATACAGTTTAAGAGGTTCGCCGCGACGAGGTGGAGTACGGGTGGTGTGGAAATGGACACCTTGATTTGCGTAAATGCCGTTTGATGTTCTTCGCGCCATTCAAACTTGTCGAAATCCTTAAGTTGGAGAAGCGTAGAGAATGCCTTCATCTTGCCGGCCGAATTGGAGATGAAGCGACAGAGAAAATTTATCTTCCCGAGCAATGACTGGAGCTGCTTCTTTGTTGTCGGGGGTGGGGCGCTAATGATTGCACATGCTTTATTTTTGTCGACTTCAATGCCGCGATGGTGCACCAAAAACCTTAAGAAATTACCGACCGATACACCAAAGACGCACTTGGCTGGGTTCATTTTGAGATTATTCTTGCACATGTAAAGGAATGCTTGCCACAGATCATCCAGGTGCGTTTGGCGGCGCTTTGATTTTACCACCACATCATCGATATAAACTTCGACGATTGTACCGATTAAGTCGTGGAATATCATATTCATGGCTCGTTGGTATGTGGCGCTGGCGTTCTTAAGGCCGAATGACATGACTACCCATTCGTAGGTACCGAGTGCTCCTGGGCAGCGGAAGGCGGTCTTGTGGACGTCGGCTTCAGCGATAAAGATCTGGTTGTAACTGGCATAGCCGTCCATGAAAGATAGCAATTCATGATTGGCTGCAGCATCAATTAGCAAGTTTGAGATTGGCATTGTGTATTCATCCTTGGGAGTGGCTAGATTTAGATTATAGAAATCGATGCAAATACGGATGACTTCACTTTTCTTTAACACCGGGACGATATTGGCCAACAATTCGACGTACCGAGAGGTTCTAATAAACCCAGCTTTTAGAAGTTGAACTAATTCGTCCTTGATGCCAAGTTGTACTTCGGTTGAGAACCGGCGTGGGGGTTGTCGAAAAGGCTTACACCCATCCTTGATGCGCAACTCATGTTCTACAAGGTTTCGGTCAAGGCCTGGCATCTCATGATAATTCCACGCGAAATAATCTCTAAACTCATGAAGCAATTTACAAAGCTCGACCTTCATAGAAGGTGGTAGCAACGCGCTGATAAACAATGTTCGAGGATCATCAGCTGTGCCAACATTGATTTCTTCCAATGGGTCCTTAACCTGGGGTCGATTGTCTTCGAGTTCGGCCGGTGCGGCCTAAACTTTGTCAAAAGATAGAACGGGGCCGTTATCTGCTTCGGCCAAAAATTCTATTAAGTTTATGACGGAATGTTGCTGCTTGGCAATGGCGTAACAATGGGCCAGCAGACGTTCCATTGTCGACGAAACCACGGCCTGACGCCTTTCTTGCTTGGTGGCGTCAATCATCGGCATTGGTAATTAAATCTGCCAAGTCGAGTCTCGCCGAATCCTGTTGGACAGTCTCGGTGCCTACCTCAATAGCTTTCTGTACCGAAATTCTCATCGGCCGTCCATTCTCATTAAAACCCTGGAGGGTGATATAGCCAACGTGATCGTCGTAATAGCGAGCCTGAATCATGTTGGTTTCAAATGGCTGATTATTGGCTGGGTGTACTACGATCGATTTACCGTCCTCAAAGATGAGAACTTGGTATAGTGATGAAGGAATGCAACTGGTTTGGTGAATCCAATCGTGGCCGAGTAATGCATTATAGTCGGTCTTGGAGTCAATTATAAAGAATATCGTCATGTGGTGACGACCGACAATGCTGACTTCTAACGGGAGCACTCCTTTGGTCTGAGACTTGTCGCCGATGAAGCTGCTCATAGTTATTCCTGACGGGATAAGCTCGTTATCAGAATGGTGTAAGGCCTTCATGATAGACATCAGTATAATGTTGACTGTGGCTCCGCAGTCGACAAACATTTTAGAAATGGGAAATCCTTCGATATGAGCCGTGACATATAACGGCTTTAGATGTTGGAGATTAACCGAGGGGGAACGGGGGAATAGTTCGGCCAAAGCTGCCTTAAGGTTGTTGCCATTTTGGACTTCCCCATCGTCGTCATTTGTGACGAAATCCACTTGTGTTGCTTCTTCAGCAACTACGTCCCTATCCAAGAAATTTAACTGATGGGTACTTGGTTGGAACTCAGCCGGTAGGACGTGGACTATACTGATCTCCATATATTCGAGGATCGAGGGACCCATCGGGTCGTGGTCGTCGTCTTCCACAAAAGTAATCATAGTATCAGTTGTTGGAGCATCCTCAATCGAACTTTTGAGTGCTTCGGCGCGAACCGGCTCCTGAGGCGTATTGACCGAGTCTATCTTATTCTGGCTGTCTTCCTCGACCATGTTTACTGTCGAAGATTTATTTTGTTCATGTACTTTACGAGCTCGTTCTTCGTAGGCGATGCGGGCATTCCTTGTGTCCAAATACGCATCCAAACGCCCCACCCTTTTTTCCTCATCGTAAGGCCAAAGAGAGATACAGTCGAGAAAACTTCAAAATGATATCGCAAATGCTGAAGGTCTTCGAGTGAAAAAGGTAATTCGGCTGTGTCGATATCCGTGTAGGGATCGACCTCAAAGCCGAGGACCTGAGCCTCCCGTATATGTTGGAATCTAGCTTTCATTGTTGGGTCAAAAGTTTTCTAGATAATTTGCTCGGCATCAGGGCAAGTTAGTGGTAGGTCGAGGAATGGAGGGTGTAGATTGCGTCGTATTTTGATGAACGGTTCTAGCGGTGGTAACGAAGAAAGTTTCCTTTCGGCCCCTTGTCTAAAATGTTCGAGACGAGCTCTCGTCTCCCTAGGCCGGAGAAGGAACTTGATGCATTTCTCGGACTCTTCAATGGTGATCTCAAAGTCACGAGCTGCTACCTTTTTCCCTTCGAGTAATTCGGTCATGATAGTCGGGGTTAGCCGATCATCAATGCTTCCCACGGCCTTTTTTGGCTGCCACCAGTTGGCAGGGTTGGCCTGCGCTTCTTGTCGTCGAGCCATGCAATCTATTCGTTGACGACGACATTTTTGAGATTTAGACAACGCCGTATATAGGCTAGTCGGAGAATTGTAACTGTACCAGCGTTGATCTGGTGTCCTGGGCGGTTTGAAAGTTTTTCGATCTACTGGCGAGCCCGAACTGCTGGCATTGCATGAGTAATAATCCTCGTTATAGAAAGGTACATCAAATTCAAGACGCCGCCTGACCGGGGCCTGGCCTTTTGTTCGTACCTGTGGGCCGAGTTTCTCAAACACTTGGCGTCGTGGACCGTTACTAAGTTCCCTTGGCGATTTTGTAAAGGTCGTGGACGGTGGGCCTACAGTTGGTGCCGAAAATGTCCTCTTTCTAGGTTCGACTGGTGTTTTATAATGATCGCATAAATCCATTGATTCATGAGTTTCCTCGGAACTCGACCCCGTCATAGGTTCATCGATGGTCGACCCCTAGCACTCGGTAGGTAGTGCATTTGAAAACAAATCAATCTTCAGTCTTGGTTGACCATTCTGCTTACGGACATGCTGTACCGGGCCGTATTCGGCCCTCCCTTTTCCTTTGTTTTAAGGGAGATGACCATACTAATTGTTGTTGAGGGGAAGAGATTGACGTCGACGGCCATCTGTTTCTTCGAGAATTTTAGCTTTCCTTTCTCGATCCAACTTTGAATCGTGTCTCAGAATACAACATAATTATTGGTTGCATGCTTATTAGAATTATGATACTTGCAATATATTTTGCCCTTCAATTCGTCGGCCTTAGGGATGTTGTGTCCCGGCCGAAGTTTGATGATTTTTGCTACCAATAATTGATCAAAAATTGCATCGGCCTTGGTGATATCGAAAGTGTACACTTTCGATGTTTTACTCATCTCTTTGGCGGCCGAGCTGGTCTTCGTGTCTTTGGAACTAACTTGAGCTAATGCCTTGCAGACATAAGGTTTATCTATTATTATCTCGGCCGTGTCCACACTGGCATACTGGGTATCCTCGCTTTCGACCAATGCATAGCTAACCGTGGGATTCTTATACAACGTTCCCCGGGATGGTGACTTCGACATCTTCTCTTCTCGGAGCAAATAATCATACTGCTTAACGTGTTGAGCAAGTTTGTATTCCACGTCCAAACTGTTTAGGGCGATCCTGACAAATTCAACTTCAGGGAAAGGTACTCGGCACCAATTCTTGTCCGACTTAAACCTTGTTAAATATTCCATTAGAGATTCGTCGAACTCTTGAGCCATCCTAGCCAACGATGATACAGACATTTCCATCCCCGGCTGATAGAATTGTTCATGGAATTTCTCGACCAATTCCTCCCAACTTTGTACGGAGTTCGGTGGGAGATTAATGTACCAAGCGAAAGCTGAGCTTGTCAGTGAAAAGTTAAACAACCGTAGTTTATGGAAGTCACTATTGACATCTCCACAATGCGCCGTGAACCGAGCCACATGTTCTAACGAGGATAAGGATGATTCTCCGGCGAAGAGACAGAAATCGGGGATCTTGAAGCCTCGCGGGTATTCGAATCTCTCTACATAAACCGGGTATGGATTGATGAATTTTGGAAACTTCGGTCCCTTCTTTAGGGCCGAGTCGATCATTCTTTGGACCTCGGTCATGTTGACAGAAGCTGCTTCTTTTCCCTGGCTTGGTTCGTTAGATCTATTACCTGGTCCGCATCTTTTCTCTAAGTTGATTGGTTATAACCGGGCGGACCCTTTCTCAGCTTGTACTGGAACATTTGTAGAAGAAGGCTGCCGAGGTTGGCTGACCTGGCTATCTTCAAAGACTTTACTAACCAATAGTTCAAGCATCCTGGTCTG
The DNA here is from genome assembly GCF_041283825.1 of Pyrus communis. NCBI lineage: Eukaryota > Viridiplantae > Streptophyta > Magnoliopsida > Rosales > Rosaceae > Pyrus > Pyrus communis. The sequence continues at coordinate 31,910,901 of NC_142579.1, forward strand.
TGTGTCGTTGTTGCTTCGAATTGCGTCTAGTAAATCATTCATCTTTTGACCAATCGACTGCTCGACCTGTCGATATTGTTCATCGAGTCGTCTCCGAAGAAACGACCTAGTTAGTGGATCAGAACCCTCCCCACCATCTTCGTCGTAATCTTCCACTATTCCTTCAACGAACATGCCTGCTGTTTGGTTAGGGACTTCTTGGTTGCAAAGTTGTCCGCCGAGACAGATTTCATTCTCTCGGCGCGTCGCACTTGTAGCCTCGGGCGGCGCAACAATGATCGAATTTTTCGCCGGATGCAAATCCTGCCCAAGGCCTTGCATTGGTAAGTCAGCTATTGACTTTCCTATGATTGTTTTCTTTTTTACGGACCGTGTCTCAATGGTCATAAACTCCGAAGGTCTGGCACAATGGTCCCACTGGGCGTGCCAAAATGTTGACCCTAAAACTTACAAAGCCTACGCGGCGCGCAAGCCGAATAACTAATAAGCTAACTAAGTCTTTCGGTTGAATGTGGGGCGTGCCAACTCGTCAGTCGAGCTCGACCGAGGAGTAAAATTTGTTGATGTTGCGTTGAGCGCGTTGTTGACTTCTTTATCTTGCAACTGCGACCGAGGAAGGAACACTCTCGGTCTTTGGGTTCTAGAGCCTGAAGACGAGGCTGCTAGTTCTGCGAAGTTCACAAGTCGTCGATGCCTGATTCGGTCACCATGATTATATTCGTAAGAGTATAAGCACATCGAATCGACACCAGACTATACAGACACAAATATTCAAAGGTAATGTATGTCTTGATGGTGAACGTAGTTCGGCCGTCAGAATGCCGAACTTTAAAACTCACTTGTGAATATCCAATCATAAAATCACTCAGCGTCCGATACACCGAACGTCGTAACTCGTAATACCTTGCTTTGCTGAGACGGCTGATAAGATGACCCCTGCCAATAAGGATTCGAAAACCCTTCTCGGCCAAGACTTGGATAAATAATCAGGCAGCCTCGACGCAGTGCTGTTTATCCAAACTGAAGATGCTCTTCGATCGGTTGATTTTACGGCAACATTGCTGTTTATCCAAACTGAAGGTGTTCGTCGGTTGCCTCCACAGTGCTGTTTATCTAAACTGAAGGTATGTTGGCGGAAAAAGAAAAGGAAAATCTCAAGGTATTTGAGAGGTTTTGCGCAAGGCAATTGTATGTTGAATTGAAGGTCATTCTTTGTTGCATGATTTCTTGTATTTATAACACCCACTCCTTGAGACCGAATCAAACCCCTATCTGGATTGGGAGTCCTTGCCCTTTTCCAACTTTACTTCGAATAACCCTACTCCCATTAGGACTTTGAACTTACCCCCTTTCAAGGCTTTATTCATCGCTGGCCGAGAATCCTAGTTGCACCAGGACTTCCTCGACCCTCTTTATTTATCTGGACTACTCCTTCTTATGATATGACTCGACCGACCCTGCGAAATGGCCCAGAATCCATCAGGCAGGCCATAGTATTTGACACAGCTTTGGGCCGAGCACAACCCTATGCTCGGCCCAACAATATTATTTTGGGCCCAAACAGCTACCTATGAACTCTCCTGATCATAGAGGTTTCTATTTCTCTAACAGGCATTCCATATTTTCCAACTACGTACCATTTCCACCTGAGTCGGGCATAATCTTTCTTAGTGAATGTGGACACAATGCTCTTTGTTCTTCCCTTCATTCTGACATCATTATAACTTGGTTGGGGCGCCTTACATCCACCCATTTTGGTATTTTGGCTTCTTTGTCTTCCACTTCTTCAAAGGCTTCGTAATCTCTGAATACTTCTGACAAGCCCTTCAGTTGAGAATCCCCTTCCAACCTTTGGAAAACATTCTTGGAAGTCTCTTTCTCAGCTGCTCGCATGATGCTTCTGCGGGTTTCTTGTTCTTTTTCCTCTTTTCTTCTGAATAACTCCAGATCAATAATAGCTCTTGATGTTGGCACTTCTAACTCATATTCACATTGACACTTACTACACAACACCAGCCCTTTAACTATGGTTGCTTTTAGTGTCTTGGGCAACTTGATAGTTCCTTCTGTCAGTCTATCAACTTGCCTCATTTCCGCTTTCACTTCCCAGGTAGCTTTCCCTTTCTCAGCCCAAGTCAGGTTGATCATGTTTATTGGGGCTTCTGGGAAGGGATCAGTGTCAATCATCATGTTAGCTTGTGGTTTCTCCAGCAACAACTTCCCCTTCACTATGAGGTCTTGTATCCAATCCCAAAACTGGACACAGTTAGTTATGGAATGGTTGAAGGTATAGTGCAGCTTGCAATACTTCTATCCTCTTAATTCTTTTGGTTTAGGCATCTTTTTTGTGTTGTCGAGTACAATCATTCTTGCCCGCACTAATTCTTCATAAATATTCGAGGCCTTGGTTAAATCAAAAGAATAACTCTAGTGTTTAGAGGGCTTTATAGGGATAATTCCACCATCATTCATCACCACTTTCTGATCTTTGACTGGTTGGACTAACCCCTTCACTATTAACGGTTTGAAAAGGGTAGTCATCTCTGCCGCATACATGTCCATCCCTTCTCTTTCGTGGTAATCACTTGCTTCTGGCTTTGTCATTTCAAACTCTACTTGGTGGATTGTAGATTTATTTTTATAAAAAGGGGAAACCTTGGATAAGTGTTTGACTTGTTGTTCCTCAAGCAATAGCTTCTCGTACTTTGTGGCAGCAATTACCAACTTTTGCAACTCATTGAACTATACATCATAAATTTTTTTTTCTCAAAGGCAGCCTCAAAGCCTTCTGAGCAATGGATATAAATTGCGCATGATTAATAGGGAATTGGCACCTCATTCTTGTCATTCTGAACCTCATCATGAAGTATTCTATAGACTCATGTTCATATTGCTTCACCTCTACTAGGTCATTAATAGACATCTCGGGCTTCATCCTGTAGAACTGTTCATGAAAAGCCATCTCCATTTGCCCCCAGTTAGTAATAGAATTAGGGGGGCAAAAGAGAGTACCACTGAGATGCTAGACCCACCAACGAGTTCCTAAACAATCTTAACTTATAATTAGGATTGTCTTCAAATGCCATGCAATGGTCGGAGAACTTGAAAATGTGATCTCTAGAGGACACACTGCCATCATCTCTACTAAAAGTGAGGAACGTGGACATCTTGAAGTTGAGTAGAAATGAATTATGCTCATTGCATTTATGTTATTAATTCTTAGTTATTTTAAATCTTCAAGCTTCTTTTGTGTGTTTTCAGGATCATAAGACGTATTTGACGAAATGATGCATTGTGGAGCGTTTTGGGGCCTTTTGGAGCACTTTTGGGCTAAGGATGGATAACTTATGCTTGGAGCCAAAGTGTTGGACGAAATTGAAGGCCTTGTATGCACTTTAGGACATAAAACAAAGGGCCTAGCCCATTCTCTTCCCAAAAACCATCCTAACCCATGCATAACCTACCAATTTCAGCCACATGCATCACAAACACACAACCTTTGTGCCGTGGCCTCCCACCCCTAATTCCAGCCATCCCATTTCATCATTGCAGCCACCATTCACCCTAGTTGTCAATCACATGCTTTCCCATTCTATAATTCATCCACATGCATCTTTAATCATTCACTCACATGCTTTCCCAACAAACAATTCAGCCACATGCACACAAAACCACCCATTGCCGTGCACTCACTTCCCATTTCCAGCATTCCCCTTTGCATTTCCAGCTTTCCACCAACCAACCTAGTTGTCATTCCACATGCATTCCCTCTTTAATCATTCCCTCCTAACTGCCATTCACATGCTCTCCCATCCATTCTCTCCCTATAAAACCATGCAATGCATTCATACACACCATTTCATTCACAACACAAAACAATCACACAACACACCAACACAAGACATCCCTTTGTGCCGTGCCTTCCTCCACCATTCCAGAAATTCATACACACTTCACACCATCACACAACCATTCCTCCATACAAATACCACCCCAAAACCTATCCTTAGACCTTGTGCCGCAACAAAGAGGAAGAGAAGAGGGCCTAAATGTTCATACAATTCAAGTTTGAGTTGTTGGAATGTTTAGGTGTTTCTTTTCCTTTGATTTCAATGTTTAATTTCAATTCTCTTTGTCTTGTATGTATGAGGAACTAAACCCCCTTTAGCTAGGGAGTGATTCGAAACCATGTTTATGCTTGCAATATGAATTGATTACCTTTGGTTGGAATTTCATGAGTTGTGGATTCAATTTGTTTAACTGTTTGATTGATAACTTATTTATGTATGTTTATTGAGAGTGCACGCTTAATTTTCATGCATGAATATTGATGCGAGTTTTATACGCGCACAAATTAAACCCTCTTTTTGTCAAATTGTAGTATAGGTGCAAGTAGGGATCGTTCTGGACCGGGGATTAGGAGGGATTGTTAATCTCTTGGAAACTGACTTAAAAACGTAAAAACAATATAAAACACTAAACTAGACTCAAAGAATTCAAAAAACTCCAAATACTTAAAAACATAAAATAAGACAAATCAAATGATTAAGACTTAACAAAATAGGGGGGGATTGTGGTTGGACGAGATTAAACTAAACGGACAGATTATAATTTAAAACAGATAGTAAAGATGAATGTGATGAAAATATGGATGATGGAATAGCTAAGGGGTTTTTCTCCACACATGTTACACTTGCATACAAGATTGATTTTCGGTTGGTCTTTCGATAAATTATGAAACTCAATGCTCCAAGTTAATTAGGTCCGCTTAAATTAACTTTCAGATTTCCCTAGATTCGTTGGATTGAATGGAATACGCATTACAACCAAATTATTCTTAATCAAAGTCCCTAACTATGGAATACGCATGATAGAGACATTCAACAAAGATCATTAAGTTCAACGGAAATCATAAACATTGACGAGGCATTCGTTACTATGGAATACGCATGAAACTTATGCCAAGAATTCGTTTAACGCAATTGTTTATAAGCAACCTCCACTACTTGTGAATATAAGTTCGTAACTATTAGGTGAAACTCACTTATATTCTAGCGTCATATTCATTCAAACGGTTAAACAAATTGAATCCACAACTTATGAAATTCCAACCAAAAGTAATCAATTCATATTGCAAGCATAAACATGTATTTTGAATCACCCCCTAGCTAAAGGGGGGTTTAGTTCCTCATAACTTTGAAATCAAAGAAACACCTAAACATTCCAACAACTCAACTTGAATTGTATGAACGTTTAGACACTCTTCTCTTCCATTACAAAACAAAGAAAATTGAAGTTAAACATTGAAATCAAAGAAACACCTAAACATTCCAACAACTCAAACTTGAATTGTATGAACGTTTAGGCACTCTTCTCTTCTTCGTTATTATGGCACAAGGTCTAAGGGATGTTGTTGGTGTGTTGAATGGATTGGGGAATTATGGAAATGGATGAGGAAAGATAGAAAATGGAAAGAAACTCACGGCTAGGGAAGGGAGAATGTGTTTGTAATGTGTTGTGTATGAAATGAGATGTGAATTGAATGAATGAATGCAAGGGTATTTATAGGAGTAGTGGAGGGAACATATGGCTATGTCATTTGTAGGTGAAGTAGGTGGATGTTGTAGGTGAAGTAGGTGGATGTTGTAGGTGAGTAGGTGGATGTTGTAGGTGAAGTAGGTGGATGTTGTAGGTGAAGTAGGTGGATGTTGTAGGTGAAGTAGGTGGATGTTGTTGGTGAGTAGGTGGATGTTGTAGGTGAAGTAGGTGGATGTTGTAGGTGATTATGAGTGATAAGTGATAAGTGTATGATATGTTAAGTGATAAGTGAATGATTATGATAAGTGATAAATGAATGTATGATATGATAAGTGGTGAATGATATGTGGTGAATGATAAGTGGTAGTGTTTAAGTATTTAAAATAGGGAACAAAGCCCTTCCTTGCATGGCAAGGAAGGGAGACACAAGGAAACACACGACAATGTCCTAAGGTTGCTAGGAATGTTGTTTTTGTGTTCTAAAATGCGTAGGAGTTTTCAATGATGCTCAAACATGAGGTCTTTTTAGGATTTAACTTTCCTACTTCAAGTCTTCAATTTCGTCCATCCTTTTGGCTCCAAGCATATGATATCCATTCCAATCTCTAATTTGCTCCAAAAGGCTCCAAAAGGCATCATTTTGCATACTTTGCCCTTAGAACCTGAAAACACACAAAAGAAGCATAAAGAACTAAAATAACTAAAGAAACATAACGTAAATGTACGAGAACAAGCCATTTAAGTCGCATAAATATGCTCCTATCAAATACCCCCACACTTAGCTTTTGCTAGTCCTCGAGCAAAACAGAAAAACAAAACAAAAAGAACAAAACACAACCTACACCTTCCAACAATCGTATCAGGGACTTCCAATGCACATGACAAATTAAAAATCATTATTCTCACAGATTTGAGCCATCTTTACACTTAAGTACATTCTTACTCATAGTCACCACATACTAGTTCACAATTAAGCATTTAAAACCATGTTTTGAATGTAGTAACATGCCTTAGAGAATTCCCTCAATTTCTTACTAGATGTACTCTCGTTTTTCACACAGATTTTCTGACTACACACCCTACACTAGGTATATGTGAGAAGATTGATGTAATCATAAAAACGAACAGTCACATATATGTATTTCAAAGGAAGCAATTTCTGGAGTTAATAAGCATGTTTAGATATGATCTCATGAATGGAATGCTACTACTTAGACGCGAGGACCAGTGATACCATATGCTCATACCAAGTTCAAACTCCACAAATTGAAATACACAACACTCAAGATAGAAGTCAAGGGTTGTAACGGGGCTTGGGGTATGTGGATAACAAAGAAGGGATATGGAAAACAAAGGTTTTTAAAGAAATAGTGAGCAAAGCATTTGAACCAACTTAGAATTCACTTTTGAATGAAAACTCAACTTTTGAACAAAAAGGGAGAATTTAGACAATTTACGCCCAGAATTGGTGTTTTGGAACCTTTCTTCAATCACTTATTCTTTCATTTTTTTTTTTTTTTTAAGCTCTTTTTTCTTTCTTTCTTCCTTTTCTCTTTTTTTTTTTTTTTTTTTTTTTTTTTTTTTCTTTTCTTTTGAATCTCAAAACATAAACACTTAAACATTCTCTCCCCCACACTTATTTTCTTTCATAATGTAACTCAAAAGGAATTCAATTAAGTCATGCTCACTATCTTTTAAGAACAAGGGTGGGGATTGTCCTAAACTAGGCTAGGTGAGGAAAATGTGGGTAAACAAAGAATAAAGGCTAAACAAGGCTCAACGGGGTTAAAACTTACAACATATACGAAGTATGGGAAGTAAGGCTATTTGGCTATGGTGGTGGTCACTACACAACTTCTTCTTGAATATGTGTTATGCAAATCAATAACATGCTTTGAATGAAATGGGCATGAGTTCTAGCATTTAGTTCTATCATGATACAATTGCATTCTAAGTAGCAACCAAGCAAGGCATAATGAGATCATGCAACAACTTTAGAAAATAAAGAATCACAGAAAATAACTCTCCAAAGAAAGTAATGGCTCGAGTCTCACAGGGATGTAGCGTTTGTTTGAGTTTCTTCCTTCAAGCATGTTACAAAAACGAATTTTTCTTTTATGATTGCATGTGAAGTCATACATTATAACCATAACCAAGCATATACCAAGAGTAAATCAAACTTTTCTCTATGTTTATAACTCTTTCTAACCGTCATGCAATTATAAACCAAATCCTTATCATTGTGTTGGAAGGTACCCTAAGACACAAACACACAAAAACGACTTTTAAAACAACTCCTTTTGGGTTTTTCAAAACAATTTTTCAAATTTTTATGGGATTTTCGAATTATAAAACAAAACACACTAAAACACTCTAAAACAACTTAAAAACACCTTAAAACAGCAAGGAACAACATTAGAAGTTATGGTGGATAAAACCCTACGAATTTGCATCAAAACACTTTAGTTACCCCCCCACACTTAAATCAAACATTGTCCTCAATGTTTTAAGCATAGATTCACACAAAACATAAGTAAACACACAAAAAGCAACTAAACATATTAAACATGGCATAATGTAATTAACAAAGAGAAGAGTTTAGGGACGCAAATCTGGTTATGGAGTGTAAATTCCCTCTTCTCCTTGGTGATTGCATTGAGGCTTTGATCTTTGTGATTCCACAGGCTTACTCTTGAACTGGTTTCTGCCCATCGTTGATTTTCCTTTGTGCTACTTCTTGAACTGGGCAGCAGGATGGTTCTTTTGGTTTCCCCAGAAGGTCTGAGCTTCCTCCTGTTATCTGTTTCTTTGTTCAATCTTTGCAGGAGTGGTCCCTTCTCTGGAAGTGTAACAACCGTTGAAGATGACTACTCGAGAGCAACGCTAGGTAAGCAATCAGGAATAGATTCCAGGCAGTTGGCTCCAGATCGGAAGACTGACTCCAAGTGCCGGCTGATTGCTTCTTTTACTTTGCCATGCAAGTAAGAACAAGGACAAAGAAAAAGACAGGGAAAGAGCATGATATGAGATACTTTTGCTTTTGACCTTGATGATATGAGATACCTTTGCTTTGAAGAAGCGGTGAATGAATCACCACATGCTTCAATCCGCCGTTTCCTCCTGGGTCATATGTACTTCAGGCATCTGGTATCATCTTTGGGGAAGAAGAAAGAATTGAGTATTTTGAAAGGCTTTGCTGGGAGTGCGCCCTCAGAGGTGAGGGAGAGTTGGGCATTTTCTTCAGGTTTGCCCTGCCATAAAAGACGAAGGTCGACATATATAGAGATAATATCAAGTGGTGGTACTTTTTACCCTTTGTCGACAAACGTTTTGATCCCGCAAATCTGGCTCTTTGAAATAGTGGCGCCTCTTCGATCTTTGAATACGCCTCTTCGATTTCTGAGCAGGCACCCCTTCGATTTCTGAACGACGCCCCTTCGCTTTCTGAACGACACGTGGTAGTGCAGATGCGGCTCCTTTTGACAAAGCTGCACGCGTCTTCTGAAAAGCAGAGAAAGCGTCGCCGAACTTTGCGCTTGTCGGCTAAAGATGTGTAGATGCGATGATGGCCTCCACGTGTTTTCAGCTTTGTCAGAAATCTTTTGACAAAGTTGAACGCGTTTTCTGAAAAGCCGAGGGAGCGTCGCCTAAATTACGCCGGAAAATCCGGCTCTTTGAATCGGTGGACGCGTCGTCTTGGCTTTTTATAGAGCTATCAATCACCCCAACACACACACTCTGAAGATTTCCCATTCCTGAAACTCGACTCCGGCCCTTTGTGAAATTTTAACTCCATCCACCCCTTCTCTTTGAACACTTTTGAAAAAAAATGGCAAACTCATCGAACCTTAGCTTAGATTTGAGTCTTAGCAGCGATCCGGTTGCGCCCCGTCAAGGTAATGTATGGCGCCCTTCTTTTTTATCTTCTAACGGTCCTCTTTCAGGTGAAGACTCTGTGATGCAGGACGCCACAACAGCTACAATAGTAGCTAAAAACCTCCTCACTCCAAAAGATAGTAGGCTGCTGTCAGGACGGTCCGATGAGTTGGCCGTTCAAGAGTCCCTCGCACTTAGTGTTCAGTGTGCGAGTTCTGTGTCCAACATGGGCCAACGCCTGCTTGCTCGGTCCCGCCAAGTGGAATCGTTGATGGCAGAGGTGGAAAGACTTAAGCAAGAGATCCAGCAGCTTAAGTACGAGAATAGAAGTTTGCATGTGCTTGCAAATAACTATTCGTCGGGGATGAAGAGGAAGCTTGATGAGCTGCAAGAATCTGAGGGTCGAATTCACAGTGACCGTCAAAGGCTTGCGTCTTATCTCCAGAGGCACCTTTTTCCTGGGTCATCCAGCGTTTGGCCAAGTATTGAGGCCTGGAATGCTCTAGCTCCGATGCCTCCCGCTCCGATGGCTTCCGCTCCGATGCCTCCCGCTTCTATGCCTCCCGCTTCTATGCCTTCCGCTTCTGCGCCTCGTAGTGGGGCTTCACGCAAACAACCTTTGTGAAGCTCCACCTTTCTCCATGTTTAGTATCTTTCTTTCTCTCTTTTTTTTTTTTTTTTTTTTTTTTACATAAATAAAATCAAACGGCATGGAATTTATCTTTGAATGGGCGGTGATACTTGAAATGATCCGGTAATAGTTTAAATTCCAGATTGGGTGCCTGAATCATTAACCACATGTTAGTATAAAAGAAAATTGAAATTCGGGGAGGTGGCTTACCTGTGTGCTCCAAAATGAACTCCAGAATAAACACCCCTTCGAAAGTTATGACTTGTCCCGTGTCATAAAATCCAACTTCCTTGGGAATTGTGGTTTCAAATATGTCCTCTTTGATGCCTTCTACATCTTCTCCAGCCACTACCTTCTCTTGAATCATTCTTCTTGGTGTACAAAGTCCTTTGAAGAATTCAACACCATCTAAAACTTGCTGTGTTGCACCAAGAATTTGAATAGCATTTTGCACCTTTGGGAAGGCTTCCACGATGTCCTTTTTACTCTCTTCTTGGTTGGGAATCAAAAACCTGCTAGGAAAAGGGACATTGGGTGGAATAACATCAGAATAACATGGAATTGGGACGTCCTTACTGGTGGTGGGTGGTTTAGAGGGCTTAGGGGGCTGCGGCAAGGGTTGTTCTACCCTTGCCGTGTGCATGTCTTCTTCCTCCTCCTCAATTAGCAGCTCTTCATCCACTTCTAGGCTATGTTTGGACATTTTTAGGTCAGCTCCAACCTCCATAGCACTTCTCAAAGTGATAGCATTATGGATTTCAAAATCTTCCTTCGAGTTTTCAATAGTTGAGTTGGAGAGTTCACTTTGCTCTTGAATTTGTTTCATGAACTCCATAATCTGCCCAAATTGCTCGTCCAATTTACCCAACTTCTTGTCTTGATTTTGTTCGTCCTGCGTCAAAGAGGTTAGTAATTGAAAATTTTTATCATTATCCATGGACATACTTGAACTTGATTGGAATTGTTGTGGGGGAGGTTGTGGTGGCTGCATAGGTGTTGTATTGAACTCCTCATATGGTTGCCAATATGCTTCTTGTTGAGCCTCCTTGGCTTGATTTTGTGACCCCTGCGCCAAAGAATTTATTTCATTAAGAATTTGATTATAATCTATTGGCGAACTTGAATTTAATTGAGCATATTGCATATGAAGTTGTGGTGGCTGCATAGGTCTTGAATAGAACTCCTCATATGGTTGCCAATATGCTTCACGTTGAACTTGTTGATCTTCCCACCATATAGAGTTTGAATGATCCCTCCAATCTCTTTGTGGACATTGATTGGCTTGAAATCCTTGCCTATATGAAGCACCAAATGTAGGGACACTCTGCATTGTGGTCCTTTCGGCATACGGCGACAATTTAGAAGTAAGATTTGCCAATTGAGCTTGAATGCTAGCAAAATCCATATCTTACTTCTCTAGTACCTAAAATCAAAGAAAGAGAACTAAATCAAATATCAAAAGTAACAACAAACAAAGAAAACAACACTAAGTGAGAAACTAAAACGAAAACAACTAAACAAAAAAAAAAGAAAAGAACCAAGGGATTAGCAAAGTTGCTAATCCCCGGCAACGGCGCCAAAATTTTATGCGAGTTTTATACGCGCACAAATTAAACCCTCTTTTTGTCAAATTGTAGTATAGGTGCAAGTAGGGATCGTTCTGGACCGGGGATTAGGAGGGATTGTTAATCTCTTGGAAACTGACTTAAAAACGTAAAAACAATATAAAACACTAAACTAGACTCAAAGAATTCAAAAAACTCCAAATACTTAAAAACATAAAATAAGACAAATCAAATGAATAAGACTTAACAAAATAGGGGGGGGATTGTGGTTGGACGAGATTAAACTAAACGGACAGATTATAATTTAAAACAGATAGTAAAGATGAATGTGATGAAAATATGGATGATGGAATAGCTAAGGGGTTTTTCTCCACACATGTTACACTTGCATACAAGATTGATTTTCGGTTGGTCTTTCGATAAATTATGAAACTCAATGCTCCAAGTTAATTAGGTCCGCTTAAATTAACTTTCAGATTTCCCTAGATTCGTTGGATTGAATGGAATACGCATTACAACCAAATTATTCTTAATCAAAGTCCCTAACTATGGAATACGCATGATAGAGACATTCAACAAAGATCATTAAGTTCAACGGAAATCATAAACCCTCTTTTTGTCAAATTGTAGTATAGGTGCAAGTAGGGATCGTTCTGGACCGGGGATTAGGAGGGATTGTTAATCTCTTGGAAACTGACTTAAAAACGTAAAAACAATATAAAACACTAAACTAGACTCAAAGAATTCAAAAATACTTTAAAACATAAACTAAACAGATTCTAACAAGTTCAAAAGACTCAAAACTCTTAAAAACACAAACTAAATTGATTTCTAACTAATTTGACATTAAAGTAAAGGGGGATTTAGGTTTTGACAAAATTAAACTAAATGAACAAATTGCAATTAAAACAGAATGTAAATATGAATGTGAATAAAATATGGATGATGGAATAGCCAAGGGGTTCTTCTCCACACATGTTACACTTGCATACAAGATTGATTCTCAGTTGGTCTTTCCATAAATTATGAAACTCAACGCCCCGGGTTAATTAGGTCCGCATAAATTAACCGTCAAGTTTTCCTTAAGTTAATGAATTGGATGGGTTAGCGCAACGCAATTCACCACATTCTCCAAAAGTCCTTTACGTGAACAGCACAATAAAGATACAATCAAAGATCATTAAGCATTATGAAAACTATAAGTGTTGACGAGGCATTCGTTACTATGATGAGCATGAAACTCGTGCCAAGAATTCATTTAACGCGATTGTTTATAAGCAACCTCCACTACTTGTGAATATAAGTTCATAACGATTAGGTGAAATTCACTTATATTCTAGCGTCATATTTATGCATGAAAATTAAGCGCGCATTCTTAATAAACATTCATAAATAAGTTATCAATCAAACGGTTAAACAAATTGAATCCACAACTTATGAAATTCTAACGAAAGTTAATCAATTCATATTGCAAATATAAACATAGTTTCGAATCACCCCCTAGCTAAAGGGGGATTAGTTCCTCATTACTTTGAAATCAAAGAAACACCTAAACATTCCAACAACTCAAACTTGAATTGTATGAACGTTTAGGCATTCTTCTCTTCCATTCCTCATACGTACAAAACAAAGAGAATTGAAGTTAAACATTGAAATCAAAGAAACACCTAAACATTCCAACAACTCAAACTTGAATTGTATGAACGTTTAGGCACTCTTCTCTTCTTCGTTATTATGGCACAAGGTCTAAGGGATGTTGTTGGTGTGTTGAATGGATTGGGGAATTATGGAAATGGATGAGGAAAGATAGAAAATGGAAAGAAACTCACGGCTAGGGAAGGGAGAATGTGTTTGTAATGTGTTGTGTATGAAATGAGATGTGAATTGAATGAATGAATGCAAGGGTATTTATAGGAGTAGTGGAGGGAACATATGGCTATGTCATTTGTAGGTGAAGTAGGTGGATGTTGTAGGTGAAGTAGGTGGATGTTGTAGGTGAGTAGGTGGATGTTGTAGGTGAAGTAGGTGGATGTTGTAGGTGAAGTAGGTAGGTGAAGTAGGTGGATGTTGTAGGTGAAGTAGGTGGATGTTGTAGGTGAGTAGGTGGATGTTGTAGGTGAAGTAGGTGGATGTTGTAGGTGATTATGAGTGATAAGTGATAAGTGTATGATATGTTAAGTGATAAGTGAATGATTATGATAAGTGATAAATGAATGTATGATATGATAAGTGGTGAATGATATGTGGTGAATGATAAGTGGTAGTGTTTAAGTATTTAAAATAGGGAACAAAGCCCTTCCTTGCATGGCAAGGAAGGGAGACACAAGGAAACACACGACAATGTCCTAAGGTTGCTAGGAATGTTGTTTTTGTGTTCTAAAATGCGTAGGAGTTTTCAATGATGCTCAAACATGAGGTCTTTTTAGGATTTAACTTTCCTACTTCAAGTCTAACCCTCTTTTTGTCAAATTGTAGTATAGGTGCAAGTAGGGATCGTTCTGGACCGGGGATTAGGAGGGATTGTTAATCTCTTGGAAACTGACTTAAAAACGTAAAAACAATATAAAACACTAAACTAGACTCAAAGAATTCAAAAATACTTTAAAACATAAACTAAACAGATTCTAACAAGTTCAAAAGACTCAAAACTCTTAAAAACACAAACTAAATTGATTTCTAACTAATTTGACATTAAAGTAAAGGGGGATTTAGGTTTTGACAAAATTAAACTAAATGAACAAATTGCAATTAAAACAGAATGTAAATATGAATGTGAATAAAATATGGATGATGGAATAGCCAAGGGGTTCTTCTCCACACATGTTACACTTGCATACAAGATTGATTCTCAGTTGGTCTTTCCATAAATTATGAAACTCAACGCCCCGGGTTAATTAGGTCCGCTTAAATTAACCGTCAAGTTTTCCTTAAGTTAATGAATTGGATGGGTTAGCGCAACGCAATTCACCACATTCTCCAAAAGTCCTTTACGTGAACAGCACAATAAAGATACAATCAAAGATCATTAAGCATTATGAAAACTATAAGTGTTGACGAGGCAGTCGTTACTATGATGAGCATGAAACTCGTGCCAAGAATTCATTTAACGCGATTGTTTATAAGCAACCTCCACTACTTGTGAATATAAGTTCATAACGATTAGGTGAAATTCACTTATATTCTAGCGTCATATTTATGCATGAAAATTAAGCGCGCATTCTTAATAAACATTCATAAATAAGTTATCAATCAAACGGTTAAACAAATTGAATCCACAACTTATGAAATTCTAACGAAAGTTAATCAATTCATATTGCAAATATAAACATAGTTTCGAATCACCCCCTAGCTAAAGGGGGATTAGTTCCTCATTACTTTGAAATCAAAGAAACACCTAAACATTCCAACAACTCAAACTTGAATTGTATGAACGTTTAGGCATTCTTCTCTTCCATTCCTCATACGTACAAAACAAAGAGAATTGAATTTAAACTTTGAAATCAAAGAAACACCTAAACATTCCAACAACTCAAACTTGAATTGTATGAACGTTTAGGCCCTCTTATCTTCCTCGTTGTTGTAGCACAAGGTCTAAGGTGAGGTTTGGGGAATTATGGAAATGGATGAGGAATGGTGGAATGGGGACTCACGGTTTTGGATTCTAAGGGGAAGTGTTTGTGTTAGTTGTGGTGTGTGAAATGGAGAGATGTTAATTGAATGAATGAATGCAAGGGTATTTATAGGAGTAGTGGAGGGAACATATGGCTATGTCATTTGTAGGTGAAGTAGGTGGATGTTGTAGGTGAAGTAGGTGGATGTTGTAGGTGAGTAGGTGGATGTTGTAGGTGAAGTAGGTGGATGTTGTAGGTGAAGTAGGTGGATGTTGTAGGTGAAGTAGGTGGATGTTGTAGGTGAGTAGGTGGATGTTGTAGGTGAAGTAGGTGGATGTTGTAGGTGATTATGAGTGATAAGTGATAAGTGTATGATATGTTAAGTGATAAGTGAATGATTATGATAAGTGATAAATGAATGTATGATATGATAAGTGGTGAATGATATGTGGTGAATGATAAGTGGTAGTGTTTAAGTATTTAAAATAGGGAACAAAGTCCTTCCTTGCATGGCAAGGAAGGGAGACACAAGGAAACACACGACAATGTCCTAAGGTTGCTAGGAATGTTGTTTTTGTGTTCTAAAATGCGTAGGAGTTTTCAATGATGCTCAAACATGAGGTCTTTTTAGGATTTAACTTTCCTACTTCAAGTCTTCAATTTCGTCCATCCTTTTGGCTCCAAGCATATGATATCCATTCCAATCTCTAATTTGCTCCAAAAGGCTCCAAAAGGCATCCTTTTGCATACTTTGCCCTTAGAACCTGAAAACACACAAAAGAAGCATAAAGAACTAAAATAACTAAAGAAACATAACGTAAATGTACGAGAACAAGCCATTTAAGTCGCATAAATATGCTCCTATCAAATATGACGCTAGAATATAAGTGAGTTTCACCTAATAGTTATGAACTTATATTCACAAGTAGTGGAGGTTGCTTATAAACAATCGCGTTAAATGAATTCTTGGCAAGAGTATCATGCTTTTCATAGTTACAAATGCCTTGTCGATGCTTATGATTTCCAAAGAACGTAATGATTCTAACTTGTATATTTATCATGTTGTTCATATAGAGAACTTGTTAGGAATAATTTGATTGCGATGCATATTCATCCAATTCAATGATTCTAGGGAAATCTGAAGGTATTAGGTCAGCCCTTGATTGTTAGATAGATACCGACAGAATATCATAGTTAACAGCTTCTTGATTGCATCCGTGAAAGTTCGAGATTGATGGTTCGAGTTAGCAGGTAGTTCCGGAACGGACCTAATTAACTTGGAGCGTCGAGTTTCATAATTTATCGAAAGACCAACTGAAAATCAATCTTGTATGCAAGTGTAACATGTGTGGAGAAGAACCTTCTAGCTAGCATTCATCCATATTTTCATCACATTCATATTTACATTCTGCCTTTAAATTACAATCTGTGCATTTTATTTAATTTCATCAAAAACTCAATCCCCTCATATTTTGCTGAGTCTTAGTCATTCGAATTTGTTTTATTTTGTGTCTTTAAGCATTTGGAGTCATAAACACTTTTAAATTCGTCCAAATTAAGTTCTAGTTTCTGTTTTGAGTCTTTTGATTTGTTTTAGTGTTTTAAGTGTTTAGTTTTGCATTCTTTGAGTCTAGTTTAGTGTTTTAAACTTTATTTTACGTTTTTGAGTCAGTTTCCAAGTGATTTTGCAATCCCTCCTAATCCCCGGTTAAGAACGATCCCTACTTATACATATACTACAATTGTCACAAGATGGTTTAATTTGTGTGTCACATAAGTTTCGCATCACTCATCGATATACTCAGGGTATGGCTTCTGATAGGTGATCTTGAACAACGGATGAGCTTGGGGTTGAGCATTTTGGACCATCATCCTTCTTAAATCAGCTAACTCATCTCTAAGTTGTTGGTTAGCTGCGTTGTTGTATGGGGTATGTGGGGTTCCCTATATCGGGCTACAATCATTGCCCGATGAGGTTTCCTTATTTGGATCGGGCTGTCTCCACTTGGCATTCCCTCCCTTACTAGCCAATGGTTGGCGTCTATAAGGAGGAAGTTTGTCTGCCTTGGTAGGCTCGCATTTTCCACTGGATTCTCCGATTAACTGGGGCATTCCATACTTCTTTTTTTCTTGCCCGCTTTGCCCCTACTATCTAGTGAAAATAATAGAGGGTAGGGCAACTCCGCTTCTTGGATTTCCTCTAATACAGGCTGATTAACTCCAGATCATTCCTTGTTTTTTCCTTTATCCTTCTTTTCCTCGAGCAAAGGAAATAGGGGGATAACTGGTTCTTTCTCAGGACTTGCTTCCCTCATCATTTCCCTAGCATAACCATTCTTTGGAGTATTGTACTCCAGATCTAATTTTTTTTGTAGACTTCCTGTTAAGGAACAGACTCTACTCACTTCTCCTTTGGTTTCCAGAATTATACTTTCCATAGTTTTTAGTACTTACATCATGGTGGCTTGCAAGTCTTCATTGGTCACCTTCCTTCTTGACATCTCGGATAAGGTTGGGCTTTCTAGAATAGCTGGTCCTTTGGTTCTAGATTGCTTTTAATGAAAACATATCCATTAAACAAACAGGATCCAGATGTAAATGAGACTCTTAAAATAGGAAAACATATGAAATAACTTGAATACATGTTGGAGAATACATTTAAGCAATAGATCTACTAATTTAGAACACAAACAAAGAGCTTTAGGCAAGATTTCACCTTGTCTGGCAAGGTTGAACTTCTTGCAGTCACTTCTCTTTGAGTTTACAGGGGTTATATGCTAAAAAGGGATGGATGATAAATGAGTTTACACGAGGGATTCGATACTAGGATGCTAGAAGGTAGCAGAGCTTTAAACTAAAGAAAGATAGGCTTTCTAAGGAAAACTATTGGTAAAAGATTTCAGATCTGGGTTGATTACAGCTTATGTTTGTTTGTTTGTTTGTTTGATTGGTTGAGTGTCATTGTCTTTGGGGTCTCTTCCTCCCTTTATAGACAAATTAGTCGATTTTCATGACTTTGTTCTTACTCAAAAGCACTTAGAGGGTAGTGAGTGATCAACTTTTTACTTGAAATGCCACTAGAAAATGTTATTTGGCTAATAATCGGTTAATGTTCATCACTTGTCACTTCAATGGTATTGTCACTTCAATGGTAAGCACATGGTTTGTATCTTGGCTGAGAATGCCTTAATTTGCCTTTGGGCTTGATGTTGGGCTTCGGGCAAGTCCCCTTTTGATTTGGCACCCTTGGGCTTTCCTTCATCTAAGTCCAATGTTCAAATATTAACCCAAAAACATTTCTTAACTTTCATTTCCAAACCTCGAGCCCTTTTTTTTTAAAAAAAAAAATATTATTATTAAAGAGAAGGAGAATGATTTCAAACTACTACAATAATTTAGGGAGGAGAGCGTTTTGAACCCAAAACACATGGGTAGAAACTCAATACCTTATCCACTAGGATAAATTGGAGACTGCAACAAAAATCTTGTCCAATTGCTGCATGCATATCAGACATGCATAAGAGCAGCTCCACCAGAGTTGATAGCCCGATGGACTAGCTATCAAATAGTGCCAAAACGCCCAAGCAAGAAAGTCCAGCCCAAGCTGGCAATTGAGCCCGAGAGGGCCCAAGAGAGAGTCTCATGGGGAGTTGCTGGCCCAAGAGCCCGGAGTAGGTATGATGCAAGGCTAACGTTAGAGCGACGTCAGCTCATCCTCATTAGCTTTCTGCTTCTTTAGCTTTCTGCTTCTTTTTCCTCCTCACCTTCGATTTGCAGATGTCCCAGGCCTCCACTTTACCATCCTCAACTTTCAAACCCATTTCTCACAAACCCTAAAACAATCAAGTCTAGATACCATCAAACACCCAAACCCACCACCTTCCCACCCCCGCAGAACCACCCAAAATCGCCTCTATCCACCGTCGACACAACCCATATGAAAAACCTTTCCGAACTTTACAAAAACCCAACTGAATTTAGAGGAAAAAAGGACGACCCAGCTAAGAAAACAGCTAGATCACGCGTAAAGCAGATCAAATTCGACGAACCCTTGAAGCGAAATCAATCAGCTCGACAAACCTTTTGGTACTTTATTTGTTGGGACTGTTGCCTTTCTGATTTTTTTTTCTTTTTCTAAAAATTTAGATTAACGGGTTTTTCTTGGTTGACTTGATGGATTAATGTTAAAGCTTGAAACTTTCACACTTCCCATTTGAATTAATGTAAGAATTGATAAAAGATCGATTATTTTATTAAAAAAAATATTAATATTTTATTGCTTATTGCCAGGGCTATTCAATGTAGAGGTGGAGATGCAAAAGGCAGTTACTGTTATTAAGGGCAATTAATGTTCACTGGGTGGATTCAATAGTGAATAGCCCTAAAAGACCTTTGCAATGGTGGAGTTGCTCTAAACGTATGATGATTAGCTTGAGATAGGCTTAATTAACTAATTGGGAAGAGTTTGTTTTGCATCGCGAAGTTACATCAGTTAAACAGAAATGAGTAATTGTTGTAAAGGTGACTAGATGGTTGGCCACTAATCACTATGTTGCTCGTGATTTGCTTCTATAAAAGCAAGCCTTATGGAACACAACACACCTAAGGATGAAAGTAAGAAGTTCACAGAAGAGGAAGAGAGAAAATAGAGGAATAGGAGAAGAGATAATAAAGAGAGTTACTTTTGTACTCCTATTATTCTAAATTATAACGAAAGCACCACCGCTGCCCCGAGGACGTACTCCAGTCACACTGACTGTAAAGGAACCTCGTAAATTTTGTGTCTTGTTTTATTTATTTCACTGCACACACCATCGATTTTACAACATTAATCATATTATATATGAACCTAAATAAAGATGCATCAATATGCAGAAACAAAATATGAGACATCATATATATGTATATGATGAGTCATCTTTATAGATGTATGCCAATTTGACCTTAAGGGAGACTAAATGTGTAGCTAAAATTTTGTCAACTAAATTACATGAAAGTTGATAATTGAATTATTACTTAATTATTAATTAACGTATTTATTTTTTTATTGGTAACCCATAATTTAATTTGTAAATTTAATCTATAATTTTAGTCAACTTAGTATTATTCTTTGACCAAATATGAGTCATCACATGTATGACCCTTTTCCTGTATTATTATGTAGTTAAAGTTAATGCAGGAAATCGAAATCCATAATCTATCTAATTAATTAATATAATTAACCTTAAAAGTGATAAGACATCCTTTGCTTCAGAGTTCAGACTACAGATATTTTGCATTCATTAATTCAAATTTAATTAGATTGACAAGATCTGCTCACCACTGTTAAAACTGATCGATATAAATCTTTCATGGCATTGCCATTGCAGCTTACTGATATTGTTAAAAAAATCAGAAAATTTTATTTTTCATGTTTTAAACAACTGTGCGGCTGTGCCCACTTATCTATCATGGCATTGGAAAAATAAAATGATAATATAAATAAAATAATATAATATGGGGAAATGACAAGAGTCCAAAGGGGTAATATGCCTGGTGGGATTAATATTATTATGTTGTTAAAGTTAATGCAGGAAATCGAAATCCATAATCTATCTAATTAATTAATCACCTTAAAAGTGATAAGACATCCTTCACTTCAGAGTTCAGACTACAGATATTTTGCATTCATTAATTCAAATTTAATTAGATTGACAAGATCTGCTCACCATTGTTAAAAAATCAGAGAATTTTATTTTTCATTTTTTAAACAACTGTGCCCACTTATCTATCATGGTATTGGAAAGAAAAATGATAATATAAATAAAATAATATAATATGGGGAAATGACAAGAGTCCAAAGGGGTAATATTTCTGGTGGGATTAGGGCTGGTTTGGTATTGCTGTGCTTTGAAAAAAAACTGCTTCTGCTGTGCTGTGAGAATAAGCAGCTGTGAAATAAAGCAGCAGAGTGTTTAGTAAACTTTTTTGTAAAAGTGCTTTTGAAAAGAAAAAAAAAACAGTTTTATAGTGTTTGGTCAACTTTTATGTAAAACAGATGTGAAAAAAAGCTGGTTTTTCAAAGCTGGGTTTTGCAGCTTCTTGTTTTTGGCTTTTTTCATCCAAAACTGTGAAAAAAAACTAAAGCTGAATGTTTACCAAACACAAAAACAGCTCCTGGCTTTTTTTTATACCAACTTTTTTCAAAATCACCTCAGTACCAAACCAGGCCTAAGAGTAGGGAGTGGGGAGTGGGGACTTGCTTCTAGAAACCCCAAGAGGGTTTGCCTGCTCAAGTGATGGGTTTCTTTCTTTTTTTCTGAGTTCTAGAAACCCCAACAGGGTTTGCCTGCTCAAGTGATGGGTTTCTTTCTTTTTTTCTGAGTTCTAGAAACCCCAACAGGGTTTGCCTGCTCAAGTGATGGGTTTCTTTCTCTCTTCTTTTCTGAGTTCTAGAAAACACTTCATACTTTTGTTCTTGGGTGCACGCTACCCTAATGGCCGGTGGATATATGGATGAAAGTTCAGCAAATCAGTGTTGTCTGTTGTCAAAACGATACACACGATTTGATGTACTAACCCGATCGAACTTAGAAACAACGATAAAACGCCACAAATTTGGTAAACGGACGGCCCTACTGTGCCCCGGCCATGCCCCTTAACTCGCTCGTTCAACAAATGTGCAATATTGGCCTTGGATTTGAGGGTTTGACATTTGAAAACTTTTATTTTTCACGGTAAAGATAAGTATATCATCACTATTAAGATTAACAAATTGCCTAACAGAAACGATAGAAAGTAACAAAAACACTTAGAGACATCCAGATGCATGGAGAGGGTTTTTTGGTGGGGCAGCAAAAGCACTTAACATTACAAGGCTTAGCTAGCCAGGTATCTATATTGATGTGGTTCAAAAACTTCACAATCAAAATTTTAAAACATATCTATATATCTACCACTATATCGGGAGTTTTAATGAAAAGCTCGCGATACTATTTACTTTAACCAAAAACCATCTATTTATACTAAAAAGTCAATTTTCATATTATTCAATTTACTCTTTATTTTATCTTTATCTTTAAAACTCAAAATTTTCAAATCATTTTCATTCGTTTTCCTTTAAAAGTAATTCCCCAATAAATCAATAACCATCACAACTTTATATCTTCTGATGTAAAAAAAAAAAAAAAAAAAAAAAGAAAAAAGAAAATCAACTTATTTTATTAAACACACAATTTTAATTAGTCCTATAACCACCTTCCACTCATTAAAATGCGATGATCCTAATCCCTTACTTTTGTTAAAACAAGGCACCAATCACTCTCATACGTCTACGTCTTATTTTTAGAATATATTAATAAAAAATAAATTTACGTGTTATAATTTGAATAAAATAGTACGTCATCGAGTTCCACCTACACCAGAAACTTGTTCCTCACCTTTGTAGTGGGGAGGTCACCTTAATTATGCATGTGCCTATAAATGGGTAAGCTCCCAAGACAAAATCCAAGTTGTGAGCTGGAAAACATAAAATGGAAAAGCATCCTCATTTCAGTCCCCTAGCTTACTTCTCAGCATTCATATTTTCTTGTTAGTTAAACTTCCGAAAATGGTACTTACTACTTAGTAATCATTTTTCTTTCTGAGTAATATACTTCTTGTCTTGGTTAATGGAATTCGTTGAAGTATTTGTTTCTCGGACTCAACGATATATAAACTGAACATGTTAATGTATGTTTTCTTCAGGAGGGAGGGAAGATGGGTTGGACTGTCGCCGGTGCCGTGGACTACAAAGGGTTCCCAGCCAACAATTCCAGAACTGGTGGTTGGGTGGCCGCCGCGCTTATATTAGGTAAATATATGTATATGCTTTTATTTTTCATGGTTTCTGCATTTCTTCCGCCACCATTTTAGCAGTTCCTGTTAATTCCAAAATTTTATGCATGAAAGTGATCATATTTGATCGACGTGAGAAAGATCATGAACGCTACTGGTTAGCCGTATGTTAGCACAACTTAGCCGTATGATGGAGTAGAAAGGTCATGTGAAGGTGATGATAACGTTGAGAGAGGGGTTTTGGGGGGTGTAGAGCATATGTTTAATCTTAAGGCCGTATGGTGGCTCGGTTTGGACTAGACTATATCAATTAAATTGGCAACTTAAAAATATTGGGACCGAACTTTTAAAATTGGACAACAGTCCAACAAATTGTGTCTTACAAGTCCCCTCCAAAAGGGCAGAACTCTATGCAGTAAATAATTTTCTCGTTTTTGTTTTTGTAGGAATCGAAATATGCGAAAGGCTTTCGACCATGGGAATAGCAGTTAACCTGGTGACATACCTAGTCGGAACAATGCATTTGCCGAGTGCAGCTGCAGCCAACATTGTCACAGATTTTGTGGGAACATCTTTTCTCCTGTGTTTGCTGGGAGGCTTTCTCGCTGACTCCTTCCTCGGCAGATACAACACAATTGCAATTTTTGCTTCCATACAAACACTGGTTCGTTTTTATAAATTACGTCCCTTAGAGCCCGTTTAATAATCATTTTAGCTTTCAGTTTCAAGTTTTAATTTATAGCTTTATTTTAAAATTTGAAAACAAGAAACTTGTTTGGAAACGGGAGTACAATGCATGTTTTGTGACATAAAATTGATTCAATCTTTGCCTTAACATATCTGACGCAGGGCATGGTTGGATTAGCAATATCAGTGAAATTGCCACAGCTACGCCCACCTCACTGTGACACTACTGCCGCCACCAACCACTGCAAAGAAGCCAATGGATTCCAAATGGGAATTCTTTACCTTGCTTTATACATAATCGCATTAGGAATCGGCGGCCTGAAATCAAGCGTTTCGGGTTTTGGAACCGACCAGTTTGATGAAAAAGATGACAAGGAGAAAGCCCAAATGTCCTATTTCTTCAATAGGTTCTTCCTCTTCATTAGCACAGGAACTCTGGTGGCAGTCACGGTCCTCGTCTACATACAAGATGAGGTCGACAGGAGTTTGGCCTATGGAATATGTTCGGTTTCTATGTTTATAGCCATTGTAGTATTTTTTGCAGGGACGAAAAGATACAGATATAAGAAGAGCTCGGGAAGCCCCATTGTTCAAAATTTTCAGGTTGTTGTGGCTGCTATAAGAAAGAGAAAGATGAAAGCTCCGCTTGACATTGCCTCACTGTACGAGAATAATCCTGAGGCTTCGAGAATTGATCACACAGATCAATTCCGGTAAGTTTACTTTGTACGAAATGATTAAGTAATTTTTTTCAAGGTTGTCTGTTGTCAGATATGTGATAAAATGTTACGTTTGAGTTTGGATAGTTTCTTGGACAAGGCTGCCGTTGTGGTGGAAGGAGATTTTGAGGAGGGAACTTCTACGGGATCTAGTACCGCGAAGCCTTGGAAGCTATGGACAGTTACAAGGGTGGAGGAGGTCAAAATGATGGTAGGATTGCTTCCAATATGGGCCACAACCATCATGTTTTGGACGGCATACGCGCAGATGATCACCTTCTCTGTAGAACAAGCGTCCACCATGGAGAGATCAATCAGAAAATTTCAAATCCCGGCTGGCTCTCTCACTGTCTTCTTTGTGCTAGCCATAATGATCACTCTTGCTTTTAACGACCGTGTCATCATGCCTCTTTGGAAGAAATGGAATGGCCAACCAGGTATACAAATATGCACGAAAACAAAAATACTAATGGTCAGTAGCGGATTCAGAAATTTTGCTGTACAGAGTCAACGTGTAACACCTCCCAAAATTTTGTAACAAAACATATCCCTTAAAATTAAACCATAGTATTTCATTAGTGATTCATGGAACCAATTGCATTACTTGAAAAACATTCTCTTTTGTGCCATAGGTTTCACTAATCTACAGAGAATTGCAATCGGCCTTGTCTTATCAACTATTGGAATGGCAGTAGCAGCGCTATCTGAGAGGAAAAGGTTATCTGTGGCTAAATTTGCACGCAGCGCCACTGGAACTCTGCCTATTAGCGTGTTCTTGTTGATCCCACAGTTCTTCCTGGTGGGTTCTGGTGAAGCTTTCATATACACTGGGCAGCTCGATTTCTTCATAACCAAGTCACCCAAAGGAATGAAAACAATGAGCACCGGTCTCTTCCTCAGCACTTTGTCCCTCGGTTTCTTCGTTAGTAGCCTATTGGTTTCGATCGTGAAGGCAGTGACAGGAAACGAAGACGGGCAAGGATGGCTCGCAGACAACATAAATTATGGGAGGCTTGATTGTTTCTATGGACTATTAACTGTTCTAAGTGTGATCAATTTCTTAGCTTATCTTGTTTGTGCAAGGTGGTACCACAAGACTCACAAACAGCATGCATTTGTTTTGCAGATGGCTTCTGCTAATGGTGCATAACTAATATGATTTGTATGTAATTCCAGCAAATGAAGTATCTTCCCCTAGCTTTGATGTGTAGTTCAGCTTGCGTAATCATTCATTACCCTTGCCCTTGTCGTTAAGAAGAAAATATCTTCTAGATATTTTATGTATCATTGATTCACTTAGGGTTTTGATAGGGATGGTTATGATTTAGGGTTGATTGTTTTGGGCTGTGTGGGCTCGGATGTGAGTTATGTTAATTTTGGTGTTATGAATTTTTTTAGTTGGTAGTTATTTAGAGTTATTGCTTTCACGTTATGTTAAAATTCATATTTTGTACACGTCTTTGATGTACTGTTAAAGTTGTTTTAATGGATACTGTATTTCTTGAAAAAAAAATGTACATGTTTGATAAGAGATTTCTTGCTTCCTCAGTAGTTCTTCGATGCCATAATCATAGAACAGAAATGAATTAAAAATGAAAAGAAAAAAAAAAAAAAAACCCAAAAAAGATGTCCGGCACAATCCACTGAAATTGTGGAATTTATTAGGCACCCATTAACCGAACAAATTCCAATATCTTCGGTAGACTATTGCTGAACATGAAGAAAAAAAAATGATAAATTTCGTTCCGACTGTGGCATGAACACTACAGATTATTTCTTACATGAAAACAGTCGTACATGAATAATGCCGAGTTTTCTTCAGGAGGCGGGAAATGAGCTCGATTGTTGTTGCAGATGCTGTGGGCTACAAGGGGCACCCGGCTGACAAGTCCAAAACCGGTGGTTGGCTTTCCGCAGCGCTTATAACGGTTGTGTACATGTTTTTACCTTCTTGATTGCAGCATTGATTTTGATCTGTGATTACTATGATGCGAACACGATGAAGTATAAGATTCAAACAAAATTTGCGGTTATGAGGGTGAGAAATTATAATTTCGATTATTTGTTTCTTTGTAGGGGTCGAATTCTGCGGAAGGCTTTTCACAAAGGGAATAGCAGTGAACCTGGTGACATTCCTAGGTGGAACAATGCATTTGCCTAGTGCAACTTCAGCCAATATGCTAACAAATGCAGTAGGCACATACTTCTTCCTGTGTTTGGTTGGCTGCTTAATCGCCGATTCCTTCCTTGGCAGATACAAGACTCTTGCAAACTCCAATCGGCAGATACAAGACTCTTGCAAACTCCGCTGCAATACAAGCACCGTTAAGTTATCCGGTCTAATCCAATCCTAACCGCCAAACGTGGCCTTGATCCTAAATACTTCACAAATGTCATACTCCGGTGCATTGCGATATTAGCAATATCAGCAAAACTGCCACAGCTGCACCCACCACCTTGTCGTCTGAGCGCCAGCTACTGCAAGCAAGCAAACGGATTCCAAATGGGGGTTTTTTACCTTGGTTTGTATACAATGTCAGTAGGTATTGGTGGCCTGAAATCAAGTGCTTAGGGTTATGGAAGCAACCAATTCGACGAGAAAGACAAGAAGGGGAAGGCTCAAAGGGCCTACTTCAACAGGTTTTATCCTCTTCATCGGCTTTGGAACTTTGATCGCAGTCACAGTCCTCGTCTACATACAAGACGCTCTGGATCAAAGCGTTATGCACAGAATATGATCCATTACAATGCGTAGAGCAATCTTAGTGCTTTTGGGTGGGACTAGAAAATACAGATATAAGAAAAACTTGGGAAGTCCCATTGTTCACATCCTCAAGGTTATTGTGGGTGCTACGAGGAAGAGAAAGATGTCCTTTTGCTTACGACTTCGCCTCTTAGAAAACTCCCCTATGGATTCAAGAATTACACACACAGACCAGTTCCAGTAAGTTATAATTAATTAGTACTTTCAATCATAGGAAATTAACTAAATAAACAGTAGTAATTTTCAATTAACTTTTCGATATGTAGCTTCCTGGACAAGGCAGCCATTGTGGCTGAAGAAGATTTTGAGGAAAGCTCTTAGAAGTTAAGGTCGGCTACAAAGGTTGAGGAGGTAAAAATGGTGATAAGACAGCTTCCGATATGGGCAACAACCATCATATTTTGGACTAGTTATGCACAGATGATGGATGACCTTCTCTGTACAAGCAGCATCCACCATGGACAGGTCGATCGGAAATTTTCAAATCCAACTGGCTGGCTCTCTCACCGTCTTCTCTGTACAAAAATTAATGTTGCGAAATCAGGCTGTGAATTTAGACTGCACGTACGTAACGTTATTTCTAAGTGAAAGACTCATTTTTTTCTGCTTGCAGTGCAACAATACAGGTTTCACAAAACTGCAGAAAATGGCAATTGGGCTTGTACTAGCAACTATTGGGATGGGAGCAGCAGCACTAGGTGAGAGGAAGAAGTTAGCAGTGGCAAAAGCCAACGGAGGATTGAGTCCTTTGCTGATTAGGGTTTTCTTGCTCCCTCAATTTCTTGCTGGTGGGTGCCGGTAACGCTTTCACGTACACCGGGCAGCTCGATTTCTTGGTTTTGTCGTTAGCACGGGCCTCTTCGTTAGCACCGTATCCTTTGGTTTCTTCTTCAGTAGTCACTTGGTTTGGATTGTTACTAAGGTGATAGGAGGCAAAAATGGGGGATGGCTTGCAAAAACCATAAACCCGGGGAGGCTTGACTGTTTTTATGGGACTTTTAACCGTTCTCGGCGTCATCAACGTCAGTGCATATATTTGTTGTGCAAGGTAGTTCAAGCCACGAAAACTCACACCACCACCGGATTCTGCCGCTAGTGGCGGTTCCCCTGCTGAGGAAGATACGTGCTAGTAGTAAAAAATCAGTGTACCCATATATAGAGTTGGGAATTTAGATTTTTACACTCGTTTTCCTCCCGGAATTTAAGTTCAGGTAGTAATGTATGAACACCTGTTTTACTTTTATGAGAACAAGCAATATGTAGGAGCATAGAATGTCCTGACAGAAAACCCAACAACAATTTGAGAAGAAATCTCAAATCCAACCATTTCACTGAATGAAGTAATACCGCCTCTTTCGACCAATTTTACTGCTGCAAGTCATACAGCGATCAAAGAAATCGGAGAACGACAGCTATAAAATTGGTGTTCAACCAAACCAAAATTGGGCAAGCATTCAACTGAGTAGAAGCAAAATATAAGAGCAAACCGGCATACATAACACAGTAAGAATAAAGCACATTAATATTGATATACTTAATGAGTTTAAGCTCTCTTTGTAAACTAATTACGAGTCTGAGAACATTTATAATTTCCTACTCATAAAGATAAATTGCCACAATGCACGGCGATGATCAAACATCAAACCCCCCGGTAATTGAAATTGACCGCAGCTAAATTGAACTATTCGATATAAAAACAAAAATATGACCAAGAACAAAGAGCAAGTAAAACACAATTATCTAACACCACATACCCCCAAACAATAGCTGCTAACTCGGACCAAGTAACAAGCTTTCCATTTCCTTCCTCGATTATCTTTGATCTAATTCCCTATCTCCATATTTCGCACTCACAGTGTTGAATTTATCTGTTTGAAAATCAATCCTTAGTCTCACTCTTCTTTCCATTCCCTTCTCCGTCCCTCTCCTCCAACAACCTACCGGCCTCCACATTTTCCTGTTGAGACTTCCTCTGCGCCTCGGCCGCCTTAAGCCCCTGCAATTTGGCATGATTGTAGTACGCAA
This sequence comes from Pyrus communis, assembly GCF_041283825.1. Classification (NCBI taxonomy): domain Eukaryota; kingdom Viridiplantae; phylum Streptophyta; class Magnoliopsida; order Rosales; family Rosaceae; genus Pyrus; species Pyrus communis. Next base: position 31,940,132 of record NC_142579.1, read on the forward strand.
CACCGCCAAATGCAATCAGGTACCCCATCAAATTGATAGGTGTCACGGTATCCTTGATCACAGACCACGAAAATGCAATCAAAAGCCAATCTTTGACAACCCCAGCAACATTCATAGTCAAAGCAGATGTCTTTCCCACTAACAGAAACACCGCCAGATTCAACGCAAATGCGCACAGCGAATTTGTCCCAAAAATCACGAAATCAAAGTGAAAACTCGAGGTCTGCCTCAACACCGGCAGCTCAACAATGACCCACGGCACGCACAAGAAGACGAAACAACACGGCGCAACATAGTAAAGTGAAGTAATCGGATTCAAGCTAATACCCTTAGCATTAAGCAGAATCTGAATCAGAACCAACCTCGTGGCCTCGAACGCCACGGCCAACAGCTGCAATGTGACTCCCCATGAGTTGAATTTCGCCTCCCCGTAAGCCGCGATGGCAACGCCGACGGAGATGGAGACCATGTTGAGCATGGTGTCGCTCTTGAAGGCGTCCTTTTTGAAGGCGACGCCGATGGAGTAGACCGCGACGGGCATGAGGGCCTTGAGCATCTGGATGAAGGAGACGGAGAGGAAGATGTAGGCGGAGTTGGAGAACCAGAGGGAGAGGGCGTAGAGGGCGCCGATGGGGACGACGGACTTGAGGTAGAGGTCGCGGGAGATGGAGACGGCGTCGACGAGGCGGAGGACGCGGACGAGGAGGAATGCGAGGGAGGAGCAGAAGGCCATGTGGATCATGGTGAGGGAGATGGGAAACGGCCAGTTGTACATTTTCCGGTCGAGGATGTACTTGTTGTAGATGATGACGGTGAAGGAGAGGAAGATCCAGACGGAGACGTAAGCGTATGAAAGGAGGACCTTCTTCACCACCCCCTCTGAAAGCGCCATTTTTTTGAAATCTGAAAACCCTAGCGCTAATTTGGGGGTTTGGTTAGATTGGATCTGAAATCTGAAATCTGAAAACCCTAACCCTAGATTAGGGTTCTCAGAGGACTGAGATTTAAACAAGGAGGAGACTCTTTCTCTCTCTAAATCTCGTTCTCTCACTAAAATGACTCACAGTGTGGAAGGGGGAAGAGTGGTGGAGGAGGAGTTGCGGTCGGATTAGATCTGTGGGATATGGGCTTTTTGATAATTTCGGTGGGATTTTGGTATTTTGGAACATGAAATACTATAACAAATTTGTAGATGTTTTACCGGTTATTAACAACACTTTCCAGGGAAGAATATTATAGTGTCTTAAAACCAAGATTCTAAAAATTGCTAGGCGGTAGTCGGATGTCAGATAAGGGTCTAGTGCCTAGGTGAATTTATGTAAATTTATTATATATCTTGTACATAAGTGTCTATTTATATCTAAAAAAACATATACTTATATGGATAATAAAAAATGATAAAATGCAAAATAGAAGTAGAAGAATACATACATCCCAAAAGTTCAGTATTTAAAAACTGTAAGCATATAATCATAATGAGGAGGATTTGGATGATAGACTAAATTCTTCTTGTTCATGAATCATGATCCTTGTATTGGATTAGACATAGACTAAATTATTTAACTTTGTTGTATTTAGTTTATTTCTTTTCTTTGTATGTATCCCTTCAACCAATTTGTTTCACTATTAGATGAACTTGTAGTGAATCCATCATTTGCAAATTAGGTACACCATTTCCATAAGTATACCACCAATAAAAAATATATTAAAAAAAAACTGCCTAGGACCACCTAGGTGCCGCCTAGCTTCCAGCCGATTTTTCCAAACGCCTTGCCCAAAATCGGGGCGGGGTTCCACCGCCTAGCACCTAGACGGCCGCCTAGGTCGATTTTTAGAACAGTGCTCAAAACCAATAAGACAATGTATTCAACTGATGACGTTTTATCACGGTGATAAAATTAATTATGTTTATTCACTTTAGTACGAGTTGGATTCCACTGATTATCTTCTTTTCAAAAAATAATTATTTAAGTTACTATTGTTGTTGTCATCTACAAAAATACGTTTTCACATAATAAAATCTTATTTGTTATGTCTTCTGTATTAATTTGGAGACATTTGTTCACATAAATGTAGTAGTCATGGTATAAGAGTTTATTTTAATCTAGATACTTTTTTTTTTTCTATTGAATTGGGTTCGTTTAGAAGTAATCATACTCTTTGTAAAGATCTATACATAAAAAATAGTATTGTTCTTTACTGTTCCACACAATATCTTAATAAAAAGTTAAAATACAAATTTTAGACATGTGCTCAGAGATGACCAAGTTAAGATATTGTTTATCATTTCTCTGAAGTACCATACGTATCAAAACTCAAAAAAGAGTTGTTATCTATACGCATATTTTTATTTTTTACACATTTATTTTTAATTTTATCATTTGATATTCTTCAATTTATTTGTTAGAACAATAAAAAATTGAGTATGAAAGATAAAAAAATATGTGCGAATAATAAAACGCATATCAAAAAAATTTGTTTTGTTAAATTTATAATCAATGATCTACTGAACAAAATTAAATAGTAGAATTTCTTAGTCTTGAATTTCCTCAATCTTTTGCAGGACAATGCAGTTAATTTTTTGATCATTACAACCCCGTTTGATGGACAAGATGAGATGTATTATTTCCAATTAAATTAGACTCGGAAATAACGCATTTTGTCGTCCATCAAATGGGATGAGATGTGTTATTGCCAATGTTTGATTAAAAAAAAGGTAAAATGGACTGGATTTGGATACAAGTTCATCTCCGTCTCCCGCTCTCACAATCTTTTTCTTTTGCTCAATTTCTTCTCCTTGGTTGTTATCCTTTCGTTGGATTTGGCCTTCGATCATCGTTTCGGTCTACTTGTTCGATTGCCGGTGTTCATCTTTTTCGTTTTGGTCAGCGTTCTTGTTCGATGCCTGCCAATTAGCTAAGCTAGCTGTCCCGTATCCCAAGAGAGACGATAGAGATGTTTGTATGGTTGTTGACCAACAGAAGAGCTGTTATGCGTTTATCTATCCCAACCTATCCAATTTGATTGTTTACACCAAATATTAAATACATATCTCAACCTATTTATTCTAATCCTAACCTAACCAGTTTAAAATTCAGTATCCTATCATGTTTAGCCCACCAAACGCGCTTGCATGTTTCAGATCAAAGACTTTCGAAAGAAGAACATGGTGACATCAAATGGGCCTTGAGGTTGCAAATTGTGCAGTCCCAAATTAGTGAGGGTGGCCTTGAGGTTGCAATAAATCTATGGTTTTGGCAGTCACTCTCTACTAACAATGCTTCTGGTCATTTCCGCTTGAATTAAGTTAAAAAAAAAAATCCTAATCGGATATGCTTGCAAAAGAAAAAATAAACAGAAAAATATTTCATTGTTTTAAAAGTTACACAGAGACGGTTATAATGGTTAAAATTCATATTAAATTAAAATAACATATTATTGTTCCGCCGGCAGGCCGGCGGACTGCCAGGCAGCCGTGAGGCATTTTCCGGCGATATTTTCTATTTGCGTAGGGTAGTTCTAATTTTCTAAAAAAAGCCGTACACAATCATGATTGAAACAAAATTGTGTTGTATGAATAAATATAGCTATGATGTATGCCCCCACATAATAGGGTGCAAATATTTATTTTTCCAGCTAATTTAGCTTACTTTCTGGAGTCTGGCCATTTATTGACCGCCGCGTGTTGATTCTTCTTAAATAGTAACATGGTTCTAACTTCTAAACTTTACTTCCAAGGGATACTTTTGCCCCCTCCCGGACCCTTTCTCTTGAATTTGGACACTTGTCATTTGTTTTTATTTTTTTTATCTAATAGTGCATAATTAGATTAAAAGATCACAATGGTATATAACATTGAATATAAATATGTAACTTAATTAAATACCGTCACAATAACATTCCGACCGACCGTGTTAGAGTTGACTCGCAACAAACCGCACTGCTGAAAGTCGCTCAAGAAAAGAGTGCAGGTTGCCTTCCAGTCCCCCTCACGTTTCTCCCTCCTGCAATCAGATTCTGAGCACACCCACTAAACCGAAAAATTAATCACTTACTATATTGTATTCATTCATTCCGTGAACCCCACCAACCACCTCTCTCTGTTTCTCTCTCCTCAGCACGGATCCCCTATCCAGGCGCACTTGCCCATATCCTCCGCCGCCCAAACCCAATCCCCCCAAATGAAAAAAGCTTCCATCTTTCTCCTCCTTCTCAGCTGAATAAATCTTGGGTTTTTCTTCTTCTTTCTTGCTGTGAACTTGGTCGCCGGCAATGGAGACCAACAAGCCACAGAAGAAAAAGAAATGGTTTTTACCGTTGGTGCTTTCACTTCTTCTCTCCACCCTTCTAATATTCATCACTGTTTTCACCTCTTCCAGCGCCTCCTCCTCAAGGTTTTCCCGACCCCATGTGAAAAATCACCTCCCCCATTTCGTCGAATCGAAGCTAAAGATTTCGGAAACATCCAAAGACCCAGTTCCTAGATTGGCCTACTTGATCTCTGGCTCCGCCGGCGACGGCGGCAGCTTGAAGCGGACGCTGAAGGCGCTGTACCATCCGAGGAACCAGTACGCGGTGCATTTGGACCTCGAGGCGTCGGCGGAGGAGCGGCTGGACTTGGCGAAGTTTGTGAAGGAGGAGCCGATGTTTGTAAAGCTGGGGAATGTCAGGGCGGTTCTGAAGGCCAATTTAGTGACTTACAGAGGGCCGACGATGGTTACCAATACGCTGCACGCGGCGGCGATTTTGTTAAAGGAGGGCGGCGACTGGGATTGGTTTATCAACTTGAGCGCTTCTGATTACCCTTTGGTGACCCAAGATGGTAAATTAAAATTTACAGCATTTTAATAGCAAAATGTATTTTTTGGCTTTCTGATTCTTCTACCGCTATTTTTTCTGCTTTGGGTAATTTATGAATTTTGTTTCTAAATTCGTGCTAATTTTGGTTAAGCATTGGATTTTGCTATATTTTCCGTATTCTTGCATTGGATTTCTTGGTTTCTCAGGCTTATTTTGGCAGCTGCAAAACAGTTTGTATAACTTATTTATTACTGCTTTTGGTTTTGGCAGACGTGGGTTAGGCCAGTTGGCGAGGATAATGTGTTCGTCCTTTCCCTTCCCCGTAAATTAGGGTAATAGAAAATTATATTGCCTTGTCACAAAAATGGTTACTGCTTTTGCTCATTGCTAGCTGTACTGAGAAGCATTCAGATAGTTGAGGGAGGGGGTAGGCCTTGTAGTTTCGTTTGTGATCTCTGGCGTTCATTCAATCCGTTAGTTTTTGTGCTTTTATTTCGTTGAATATAGAGTAGCGGTTAAATGAATAAGCTTCATTGTCGTATCCTAACACCTTAATTTACGTGTTTGTCCAACAGATTTGCTTCATGTCTTGTCATCCATTCCAAGAAATCTTAATTTCATTGAGCACACCAGTGACATTGGCTGGAAGGAGTATGTTCATCTTTCCTTATTTCGGAGTAATTTTTAAGTTTTGGTCAAGTTCGAAAGTAGGACACACTGATATGTATAGCTGCTCCTAAAAGGTTTAAATTCCATGAACCCCACAGGGACCAGAGGGCAAAACCCATTATAATTGATCCGGGGCTGTATAGCCAGCAAAAATCAGATGTGTTCTCAATCTCACAGAAAAGGAGCGTACCGACTGCATATAAGCTGTTTACAGGTGAAAATATCTGCTTCCGCTGCTTCTCATTTTGTTTCCTACAGCTACTTAATGGTTATTGATCTTTCGCAGGATAGAATGCAAAAATATCATCTACTAAAAGAATTTCTGCATAACTTGGTAAACACGATAGGATTAGACACCAAGTATGGTTTAAGAGAAGTTTAAACTATTTTTTAGCACGTATCTGGTTGATGGTCTGGAAACGTGTTATATCTTATATATTACTTTCAAAGAAGAAAGTGCACTGCTTATGGTGTTCTGTAACACAGGTTTCATAGCAACTTCCTTCTAAAAGTTTACGAATCTTAGTTATGCGAATGCACCTCCGAATCATAGGTTGTGAGTTCTTTTCGTTTGTTATATTCTTTATTGCTCTGTTCGGCTTGGTCGAATTGATTTGTTCAAGTTTAAACCCTAAGTCCCTCTATACATATAACTTATAGCTGATTCTGGATTCTGCTCAACAATTTCCTCAGGCTCTGCTTGGATGATGCTCTCCCGTCCTTTTATCGAATATATTTTATGGGGCTGGGACAATCTGCCAAGGATAGTCCTTATGTATTATGCCAACTTCCTTTCTTCACCAGAAGGGTATTTCCACACTGTCATCTGCAATGCTGAGGAGTTTCAGAACACTACTGTGAACCATGATCTCCACTTCATATCTTGGGACACCCCCCCAAAACAACATCCACATTTCCTCGTCGGTGATGATTTCCAGCGTATGGTAGACAGTAATGCGCCGTTTGCCAGGAAATTTGGGAGGAACGAGTCAGTTCTTGACACGATTGACTCAGAGCTTTTAGGCTGCAGTGCTGATGGATATGCACCAGGTGGCTGGTTCAATACTCAAGCAAATGGAAGTGCGACAGTTCCGGATTACAGTTCAAAAAACATCACCACTCTCAAGCCGGGTCCAGGTGCTGAAAGACTAAAACGTCTCATCACCGGTTTGATATCTGCAGAAGATTTTCATGCGAAACAATGCACCTGATACCCGGAATCCAGATAAACGACCATGTTAGTCTTATAAGTTATACCAAGTAAGCGTTGCCGACCATTGATCTTAGTTCATAGTAATAATGGCTGACAAGGGCATTTTAGCAGGCTATAGGTACTTAGTGGGGAAGACAAGTCAATACCTACAATCATATAAATATGTATATTTTACCAATTTACCATATCTGGTAATGTTCAGTACAATATTCTTCTAGTTGAAAAGCTGAAGGTGTACTGTAATGTATTATACAGTTTACATAATGATAAGTGTTCTTGAGTCATGCTTGATTAATTTCTCTGAATCAGGTTCGAGAATCGAACAATTTAAAGGAGTTGAGAGTATTAACCATTTCTTCTGCTGTGGATGACAGAGATCACCAACAAGGAATTCTTCGGCCATGCCATTTGCCTCTATCACACTGGAACCAGGTTTCTTCTTCATTCCGGCTTCCAAGATCATATTTCTGCCTCCTTTGCCTCAAATTCCCTGCCAGCTTCCTTGTACATATTATACGGAAGAAGATGAATGCCACAGTCCGCTACTTCCGTACCAGCAAGCTTTTTCCAAATTTGGTCCCCAACTTCAACATTCCCATGAACTCTACACGCAGCCGGTAATGCCTCCCATGCGTTGGCGTTCCCTCTTCCTAGTCCTCCCATCTTGTCCTCTACAAATTGGTCAGCTTCCTCCATGCCCGCTCTAGCCGAAAGGTCAACAATGCACGCATAGTGCTCAATCCTGGGTTTAACTCCGTTAAGGTTTCCATTTGATCAAACAAGTCAAGGCCCCTGTCAACCATTTGATCAAACAGTTCAAGTGATTTCCTTGCATCCCCAATCATTGCAACTGATCATACCATTCAACGCTCTAGCATCCTTATTAGGAATGCCCTCAAAACCCCGTAAAGTTGCTTCCACATATGCGCATTACATGTACATATCAACGAGAGCAGTGGCCAATCTCGTGTTAAAATCAACATGGCACCTTTTAGCATTAGGAGTGCACCCACAGTCCTTATGTGACCGCACCGAGATATGAGCAGAGGTAGTGACAAGTATAACAAGAACCGACTCATATGCTTTGTGCCTGCTTCTTGCATTTGCCTGAATAAAGAAAGCACCTCTCCGAAGTCGCTCACCTTAGAATACAGCCATCATTGCACTCTGTTTCTGTCAGGCATTTCGTCAAACAACTCGGGCATTCTCAACATCCCCTGTCTTCACATATGCGTCAATCATTGCCGTCCACACCATCACATCCCCTTCAGGACTTTTATCAAAAACCACCTTTGCAATTTACAAGCCGTGGATTACGGCATAAAACTCGATCAGCGAGCTAAGAACAAGAGTCGTCACCGTACCCGAATTGAACTACATGACCATGAACTCATCGACTGCTGAGCTTCAAATTTGGGCCGAGAATCGTGCACGCCAGGGCCGGTCGTGAATTTTTTTTCGTATGTTGTACATCGAATATTAAAGAAAATAAACCTTTTTCACATTATGACTTTTTTGACAAATGATAGGATAATTTACACTAAACTCATAAAAAATACGGTGAGGGAATTCAAAAACGAGTCCTTGAATGACAAGTTGAACACTTTTAACTAACTGATCTACAAGCTAGTTGCACATTATGAAACCTTTGAAATGAATTTTTCATATTTAAGATCTCTAATTTCTACATGTAAGCAACAAATTGCTACCATCAAAGGGCACATAGTAATTCAAATATGTTTTTGTTTTTCGAGCGCTCATGAAAAGTTGCGGTTCATTCTAAATATATAAAATCATAAGGAAAAATTGTACAAAGAAATGTAGGATGATATTTTTGGATTTCCAATAATAATACTTTGTTTAATAAAAAAATAATGACAACACAGTTTATTACTTAACCCTGAAAAAATTATCAAAAGATACAAAAAACCCAAATTTATATTTAGACGAACTTGAACATGATTTTGCGAGTAAATTCAAACTGAAAACAAAAAACCACTACTGAAAATACCGCATTTAATAACCTAATTAATGTTTGTTTGTTATTTAAAGTAGACATGAAAAAAAAAAAGAAAAAAAAAAGGGAAACTACCCCTTTATGTTGAGAGAAGGAAATAAATTTGGGTGGGCACGGAAACATAAACCAAATAAAACCATCTTGTCATCTAAAACATATTACTATTTAATATGAGCATTTACTATATATGAAGAATAAAACAAAACCTCATACATATATGAACCAGCTTAATTTTTTTTGGTGCCCCTCGTTTTTTTGAGCCCCAAGAGGTCGCCTTGGTGCACGCTTTGATCAACGGCGGAAAAGCGTAGTTGTTCGGGACAAACCCATAATTCAGCATGTCCAAGTAGCACGAAATGGCAGGAACCAGCGAATGCGACTGAACGTATCCTCTGATCATGGTGTTGTAAATGAAGATGTTTCGGTGGTGCTCGAAAATTGTGCAAGCGTAGGAAAAGAAGGAAGCATCTTTGGAGGTTGCTGCGGCGGAGAGGAGCGACGTAATGGCGTATGGTTTTCGGGCAAACGACATGTGAGGATGTGGGCGTGGATTTGCTTGAGCTGGTTTAAGGTTTTGAATTATTGTGAGAGGGGAACAAGGTCGTTGCTCCCAATGGTTTTCTGAATAATTGGCGGGTAACCCTTGGGCAGTCCCCAGGTGGACTTTGGACATATGGGGGTATAACTTGATCAAAATGATCATGGGCGTGGGATTTTATGACTTTGTAAAGTCAAAGTATATTTCAAAAGTATTTTTATTGTGAACACAGAGAAGTTTTTATAAAGAGTTATATGTGTTTAGTGAAAAAAAAAAAAAACAATTCGGAAGTGCTTATAGAAAAAAATACTTGGAAGTGCTTTTTGAAAATTATATAGCATCTGCTTTTTTTAGAAAATATTTTCATAATCCATAAGTTTTTTTAAGTTTTTCTATTAGACATAGCCTGATGCGTTTTTATAATCAAAATGCACTTTTAACCCTTCTAAAAGAAATCACTAGTATCTTCGAAACCTATGACGTTTACGTACTTGGTTTGTTTGCCCCAAGAACAATGACTCTTTTTCTTAATGAACTACTCGTATCCATGACGAGGAAAATCGAACTTAATTGGAAAGGAACGTATACGTTATCCTAGTCAACTGACTTAACCAACACTTGCCGTTGAAAAGCAATGGTTGAATGGCACATTGTCTTTTTTAATCACCTGCTAATATTATATGTTTATATTCCATCAATTTGAAGGCAAATGCAATTAAAAATTGGAGATTATGTGGACTTTGTTCTGCTTGTTCCTATTTGTGAATTTACTTTTTGTTACAGCAGATAAAAGTAGTGGAGGTAAAACCAAACAACAATGAGAGATTCATATCATATGTTCACTCATCTGCAATCTTAATCATTTTCTTTCCGGTGTTATGACCCCGAAAAAGTCCAATGAAAGCAGATGGAAAACTCTCCAAACCACACGAGATGTCTTCAACCGCTTGCAAATTGCCCGTGCGAAGATGATCCACGGTGGTGGAGATAAAATCAAAGTACACATTCATGAGATCAGCTGCTAAAAACCCTTGGATCTTAATTCTCTTGTAAACAACGTCTAGCATATTTGGCGCAGCTCGCTTTCCGGCATCTGTGTACTCAGAAATCACGCCGCAGACAACAACCCTACCGAAGGTGTTCATGTTCTCAACTGCTGCTTCCAGCATCTCAGCTCCCACATTGTCAAAATATATATCAATCCCATCCGGGAAGTACCTGAAGATCAAACCCAATTTAGTATTAACCCGTATTTCGCTTCAAAACGATAGGATCAAAGAGAGGTTTACTTTTTGAGAGTTGACTTTAAATCGAGCTCTTCCTTGTAGTTGAAGGCATCATCGAATCCGAGCTTTCCCTTGAGCAATGTGACCTATCAAACAGAACATTCGGATCAATTTTCATGAACAGATTCCGATTGAACGTAGTGTACCTAAAAGAAAAGTTTTGTAAGGTTACCTTTTCTTTGCTTCCGGCACAGCCAACAACATAGCAACCGAAGAGTTTTGCATACTGTCCGACCAAATTTCCAACCGATCCAGAAGCTGCAGATACGAAAACTTTCTCCCCCTTTTTAGGCTTGCACACTTCAAAAAATCCCCCATATGCTGTAAGTCCACTAAAACCTGTGACATTCAAAATAACCAAATCAATCCAATTGTCAACGAATTACGTGATTCAAGGACACTGGGTGCCTCTATTTTTAAGGGTAAGAAGATATAAACATGGAAAATGCCTTGAGCCAATATTGGAGTATCAATCGTTGCGACGATGAAGTAAAATTACCTAGAATTCCAACTTGATAAGAAAGTGGAAATCCTAAAGGGTCAAATTTCCTAAACATGGTCCCTTTTTTTAGAACAGTGTACTCTCCCCAACTGATGAACCCCACAACCAAGTCATCCTTCTCAAACTCTGGATTCCCAGAAGCCACAACTTTTGCCACACCATAAGCATCAATTTCCTGCCATCACCATAAAAAAAAAAAAATCAAAAAACTCAATTATGTTGAGACGGAAGCTGCTATTTACACTTTAAAATCACATTTTTACACTAAAAAATCAAACATGGTATTATTTACTTTACTCTTTATTTTGTCTTTATTGTTAAAACTCAAAGTTTTCAAATTTTTTTCATTAGTTTTCCTTTTAATAAATAAAATAAGAGGCCCAAAATGTCTGTGTTTGAGTGCTAACAATATTTTCCTTTATGAATTTTGTAACAAATAAGTTTCAGAGCTTACATCTCCTGGGGCGACGGCAGCTGCATAATTTATGGTTTTGTGGGAGGAGCTGAACCTTTTCATGCGGTTGAGCTGGTACGGATCGATCGACACATAGAGATTTTTCACGATGACATCAGTGGAACCAGCGGAAACTGATAGAGCAAGGGGTGAAGTTTTGACCTCAAAGTCTGACTCTTTCGGTTCTCCGTCGTCGAGGGGGGATTTTATAGTAATGTACCTGTTGGTTACCTCCATTTTCGGCTGCCTCTTTGTGCAGGCAAAGCTCACTGGATATACATATATAGAGAGAGTGAGGGAAAGATGAGTGAGAAAGGAGGATAAGTTAAAGAAGAGAGTATTACAAAATTGGAATCATAACGTTGTAAGAAGCCACACAATTGGCTGATTCTCTATCGCTAACTACAGTACTTGGATATATCAATGGATATATCGAATATCGGTTGCTTTCGATAGAAATGATGAAAATTTAGAATGAAACTATAGGGATTGACAAACATTAGTTTTGACGAAATATAACAGTTCCTCCGATATTTAACATATATGTCAGAAATATCGACAATATTTGCCGATTTTAGCCTAAACTTAAGAATTTAATTTTACCCTATTGCATAATTACTATGAAGTACAAAACGAAATTAATAATAAAACTCAAATTTATCAATAAACTCAAACACTATAATTAAACCATACGATCCTCTTTGCTTATCCTACGTTCATTATGACTAAAACCTTAATAGCTCTCATAGAGAAAAATAATTTTTTTTTTTTATTGTTGAATGATGATTTTGAAGTTTTGAATCCTCCAACCAAGGTATGAATCAATTTATGAATTTTTTGTTCGTTTGATTTCAATTTTTTAGAGTTTAGAAGTTATTTTACTCTAATTTTTTTCAAAAGAGGATTTGACACCGCTTCTCCGTAGTGGAATTTGTAGTAAATTACTCCTTCAATTGAGAAGATTGAACTAATTAATTAAGTTTATAGAATAAATTTTTGCGATTTAAAAGGTTGAGGGGTTGTGTCACAACTTGTAGTATTTTTATAACCTTTCAACTTGTAGTATTTTTATATAAAATTACAGTAAAACAACTTGTGTGAATTTGCAGCTAAATTAAAAGGTTGAACTGGACATGTAGGTGGGGCCATAGCTCATTTAATTACCTGATGTAGTATTTTTTAAGAAAGAAATATAAAAACAAAACAAGCCTTGATTTTCCATAACGCTTTCTCTCATCAATGTGGGTATTCCTGTTAGAATTTCTCTATCCCACATTGGTCACAGAGCTTGAGAACAAGCCATTTAAATATAATTACCCAATTATAATTAATACCGAGGCATTTTGTATTCAAACTCCATACCTGATGGATTGAGTAGGTGGTAAAGTGGGAACAGTATGAATGTTATTGGGTTATTGGAGTGAGCCCTCATCCTGTCTACCTGAAATTTAAGAATTCCGATTCTCCTGTGAATATATAGTCTTCTCCCTTCTTCTTGCTCAAGCTCTTCAAGCCATGGTCACAGATGTAAGTAAACATTCTGCCTGATGCCTTAAGGACTTACAATTCTTTCGAATTTCGAAATGTGTATTTGTTTGTTAATGCTTTTGTAAAGTTTGTTTCTTCTCTGTGTTCTTGGTTCAGTGTTTGACTAGGATTATAGGACTGATGAGAACTGAACTCAGTTTGCTGTCTACAAATGTGGGTTAGACTAGTTGGTCTGGGTAGTGCGTCCACCTCCCTGTACCTAAGTTCAAATCTCCTCCCCGTATTATAATAGTTTAAGATATATGGTTTGCTTCTGGCTCTGGTTTTGGTCACAGGCTCATAGTTGTTGTTATTGGAATCGGTTTTGTTGAACAAAATTATTATTTCTGGCTTAAGAAAGCAGAACTGGAGACATGCATGCTTGCTTTGTATGAGTTCAATTTCAAGGAGGAGGAAGAAGAAGAAAATAGTGTAATTAATCAATCTTAAGACTTAGTTTTAAAGAAATGGTGTTCAATATTCATTTGTCAGCTTGAAGAGATCATGATTGGAGCTTTTAATTGCCAAAATTCAATGGTTCTATAACTTAACTCGGGAGAGACCAACAATTATAGATCCAATAGGCAGTACACTAGTTTGCATTGATGTACTAAACTCGGGAGAGACCAACAGTTATGGAACCAATAGGCAGTACACAGCTAGCTATACTAATAGCAGAAATAATATTTATCACGCCCCGATCCCGACATATGTCCAGGATTGACACGTGACGTCACCAAATACTGGTCTCTAACATACCCTGCCTCCGGAAAAAGGTCAAACATAACTTAAGATCTGAATGCACAATTATTCTTCGTAGACTTTATGGCTGCATCTAACATCCTTGTTAGACTGCCTACGTACCCTAAATAGGGATCAAGCGATTCGTAGTTCATTACTTCAGTACATTCAAATATTCATCACATAAGTCGTTATGTCCCAACAAAATATCACAATGAATATCATGCAATCTTTCAAAGAACAACGACAAAGCACAATCATATTCTCTCGCCATATTTATCAACAAGTCAGTCATAATAATAATAATGATATCCAACATAATAATCCCATAAGACGAATAACATTTCCACTTCATCCATCACATGAATCATCACGTTCCCACATAAAATCACATTTCATAACGTGTAACATATTAAAGAATTAACAAGGCACAACATTATTCTCCAGAAATATTAATCAACTAAAATAATCATAATAACAACACTCATATCCAACGTCACTCCACAATCCCATCAATTAATCAATTCGTGAATCAAGATGTATAATCTTAGCATTTAATTACGTTCATCAAGTAATGCGATAACAAAACATTTCACGAATTAACCAAGAAACTCTATATAATTCCCCACTTGGATTATGAGTAATAAACATGGTAATTTTAATTTATTTTCACAATATCTATTGTGGGTAGTTCCCATCCACTTGAATTTAGGATTCTAAGATCACCTTACGGAATGAACAAGAGCAAGGATTACGGACCACTCAACGGAATCCAACAACATCAGGTTCCGGACCACTCAACGGAACCAAAATATCAAGCGGTTTCTCGTAATCTACCCAAACCTATCATATGTAAAGTCAATGCCTACATCCTGGGATTGATGCACTGATAAATCATGCATTCAGATAAGCTGCGAGGCTCAGGTGAGTGGCAATAATATAAGCATGTGATACAATAATAAAACCAGCCATCAATCACAATTTATAAACCTTTAATATAAATCATTCATAAGAAATCAATACCAAACTTTTGAAAACTCCGAGGGAGTCACCCAGACATCCAACGGTTTGCCTGGAACAATCACAACATCTCACAACCATATTATCATACACACAATGAAAAGTAGGGTTAGAGCGATACAGTTCGGCCGAAGCCTACGTCTTTGAAGCTATCTCAATTCAAACTCAATGAAACCCAAAGTGGATACTATCCCGGACCATCACTCAACGGAATCGCGGAGTAAGAGAGATTCCAGACCATCACTCAACAGAATCCGAGTGGATACGATTCTGGACCATCACTTAACGGAATCGCGGAGTGGAGTAGGAAGGATTCCAGACCATCACTCAACAGAATCGCAGAGTGGAGTAGGAAGGATTCCGGACCATCACTCAACGGAATCCAAACTAGGATACGATTCTGGACCATCACTCAACGGAATCGCAGAGTCCAATGCATAACAACCAATCAATGAAACACCACATGAATCAATTTACTCAAGTTATAAAGGTTCAACGAAACAAGAAATAAAATAATGAAACGAGGGATGAAACACGTTTCAAAGCAACAAACCCCATGACAATGGGTTAACGGTCCATCACTAGCCCTCACCTTTCATCAAATCAAGTCAATCATACAAAACAAACCATATTTCCAATATGCACGTCAAATCCCACTTCGTAAAACTATCTCGATGGCTAAATATAAAAATTAACAATTTATAGGAAACATAATTATAAAACCATTTCATATTCACATATATTAAAGTCACTCACATTTCATCATATCATACCATCTATGCAAATCAACCAACTTTCAAATATGCACGTCAAAACACATATCACAATCATCATCAGTACACAAGCCAAATCATGTTTAATAAACATAGGTCTATGGCTAAATATATACATACATACATACATATACATATATATATATATAATCACATTTCAATAGAAATCACATTATAAAACCAAGTCATATTCACAGATGATACTAATATAAGAAATCAAGGTAATAACCATATCACATATGTTCAAGTCACTCTCTAACCAATGTAGGCCACTAGACTTCACTTAAGTCTCCCATAGTACTAATTTTATTATTTAGAACGTATCGAGACATGTTGACCACAATTCAACTCTCGGTCAACGATGGGGTCCACCACTCTACGTAATTCGATCTTGAAGATCCGCGCATCAGATTTATGATCCATAACTTCCCAAAGTCCACATTATTATTCTAAAATAACATACTAAAATTTCATTATGATCCAACGATCGGATTGTCGTTAATCACACAAACAAGTGGCGGTCCAAATTGATCACCACACCAAACAATTGAATTTTGGGAAACCAAGCTAGACATAGGTTCACAGGGTCACTAGAAGGTATTTGGAACCTAGACAACACTCGTGAACAATTCCACACACCGCCACACGCAGTGGTAGTCAAGATGGATGGTTTAGAAACCCCGAATTTTCAACATTAACTAGATGAGCTCAAATTTACGTGGTAGCTAGAGCTCAACAAGGGAAACACTTTTCACAACTAGGCCGACGATAATTTCTAACCGGAAACCGTCCAAATTCACCGGAGAAAAACCGGATTTCTAGGGTTCTA